>NC_084461.1:164407196-164710227 GCF_027409185.1 Cynocephalus volans | reverse complement strand
AATGACTGGTTTTGAATGTCTATGATTTGAGGCCTTTTATTGCATCCTGAAGCCCCACTAGCCCCCACCCTGGCTGGGTCAGGGTCACTGTTTCCAGTTCCCTGCAAAGGGTGGGGGCAGCAGCCCTGACCATGTTCCCAGATTTCTAGGCTCTACCCCAGAGCCCAAAGCCACCTTATCGCTAATTCTCTCACCCTGGTGATTGCACCAGGGTGAGGAAAGTTTGACCTCGGGGTTCAGATTTATAGAGGGGAGATAGTTCCTATAGCAGCACGTTGGAGTGAAAGAGCAGAGTATGACTAGGGTCTCAGGGCACTCAGTCATGGCCGTGCCACTAAATAGCTGTGTGACTCTAAATTAGTCTGTAGCTCTTTCTGAGTCCTGGTCACCTCATGTATAAAGCAAGTGTATTGGACCAGAATTCCTGAGGTCCCTTGCGACTCCAGGGCTCCACACCGATGTCTGAGCAATGCTGTCCTGTGACTGATAAGTGTGCCAAAGGTATTTGGGGCCATGGTCACCCCACCCACAGGGACTCTGACTGAGGGGCAGAGGAGGCATCATAGGGCATCTTCCACAAGTGAGCCTCTGTGTTTGCTCAGTGCAAGGGACCATGGCACAGGTGGGTCACCCACATCCCTCATGTGACTTCTTCAGTCAGGAAGGACAGGGGTTTATACTGTACAAGGGCAAGTTGGAAACTCCAATGTTCTGTATTCAATTCAGCCCTTTTAAAAACATTTACTACATATTAGAAAATATGGACAACATAAAGATGTCAAACAGGATTTCTACTCTCAAAGGGATTGAAATTTGGGGAACAGGAGTGTGTAGACAAGCAGATGTGTGGAGATATTAAACTGAAATACAATATGTTAAAGGCTGTGGGGGGGAGGGATTGATTTTGGAATGTAGATGGAAGTTTAAAAAAAAAAGGAACATAAGAAGAAAGCTCTTGCCTTCTTCCCTGTTAATCCTCTCAGTACCAGTGACTTGTTCATAGTGGTAGTTTTTGAGTTCTGGAATCAAACTACTTGAGATTAGATCTTGGCTCCCCCACCTATAAAGCTGGGCAAATTTCTTAACAGCTTGTGCCTTAGTTTCTTTCTCTGTAAAATGGGGGCATAGAATGATTGTGCAGATAAATGAGATAATTGTTCTGTGCAATATACTTGGACCATGCCTGGCATATAGTAATATCCAGTGTTAGCTCTTGCTGGAGAACTGCCTGGCAGGCAGATTAAAGTTTTCATCTGCCGTCCCAGCCTTTCATCTCACACATGCACATGGGTCTCCTATGTGAGCTCCTCACTGAGCTCATTTGTTATCTATGGTTAGGGATGTGTTCAGACTTCGAGGCCTGGCGTTCCCACCCTTCTATTGTGTGGGACCAGGAATGAAACCATGGTATAGAACCATCTGAGGTGCAGAACGGCAGCATTTGGCGATATTCATTTAGGGACCTTAAAGCCACAAAATGTCAGTGTAGAAAAACACCCAGGAGATGATTTAGTCCAGCTCTTCATTTTACAGATAGGAAATGAGGGCCCAGAGAAGTTAAGCAACTTGCCTGCAGTGTCGGCACTCATCTGGTGACATGGCAGGAATCCTGACTCCCAGACCAATGAGCTGTCACCACACTTCCCTACTGCCAGGACCCTGATCCTCATACCTGAGCCGCTTCCTACAATGAGTCCCTTGGGGGTCCCTCTCACCTCCCCTTCGACTGTGCCCCAGAGAAAAGACCACCTGTTTTTCAGTTCGCAGGTCATGTCTGAGGTAGAATCAAGCCACTCATCTGTGCAGGGCTGCCCTCAGCTCAAAGCGGAAGACCAGAAACACAGCACTTCAGACTCTGGCTGCTCCCTGTTACTTCCAGTGTTGACTTGCCGCTTTAATTCTTGTTGGCTGAAAGTGCTTTGCAGGCAAGGCATTCGCGACCCCCCCCCCACCCCCTCTAGTGTCACCAGCAGAGAAGGTGGCCTTGGGGACTTCCGGGAGAAAGGGCAGGTAGCGTAGGTAGGAGCGAGGGCCACTTGTACTCCAGCCTGCCAAATCTCAGATGACAGCCTGGCGGCCTCTCTTCCATCCTAAGGGGCAGTGAGAGGACACACGAGGCAGGACGAGATGGAGGGACTGGACCGGGAGAACTCGGGCGGAGAGGCTGAGAGCTCGAGCCTTTGCAAGCGGAGCGACACCAGGACGCTCGCTCAGAGCAAAATTAGAAACGAACAAAGAGGGAAACGCCACGCAGGACCCCCGTCTTTGCAGGGATGTGCATTTATTTTCATCTGTCTTACCCCATCGCCCTATAAAAATTCGAGTGAGCCCCGGTGGGACACTCATGACGTCCCGATCGATCGTTCTCCCGCGACGCCGAGCAGGACCTGGGCCGGACAGGAGGGGGTCGGGGCGGGCGGGAGGCGCAGCGGGCGCCAGGCCGGGCGGGCGCCGCGGGGCCGGGGGCGGCGGGCTGACCCCCAGCGCCGCCGAGTCTGCGCCGCCCGCGCCCGCCGCGCCGCCCGGGGTCCGCGGGGCCGTCGCGCACCTCATCAATAAGGCCTGACAGCCGCCGGCTCGCGGCCTTCCATCCATCACCCGGGCGGGCGGCGGCCGACGGGACCCTCCCCCGCAGCAGCATCGCGCAGGGCCCGGGCCGGCCCGCGTGGGCGGCCGCGCCCGTCTCCATCCCGGCGCAAGCCCTGGGCACCTTCTTCGAGCTGTGTCTGACAGCCGTGCGCATCCGCTCGTGCGCGCCGCGAGGGCGCTGAGACGACCTCCAGCCCACGCCGTCCTTTCTACAGGTGGGGAGACTGAGGACCGGCGGCGTTCCCGAGGCCGCTGGGCGGCGTGGTGGCGGGAACTCGACTGGAGCCGGCTTCTCCGGACCCGGGCCACCGGGCAGACCTGGCCGAGGGGAGCTCGGCACCACGTGTGTGAAACGAGTCACTCCTGTGGCCCAGCGCGTCGCAGGTGCAGTGCGCGCGGCTCCCGCCCCCAGCTCTGGGCGCCGCCGGGTGTTTGCGTGTGCTGAGGTCGGGAGAGAGAATGTATGTCCAGGAGGAAAACGGGAGGGGACGCCTACACATTAAAAAGTAACAGCTTCTGAGTCCAGTTACCTCCCGTCCCGCCTGGCCTGTCCCCGAGGAGGTGGCATGGCTTCCCTTCACGGATGTGTCTGCTCCAGCGCTCGCTCCACTCCCGACCGCAGGACTCCTCCTCCTGGGTCTGAACACTCTGAAGGTAGAAACTCGTGTTTGTCCTGGTACCTCCAAAGTTCACATGGGGCCTGTCACATAGTAAGCATTCAGTAAACGTTTGCTATTTGAACTGCAACGCTTGAAGGGAATTTGAATAACTCAGGTTCAGAGGACATAGAGGCTGAAAGAACTCAAGACCATGGAGTCCAATCCCATTTCATAAGAAGGAGACTGAGGCCCCCCCCCCCCCCCGTTTCCCCTGATTTACCCGAGGGCTTGCTGGGGGCGGTGTGAAGTCAGAGCTGGCATGATCCCCAGGGGACGTTTCTCTCCCTCTCCTCTTCCCCAGAATATTGCTGGGCGGCCACGCTCTCCTGGTTTGGAGTCCTACGACCTATTCACTCCCTTCCTTCTCTTCCCACCTTTTGGTCCCTCTGCTGCTTAATTAGCAAGCTCTCTAAGGTGGGGACGGACAGAGAAATCAACAAAGCCAAACCGTTTGTTTAATTTCTAAGAGGAAACAATATTTTGTGTGTTTTTGTTGATGGTGTTTTCTTAGTGTTGATGCTGGTGTTTTAATTCAAGTGTAAAGGATGAAATTAAAACCTGTGACCAATGGGTGTCTGTTAACATTAACATTCATTTTTCTTCCGTTACCACAGAGGTTTGACTGGAGGTAGAAACAACGTTATCAACAATTCTGGGAAGAGGTAGAATCTCTTTCTCTGTCTCTGTCTCTGTCTCTGTCTCTCTCTCTCTCTGTCTCTCTTTCTCTGTCTCTCTGTCTCTCTCTCTCTGTCTCTCTGTCTCTCTCTGTCTCTCTGTCTCTCTCTCTCTCTCTCTCTCTCTCTCTCTCACACACACACACACACACACACACACACACCACTTTTACTGAAGAGAAGTAGCAAAGCCATCCCGTAGCCCAAGTACTCAGTGGCTTCTGCGCTCCCATGTGATGTCACTAGACTATAATTTCTGTAAATGCAGGTACTAAGTGTGGTTTTACCTGGAACAGAGCACGCTTTCTTCCTGTTACCCTTTACCCACTGGAGTCAGAGCAACTTATTCTGCAGAACTGTTGAGGGGGTTGAATATGATTTGTACAGGAAAGCCACGTTTCACCAGATGCTTTTCCCTTAGTCCATTCAGGAATACAGTCCTGCTCTCAGAGGCAAACTCATTCCTCTTTCTTGCCCAGGCCTTGGCAAGAAAAACTTGCCACATGGGATGAGCTGGACAAAAGCCAGTCTCTGCAGAGTGACTGGGGGTCCCTGCTCCCCCCCACCCTCTCCAAGGCAACCAGCAGGTTTCCTGGGGAGTGGCAGTTGCTAGAAGTGACTTAGCAATTCCTGGGCTTCTGCTGTCTGGCTCCAAGATGCTAAGGGTGCAATAGCAGCATAACCCGCACTCCAACAGCATCTCCCCACAGCCTGCCACTCAACACGCATGTACATGTGCTCGTGCATTAGTGTCATGTGTGCTACAGATTGGCACTGGAGCTGTGCCCGGGATGGACCAAGGATGAGCAATGGGGAGGATCAGCCTTGGAAACTGGACTCTTTAAAAAGAAATGCAAGGCTTTCTTTTGTATATAAATCACTCTTCTGAAGTGCTTTTGGTGGGAGTTAAGCATGTGTCAGGGATGGGTAGTCTCACTAAAGATGAGGACGGTGGTGGGGAGAATGGAGGCTGAAGAGTCTTATCCTGTCCCAGCAGATCTTTTTGTCCCCTGCTTTTTTTGAGGTCAGATTTATTGAAGTGTAGTTGTATATACAGTAAATTCACTCCTCTTAGTGTACAGTTTTATGAATTTTGACAAACACACAGATCGGGTAACCACCGCCACAATAAAGATATTAGTATAGTCCCAATACCCCCCCCCAAATTTTCTCCTCTGCCTTTTAGTCAATCCTACCCCCAATTCCCTGCCCCTGGAAACTTCCAATCTGTTTTCAGTCCCTGTGGTTTTTGCCTTTTTAAGAATGTCGTATAAATGGATACTCTTGTATATAGTCTTTCGAGTTTTCTTTCACGGAGTTGAATAACTTTGAGATTTATTCACGGCCTTGGCTGTATTTGCAGTTCATTCCTTTTTGGTGCCAAGTAATATTCCATTGTAAGCATGTACCTCAATTTGTTTATCTATTCCCCATTTGAGGATCTTTCGTGTGGTTTCCAGTTCGGGGTAATTACGAATAAAGTTGTAGGTTTTGGAGATATCAGTAGTACTCTTCTATAGACTAAAACACAACTTATATTTATGTCTTCTTATCTGGAGGCATATTGCAAATAGACAATCTGCCAGGCCATCTTCAAAGAATGGGGGTGAGGATGTCGCAGTCCCTGAAAAAAGTGGTGTATGGGTGTGTGTGTGTGTGTGTGTGTGTGTGTGTGTGTGTGTGTGTGTGTGTGTGTGTGTGTGTGTGTGTGTGTGTGTGTGGAGAGGGAGAGAGACCATGAATTCAGAGCTTTTGAAGTGGGGTAAAGACAAATTACTCACATAGTAATTGGGAAATTGATCACTCTACCTGTTCTGAGCCCTCCGGCCCTACCCACTCCTCAGGGAGAGTGCGGACAACTGGAACTGGCCACCTCCAAAGACTGTGTGGAGGAGGGTGGGCTCTGCCCCCTGGGGAGAGGCCCCCATCCCTGTGGCAAGGTGGTGTGAAGTAGGGAGGGGAGGAGACGAGGCCCTGCGGGCCTCGGGTAACTCCGCACTTTCATAGGTGAGATCCTGCCAACTCCCCTTTATCCAGGTGCCTAATGATTCCATTTCTCAGATTTTCTCCCTTTGGTTCCTTGCCCTTGGCAATTCGCTGTTCATTAGCACCTCTGCGGAAGAGTGAGCAGGACTAGGAGTGAGACTCACAGGCGGCTGCCTTGTCCTTCCATCACACACGCAGGCACAGGCTTCCCCGGGGGAAACCGGAGCCAGCGCAAGAGAATGTTCCCGGCTTTTTATTAGCCCAGTTCAGAATACAGTAAATACCCTTTTGACAAAAAAAGAGGATGGTCTAGCTAGTCCACGCTCCACGCCTCTCCTTTCTTCCTTCTATTGTTGCAGGAAACCAGTTATTTCCAAACGATGTATACCTCCAAGCTCGGCCGGTGGGTGTTTGGAAGACGGCAGCCCCTCTCTAAGGGCTGGGATGGCCGTGTGAGGACACACTACCGTCCACTGACAGGGAAACGCCGGCGTGTCCGGAGCGGGTGCTCACCTACGTGGAGGAGCGCAGCCCCCCGCGGCGCGCCCTCGCCCCCTCGCGCGGACCCTGGCGCGAGGCTCTGCAGTGCGAGGGGCTGTTTTCGCACTTGGGCTTCGCGCTTCCTCGACACTTTCCGGTCTCTCGCCAGCCGCGCCAGGTCGCGGCGCCTGCCTGGGCGTCTTCCCTAACTCGAGTCACCTCGGGCTCCGCAGCAAAAGGAAGGGGGCCGCCGGGGCCGGTGCTGCGTCCCAGCCACCTCGGGGCGGGGAGGGAGCGGCTGTGCAGATACGGCCCAAGCTGGCGCTGAACGCCAGGTCTCTAGGGGCCACCAGATCCTTGGTGTGCGCGTCGTCTCGGCTACTGGCAGGCTCCAGCTGCTGGTGGCCCTTCCCAGGGAGCTGGGCTGGTGGAACCCTTGACTCTGGGTTGACCTCGTCCCTGTGTGGTCCCCTTTCCTCCCACCCGGCCCCGGACCCTTGCTCTGTGGCTCTGTCTCCCTGGGAGTTCTGGTCTCTGTCTGAGTCTCCTTCGCTGTCTCTTGACTCCTCCTAGCTGCCTTCTCTCCCAGGGCCTGTGCCTCGCTCTCCTTTCTAGGTCTCTGGTCTCTGTTCCTCTTGGCTCTCTCCATCTGTCCGTTACCTGCTTTCTTTTTTCCTTAACACTTTTCACCATTTAATACTATATGTTCGACTGATTTACTTTCTCCTATAAAATGCAAGCTCTCGGGTACAGAATTTTTCTCTATTTGTTCCATGCCTATACCCGCATCTCTAATGCTGCTGGCACAGAGTAGGTGCTCAGTAAACATAGAACAAGTGGGTCCCCATTTCTTTCCGGCTTTCTCAGGTCTGTCCTACTCGCCGTTCTTCTCCAGTATTTTCTCTTCTCTCTGTCCTGGTCTCTGCTTCTTTCCTCTGTTTCCCCCTTTTCTCTTCCTCCTCTTGTTTCTGTTCCCCACCCCCTCCGTTTTTCCTCTGTCCTGCTGTCTGACTCAGTCCCTCGGTCCTTCCGGGATTTACGGGTCTGCGTCCTCCGCGCCGTGGAGACGGTGAACCTGGCGTCCCTGGCCGCCTCCCTCTCCAGTCGCCCCTGCCCGGCGCCTTAGCCTGGTTGCCCAGCCGAACTCGACTTCCAAAATCCCGGCGGCGCGGCCGGAAATCCCTTCTTCCTGCGGACCCCGGGGCCCAGGGACTCGGGGATTTCCTCAGGGGCAACGTAGATTTTGGCCGGCGATTTGTGGGTGGTGGCAGCAGGGCTGAGCTGGCACATGAACCCGCGCGGTTGGGACGTGTGCGACCCGGACTGAGCCACTCCCTCCGTGGAATCCCACTCTGAGAAATGGTGGCGCACCTGTGTGTAGGGCACTTTGAGGGGAGTGTTTCATTCTCCATCTCCAGACAACCTTGAGGGATGCTGTTGACAACTTTTTTTGTAATTTCAGTCATTCTGCACTTACTGAGCATCTACTGTACTATGTGCCAGCAGGGCTGCTGTCCTCAAAGAGCTTCCCTCTGGGGTGTGAGTTGGGGGAGGTGGGGTTGGGGTGTGGGGTGTGGGCAGCAACAACAGACAAATGAGTTTTTAACTTCAGGGAACAAAAAAGGCCTGTGAATAAAGCAAGTGAACATTTTATGTCATCCAAGAACAATGCTAGTTGTACTCTTGCTCTGGGCTCAGCGCCCTCAGCCCTGGGACTTCAAAAGTCCCCAACTGGGGAAGAGGGAGGACCCACAAGTTAAAGAATTGGGGCCCACGTCACCGAGAGAGATCTCGAAGGTGGTGGCGTTGGTCCTCAAGATAAAGGCCCTTTCCGACAGCTCAAAGAGCCTGCAGGCTGGGAACCGGACCAGCGCAGACCGGGCGGGGGTGTCGGTAGCTCCGGCTGCTGCTGCTTTCACGAGGTCCTTCGCCGAGGAGGGGGAGAGGAGCCAGGTTGGGGACAGGACGGGGGCATACGGGACGACGTCAGCTTGGCCACAGCGCGCCCCGCGCTCAGGGCTCGCTGACCCGCCGGCGGCCGCCCGGACTTGCGGCGCCAGGACCGGGTTTCAGTCCTGGCCTCAGCTGCCCCGGATCTGAGGGCACCCTCCCCACTCAGAAAGGCTCTGGCATCCTTCCCGAACTCAGCGAAGATGCTCAGACTCCTTTTCGTTTTTCTTTCCCTTCCCACGGGCTGTTCGATTATGAGACATGAACTGCTTTATTTTACATTGATTTTAATTTTCAAGTATCAGACATGTTGATTAAAGGAAAAAATTTAGAAATCTTTAAGAAGTAAAACGACGGTTTAAAAAAAAATGTATTTCATGGTAGAAAGCCTTATTAAACGGAATGGAAAAAAGAGCCAAGGCTCGGGAATCTGGATCCAGACCTCCTGCCTCGGGCACCGGCTCTGCCACCGCGGACGAGAACTTTAGTTTCTGTGGGTGCCGCTGCCCGCTTGTAAGAGGAGGACGCTAACATCTTTTCCTCCCTCTAGCGTAGCAATGTTACTGTTTCCCAGGAAAAAAATGTATCCCAGAGTGTTCTGTAGCCCAGAAGTGATTGTAAAATGCGAGGGGCGTGCCACACACTCCGGTCCACGGGCCGGAAGCTCCAGGAAGCATCTGCGGTCTGTGCGGAGGTGGCTTCGCTTTGAAACACCGAATAGTATTTTTAAAAGCAGATGATCAAAAGCGCAGCTCCCTCCTCTCCTCGCGTCTCCTAGTGGAGACCAAAGAACCGAGGCTGCAGAGCTCGCTTCCCGGGGGAACGGGGCGAGGGTCCCATGTGCACCCCCAGTCCCCAAGAATCCCGGGTGTCGGAGGCACCGCGCTTAGGGAGGGAAGGAAGGTAAGTCTGCGTGGCCTCGCCGCCTACTTAGTTCTTTTCTCCATCAGCAGGGACCTGCCCTGCTCCGCGCCTCGGTTCTTCGCACTCCGCCCGCGGGGGCTTGTGCAGGGGGCCCATGCGGGTGAGGGCCGAGTGTCACCGAGGGAAGGAGAATCTTGCCCGCGGCTCCCAGGCCCCGCCGGGGAATTCGAAGACCTCGTGGGGACAGAACCCGGCATTCGTTCCTCGCGGGTCGCAGTGCGTATCTGTCCGGGAGCCCCTGCGCCCTGGTCCTCAGAGGCAGTCTACGTCTCCGAGGACTTCGCTCCACGGGACGAGGCTTGACTTCCGCGGCCTGGTCTCTGGTTCTCTCTCTGCGACCTCGGGGGCCCCGGGTTTGTTCAGGCGTCGCTTCTTCCGGGTGCGGCAGCCACGGAAGCTCATCCCCGCTTGGGGCCGACTGGCCTCCGTCCGCGGGAACTCAAGATTGTGGCCCCCGAGGTTGCGCTGGGTTTTGAGCAAACTCGCGCGGGTCCCACCGGAGACCCTGGCTGGTCTCCCCGTGAATTCCAGCGTACGCCGCTTCTTTGTACTTTTTCGAGGGAAGTAGAGTTCAGATTCTCCTGTACACCCTGTTCAGCCTACACTTTCGTCTCTGCTAGGGTACGGACCGGCTCGAGTCCCAGCAGCCTTAGAGGAAGAGGAGAACGCAAGTTTTAAGAGTACAGTACGTCTAAGTAATGCTTATTTGTCTAAAATCTCACAACTTGACGCTGGGTTATTAGATCCAGGCCCTTAGTAAAAAGAGGTCAGAGACGTTCTGTGTTAAATTCTCCCCGCAGACTATGGGAAAGGAAAGCGGGAAGTGGACGTGAGCGAGGTCGGGCTCCCCTCCCCAGGCCAGTCCAGCGACATCCTCCTTAAAAATAGCCGAGAGAGAGTCCGAACCTCAGAGCACCCAGCTCCCCCCTCCCCCCGCTCCCCTTTCCCAGCGGCCTCCTGAGCGAGGGAGAAGCCTGGGAACGTAGAAAATCAGCGATAAACCTCCTCCAGCCGGCGGCCCGGCGAGGCCTTGAAATGCTCCCCGCTCCTGGCAACGCGCAGGGTCGCAGGGCTCCCGCCCAGCCCGAGGGAGGGAAGGAGGAGGGAAAACAAAATACCCCCAAGAGCAGGCTGCTTGCCACGCACCCCTGGCCCCAAAGTTGGGGCGTTGGGTCCAGAGATAAAAGCCAAAGGAAACAGACACAAATTTCCCTTCCAGGATATTCCCGGGCCACGGGGTCCCAGGTTTCAGCCCACTAGGAGAGCGCCAGAGGGGGGCATGGGATGGGACGCTGGCAAGGGTTAAGGAGCCTGGCAAGGAGCAGCAGTCTGGGGAATCAGGGGTTCGTTGTTAGCAAGCGCTTAGCAAGCAGGCTGTTCCATCCAAGGGTCTCAAAGCAGCCACGTAAGGCAGAGTCTGTTATCGCCCCCGCCAGTGTACAGACGAGGAGATCGAAGTTCGAGGAGGAGGGGAAGGAGTGGGGGGAGAGGGAGGGACGGAGAAGGTTGGGGGAGGGGGAAGGGGAGGAGGAGAAGGGAGGGGGAGGGGCGGCGGTGCTAGTGAAGGCCGCAGGGCCCGCACCTCGCGCTGCGGCGCATCCCGCACTAGGAGACGAAGCCCGCGTGACTGCGGCCTGGGTCCTTGGCCACGGGGAGGAATCTCAGATGGCTGCTTGGCCAGACGCTGAGCCCCGAGCCCCTGGCTTGTTGCTAACAAAATCCACTGCCTGGTCAGCAGGCTCAGCCCTTTCCCCCTCTGAAGGTCACGCATGGGAGGCAGCTCGGGGACCCTGGGCATCGCCGGAGCCACGAATCCCCACGGATGAGAGGCCCGGGCAGCTTCCCGCTCTCGCCCAACCCAAGATTTTCAATTCTCGGGAGAGCTCTGGCAGGCCCCAGACGCAGGTCCCGGCTCTGTGCTTCTCTCCGTATCCTTCTCTCCGCTGCACCCATACTTGCTCGGATCCGGGTGTGCCCGCAAGACGGCTTCTCCCCAGCGTCGGCCTCGGGGACCCCCAGGACCCCTCCCCCTCAAGTTCCCAGGCCTTGGATCCGGGGCGCCAAACTCTTCAGAAGCTGGAGTTGGGGGAAGCAGGAGAAAGGCCCCTAAGCACGCCGCCCCCCGTCTCTCGCGCGGAGGGGCGCACTCAAGCACAGCTGGGGTGGGGGATGTCTGTACGTCCGGCCCGCACGCAGGCCCTCCGCTGCTGGGCTCCCCAAGCAGCCTCAGTTTCCTCTCCTGTGCTCTGGTCCCTCTGGATCTCCGACCCTATCGTTCAGTAAAGAGAAGTCCCCGCGCAGCCGCGCTCAGCTCTTCCTCCGGGATTTTCCTGACAATCCCCAGGAGTTGGACGGGATCCCATGGGGAGTTTCCTTCCAATCAGGCCCGCGTCCTAGCCTCATCCTCGGTGCCCGGATTGCCCGCGCGCGGGCCGGGAATCCACGACCGGCTTCCAGCTGCGGAAGCGGCTGTCGTCCCTAGCCTTCTTTCGGAGCAGCACAGGTTTCTTGCAGGGTGGTGTTTCGGCCCCCTCCCGAGATCCTTCCCATCTGGTATGGGAAACCTGTGCTCTTGGAGAGAAACACGGCCTTAAAAAAAAAAAAAAAGTTTAACCGAAAGCGTGAGAGCCACCGGCCGGCTGTTATCTGGGGCTGAAGGCTGTGGTAATCGATGGGTTATTTTTACGCGGTAATAGGGCCCTGTGATTGCTCTATTAACCTTTAGACCTGTCGGAGGGACTCTCCGGCTCTCGCAGCCCTGCTGCGCTGGGGCCTCCAGGCACTGACGCCGCCGACTCCAAACTTAGGCCTGACACCCTCCCCGCCCCCACTTCAGGGAGGAGACCGCAGCCCCTGGTAGAACCGTCACCAAGGAGAAGCCCTTAGACTGCCGGACACTCCCAGCTCCCGCCTCGTCCCTCGGACTGGGGCAGCGGCCGCCGCACTCTGCAGAGACAGGGAAAGATCAGAGGGGAAGAGGCCGCGGGAGGCGGGAAGCGTCGCAGGGAAGGGATGCACGTTTTGCACTAACACGTAAACGTGAGGCCTGGGGCAGGGGCCCTCGGCGCATTGCCGTCTGGAAAGGCAAAAGGGAGGCTTCGTTCTCCGCACTTTAATTTTAGGGATCAGTCCAGGATTTGGGGTCTTTTGAACTTCCCCAGAGTCCGAGGCTGGGAGGATCCCCTCTACTCTTGCCCGGAAACCTGCGACCAACTGGGCACCCCGGGTGATCCGTTGCTCCACACGCGGTCGGGAGGCAAGCCCGAGAGGTCACCTTTCCCTCCAGCCGGAGAGTCCCTCAGACAGAGTCCCGCCCCCCGCCAACGCAGCTGGACGAGGACCCCCGGTGGGGGTGGGGGGAGAGGGGACTCATTAATAAGGCTGGCCCTGGGCAAAACGGCAGAAGGAATCGACCTCGGGCTGGGCGGCAGCGGCGGCCCCGCGCCCTGGCGATAGCACAGTGGCGTTTTCCGCGAAGGTCCTGGGCCTGGACTTTGCCTGCTGGGGGAGCTTTGGAACAGCCCCGCAGCTCGGCGCCCGGCGGAGGTGCAGCCGGGCCGCGCGCCCCCGCCCCCGCACGTGACCGCGCGGGCCACTCAGCGCCCGCGAGGGGAGCGCAGGGCGAGGGGACGGCGCTGCGAGCTGGAGGACTCGGCGCGGCCAGCACAGTGGCCGCGAGAGGCTCCGCCGCCGCCGCAGCTCCGGGCGCCTCGGCAGGTAGGGCTTTTCTCTTCCCCCGCTCGTTCTTCCCCGCGGTCCCCGGAGCTCGGGGCTCCTCGTCGCTTGCTGGCCTGCCCGGGAGCGGAGAGGCAGCGGGTGGTGGGAAGGAGACGCTGGTCGCTCCCCACGCCTCCCGGTGGGCCAGAGGCTGCTCTGTTTGTGACTTTGGCTTAGCAACGTCTTTAAGTAGAGTAAGATTTGGGAGCGAAGCGGAGAGGGATGTTCCAAGTGCGTTTGGATTCTTTTTGCGTGAACTCGGACGCTTCCAGTCCCGCCTCCGCGTGCATAGCCTCCAGCCCCCGCTTGCACCTCGCAGGCCGGCGCGTGGGTGAGGATGGTGGCCACGTGAACCACCCCGACCCACCGGCCAGGACAGGCCGCACAGCAGCTCGCGCACGGAGGGGTGAAGACGGGGGTGCCGCGCACGGGCCACTGTGGGGACGCCGAGTGGCGGTGGGGGGCAGCGCAGCGGGGACTCAGGACCCTGGGAGGCGCCCCGTGGTCGGGGACGGCTGCCGAGCGGCCGGACCCTTCGTGTTCCTTCTGGCCAGCCTCCTCGCCTTCCTGATTGGGGTCCTCACGAAGCCGACCGCCCCACGCGCCCACATTGCTTCTGGGTGAACCTGGCCGAGGACCGGAACCGGGCGGGTGGCAGTGACGTCCCTCCGCCGACCACGGCTAGCCGCCCGGATCCACGATATTATGTCGTTGGGCTTTGGGTTGGGGGGCGGGGATCTCCCCGGGGAGAAGGGGACGCCCGGGTGGTGGACTGCGGGGAGGAGGGCCTCTCGGCTGGGGGAAGAGAGTGGAGACGGAGCGCGGCGGGTGCGAGTCCCGGGCAATTCGGCCGGCGGCGCCGAGGTCGGGAAGGCCTAGGAAAGGAGGCAGCCAGGAGCGAGTTTCGGGCTTTTAGAGGAAGAAAGTTCCCACCGAGGGGGTCGGGGTGGTGCCCCCACACTTGTGTGTCTCCTCGTCGCCGCCGAGGCCGCTTCATTGCTGCCGCTGGCGTGAGTTCGCGTGACAGTCTCCTGCGCAGCAGGCGGAGGGCCAGGGCGAGAGCCACCCGCGGATGGACGCGAACGCTCGGCGGTCTCAGGCCTCCCCTCTCAGAAGTAGATCGGGAAAGGGCCTGAGCTAAATCCTGAAAGGAGAAAGCATTTCCTGTCGGCCTACGAATTTGGGGTGAACTGGGATGGTGATCCAAGGCGAGGGAGAGCTGGGCCAGACCTTTCCTGCCAGGCGCTCGGCCCCCTCTGCGGACGGCTGGACCGAGGGTCAATTACAGAAACAAGCAAGAGTCGTTTTAAGGGAATAATTTCTTGTCTTTTCAGAAAGGTATAGGGGGACAATTTCACCACCTTGCATTGTTCCAGTAATCCAACTCCGAGGTAATGTGGTCAGCCATTTGAAAAGGCAGAGAACGTAATAAAGGCAAGTGTTAGCTTTGTCACATTTTTAGCGTTTTCATTTTAAAGCTTGCAAGTCAGCACCTGTAGGTATACTGGAAATTGGATTACAAAATTCTAAATCTCTTCCTTTCCTGCAGTTATGTGATAAAAGACAACTAACATTATCTTTTAGAACTGCAGGAGCTGTGTATTACAGAAAATACAATGAAATAGGTCAGCTACTTGATTTAAAAATTAAATACTGGATATTGTATTTACTTATTGAAGCCCAGAGACTGCTAAGAGATATTAATTTTTTGACTTTATTTATAAAGGGAAAAGTTGGTGACCTCAGGTCAAATTTTTGGTGTTCATTATTTAACCAAACTTGCTGAAAAGAAATGTTTACTAAACCAATAGTTTATTGTATATTTTGAAAAAAAAAATAAATCATTTAGGAGTTAACATGTGACCACGTCATACAATGCTATTAATTCCATTATTATTACTAGTGATGTTGCAAAAACGGTGAAAAGCATTATATAGTGTATATTAAAGATTCCATATCCAGAATTTTTACAGTAATAAAGATGATGGTTTATTATTGTACATATTACATCTGAGGCACTTTCTTATGGTACATTAAAAATCTTTAATAATAATAATAATAATAGCCAACAGTTATATAGAACTTTCTTTGTGCCTGTTGTAACAGTTTAATAAGACTCTTATAAGTGTTTTACCTATATTAACTTCTAATCCTCACTCATATAACTACTAGATAGGTACCTTTAATATTTGCATTTTGCAGATGAGGAAACTGAGGCACAGAGAGGCTAAGTAAAATTGTCTAACACTATTCATTCAGTAAGTGGCAGAGCTGGATTTATTATATAGTTCAGTTAATTTCCTTGTAAGAATAGAATGCAATGAAAAAGAAACCGCTGTTAGGAGTAGCTGCCTCTTAAGGAGAAAGTGGGGGTGTAGTGGACAGTCTCAAACCCTTGAAGCCCTACAGATCCTGTCCCTTCCCCCTCATGCCCTCTAGTGCACTTTGATCTTAAACAAGTTTCAAACTTTCTGACACTTCAGTTCTCTCTTTTTTAAGACGGGGAGAGATACCTTTACTTAGTGGAGTTGTAGAGAAAAGGACCTGGAACATAGCAGGTTCATCAAAAAGTGGAGCTCTTATTTTACCGGAACAATTACCTGGTAATATCAAAACACAGGATGCTAGAGAGCATATAAAACTGTTCTTTCTCCAAGCAGTCTCATTGGTGTTCTGATTCCGCATATGGGTGGACCTATGATTCTACAAGAAAAACCTGTTCAATGAATTAGAATGGTCCAGGGAATCTTTCTGTAAAGCGATCGTGTACATTCCTCTCACTCTTCTGGTCCTGATATGCAGTCTGCAAAATATATAACATATACTTGTTTGCAGGAAACATGTAGCTTGTCCGATTTGAGGTCCACATGGTAGGTACACGGATAAGGAGTTTTACAGTCCTTTTTACGAGACTTAGCAGACACTGTTGCTCACTTATAAACATTTAGACTCTCCCTCTGGTTTAAAAATATATATATTACAAACAAAACTTTCTAGGGTTGCTGGTTTTTTATAAAGTTTCTCTTTGCCTCCCACAGGCAATCTAAAGTTGTTTCTTGGCCAGGAATACTTGGGGAGAGGCAGGGAACAGAGGAGATGAGGGAGATTTCTTGGGTCCCAGGAACTCGATGAAAAACCCTTGGATGTAGAAAATATTGTGGCAGAAATGTGCTTGAAGAATACGGTATAATCAAAGCTCTTCCTGGCAAGCAATACAAAAATAATTGACCTAGACCACAACCAGTGCTGCACGCTCAGGAACCGGGAGGCCCCATGTCCCCAGGGCGCCCCTCCCCAGGTTGGCCTCGGGCAGCCTGACCCCACGGCCTGGGCAAAACAAAGGCCCAGCCTCCGCGTGCCGCAGTGGTACCTATCTCGTCTGCAGGGCGGGAGAAGCAAGCGAGCGCGGGGACGCGGGCTCTGAACGCTCCAGGATGAACCTCCCTGTCCCCTTTTGTCGTTCCTCTGCAGAACTGCGGCCGCAGCGAGGACGGAAGGAGCCCGCCTGCTCTGGGCGGCCCTGGAACGAGCCTACCGACCGTGCGTCGCGGCCGCGGGCCACCCGAAGGCCCGTGCCCTGCATCCGCGCCACGTGGGCGCTGCAGACCTCCTCCTTCACCACTGTCCGGAACCGCCGGAGTCTGTTCAGGATTTTCCTGCGCAAACAGGAGCTGAAGTCTTTTGCCCAGTGCTGGATTTAATACGCACATATTTTTGAGCGATTCGGCTTTTTCCCTTCGATTTTTGGTCTTCGTGTTCGTGTCAGCCCCTCCCACGTACTTTGTTCCTGTCGTTTGAGTCGTCCCCGCGCGTCGCTCCTCGACCCTCGACGGAGAGGGACGACTCCACGCCCAGAGCGCGCGTTGCGATGTACCAGAGCCTGGCGATGGCCGCCAACCACGGCGCCCCGCCCGGGGCCTACGAGGCGGGCGGTCCGGGCGCCTTCATGCACGGCGCGGGCGCCGCGTCCCCTCCGGTCTATGTGCCCACGCCGCGGGTGCCGCCCACTGTGCTCGGCCTGTCCTACCTCCAGGGCGGCGGGAGCGGCGGGGGCGCGGCGGCGGGGACCCACGCGGGCGGCGGCTCGGGCGCGGTTCCGTCGGGCACCGGGCCCGGGACCCAGCAGGGCAGCCCGGGCTGGAGCCAGGCGGGCGCCGAGGGGGCCGCTTACACCCCGCCGCCGGTGTCTCCGCGCTTCTCCTTCCCGGGCACCACGGGTTCCCTGGCTGCCGCCGCTGCCGCTGCCGCCGCCGCCGCCCGGGAAGCCGCAGGCTACGGCGGGGGTGGCGCGGCGGCGGGCGCAGGCCTGGCAGGCCGCGAGCAGTACGGGCGTGCGGGCTTCGCAGGCTCCTACGCCAGCCCCTATCCCGCCTATGTGGCCGACGTGGGCGCATCCTGGGCCGCCGCCTCCGCGGGCCCCTTCGACGGCCCGGTCCTGCATAGCCTGCCCGGCCGGGCCACCCCCGCTGCGCGACACCCCAGTCTCGGTGAGTATTGAGTTCCGGGCCGGGGGTGGTCGGGGCGGGCCGGGGGCTGCCCCGAGCCCCGGTGGGGTCCCCATTTTGCACAACTGTGCGCTGGCGGGTGGAGGCATCGAGTTTGAAGGCACGCGAATGGAAGGCGGCGGCGGCGGGGGCGACGGTGGCGCAACTCGAGGAGCCCGGAGCCCCTGCGCCGGGCCGCACGTGGCGACAGGAGGCCGTTGGGCGCTCGGAGAGTCGAAGAGCCGCCTCGGGAGGCCGGGGGGACGGCGCTGGCGGTCGCGGGGTCTCTGTCCCCATTTCCTCCCGGCCCTCCCCAGAGGGACCGGTGGGGAGCTGATTGCATTGGCCTGGACCTGAGACCTTCTGGGCCATTTGGCGGCGCAGCTGGAGGACCCCTTGGGGTGGCAGATGATTCTTCTGTCGGAGGTTTCACACCGGGAACAAAGGAGGGACAGAGTAAAGGAGACCGCCTGGGAGAGGGTTGAACTGGGGCTGGCACTGTGGGTGCCTCGCGGTCGAACCGTGAGGTCGCGTTGTGCTGCCGGCCGGGGACAGACACGCCGGGTCAGTGTCGGGGAACACGGGGAGCCAAGAGGGGCTTCTTTACAACGCCCGAGTAACATGCAGAGTGTCGCAGCCGTTCCACGCGTCGAGCCTCCGCTTCTCCTGAGGAGGAGGGGAGTTAGAAATGACAGTCGCGTCGGGCGCGGTTTACTGTTTCCATCGGTGTCAGGCCTGGGACGGTGCAAACGCGTCCCACTTCCCCAGACTTAGCTGAGGTGCCTCGGCACGCGGGGCTGAGAGACGGATGTGGCAACCGCCATTTGGACGTGCAGACGACCTCTGGTCCTGCGGGATTTCGGGAAGGGACGGAAGACTGTGTTCGGATTGAGCCGGTTCTCGGGGAGGAGGGGAAGCCCCGACCTGAGAAACAAAGTTAACATTTATTGACCACCTACTAAGTGCTAAACCCTTCTGCATTTGCTCTCACTTTGAAGAGTAAAGCCTGTCCCTCCCAGGTGTCCAGTCTCGGGCTGACTCCAAGAAGGGCCCGGGCTTTGAAGAGCTTTTAAATTATCCTCTGGCCCTGGGAGGCCAGGGAAGGTGCCCACGGGGGTCCAGCCAAATACACATCCCAGGTAAACTGATTAACCGTGGAAGTGGCGCCGGTGCCGGGTCTGGGCTCCTAGTGTTCCCCTCCCCCTTGGGGGAGCGAGACGGCAGCCCCCAGGAGAGGAGGGGCCGCCGAGCCTGGGGACGACCTTGGCGCGATAGCGCGTGGCCGCATCTCCATACAATGGCGGCGCGGGGTGGGGGCGAGAGGTGGGCGCCTGGTCCCTGCGTTCTTGAAGTCTCTGGGTTTTCTCCAGAACTCTCTCAGGGGCCTCGTATTTCGTAAGGAGAAGTAGTCCCCGTGGGCCACAGTTCATTTATTTTTAGTGAGTGGCCGCACCGCGCTCAGCCAGTGAGCGCACCGGTCATCCCTACATAGGATTCGAACCCGCGGCGGGAGCGCTACTGCGCTCCCAGCGCCGCACTCTCCCCAGTGCGCCACGGGGTCCGCCCTGCCACAGTTCTTTTAACTTGAGGGCGGGAAGGGGGACTTTGCTTTGTAACCCTATGATCCTGGAGTGAGAATTTGGTGTTTGATTAAGGAAGAGAGAGAATTTAAATACCCAAAGGTGCAGGATACTTTCTGGTCATCAGAGCTAGAACCACAGCAGTGTAAAAACTGAGTGTTCAGATTTTAAGATGTAACCCATGTGCAGGTTGGGAAGTAAGTCATGTTTCCCAAATCCATTATCGACAAATAGTAAGCTGACCTCCAGGGAACTTCTCCTTGCCAAAAACTGCTGCCTGTCTTCTCTGGGCTCTGCCCTGCCATTTCATGAGGTCCTACCTGAAGACAGCCTTTGGGACTGGCCTATGCTGGATTTTCTCTTCTGCACACAGCCACATCTTTTCAGGGGTCAGGCGTGAGTGGTGCCAGGTCATGTCTGTGAGGGAACAGGAGGCTGGTTGAATTTGTTGGCTTTCAGATTTCTACCAAGTTGCGTGGGTGGCACTTACATAAAAGCAACTTAAGTTAAAAGCACTGCATATGAATGAATATGCTTTCTGTATGTTTTTCTCATCACATGGGCCATCCTGTAAATGCCTGGCAGCTTTAGTGAGGACCTACACCACTTACGCTACTGAGTGATGGAAGGACAATGAAAACTGATTTTACGGTATTTATCGAAAGCTTGCTGTGGAGAGCTACCACTGTGCCCTAAGGTGGCCAGACCACATGGTGGTTATGAGCTCAGACTTTTGAAGTAGGCAAACCTAGATTCAGCTCCACAAGCCCCAGGAGGTCATGAGCAAGTTACTTACCTCTCTCAATCTTTTTCTGTAAAGTGGCATCATCATAACTACTTTTAGTTTTGTCTTAAATTTAAAAAATAAAGTAATATTTGCAAAGTATTTGGCTTTGGCCCTCTGTAAATGATCGCTGTTTTATTAAACAGTCACTCTTTATCATGTACAGCGACCAGTTTTTCTGGTTTGCCCAGGTTGAGGGGTTTCTCAGGAATTGGGATTTTTACTGCTACACCTGGGACAGTCCCCAAGGAACAGGGATGGTTGGTCACCCTAAACAAACGTGAAAAATGGGTAAATGACCCATTGTCATGGTGTGGTTATGAACTGAGAGCAGAGGAGAGAGAGAAAGGTGGTTCTTACCTCTGTCTGAGACTCTGGAATTCTTCACCTGAGTGGTGCCATCTGCATCTTCATCTGTCTTGAAGGGTGAGTGGGAGTTTGCCAGGGAAAGAACCTGCAATCTAGAAAACAGAACAAGGGATAGTATGCCCTCATTTACCAGTACACTGTGTAGTACGATGAAATACTAAAACACAGCCTGTTGTTTAAATAATAAATTTATCACCGTAGGTAAAGCTACAGAGACTAATTTAACCTTAATTCAGAAATTGCTTTTAATTTAAACTAGGGGAAATAAGCAAACACCTTTTTTTCCCATGAAGTATCAACTGCTTTATTAACAATATTCAGTATTAACAGTAGTTACTCTCTTGGTAGAATTCTTACATTGGTTACTGGAATAAGGCAGAAATCAAACTAGTAAAAGCTAACAGGGACATCTGCAAAGCCCTGCACTTAGTTTGGAAGAAATTATTCTGCCCTGAATACAATGTATGTGAACTTTAATTCATTCCAAGTTCAATATGAGCTATGACTGAAACAACAGTTAGATCATTAATTAGGCTGCATTAATGGAATTATGTGACCTTACTGAGGGCAGGTTTAGAGTCTTACTCATATAGAAGTGCTTGGCACATGCTGGGCACTTAGCAAATATTTGAATAGAGATCTTGGAGGTAATTGCCCTAGGACTCTGCCCTTCCATGGTCAAACCCCATAAAAGGGCTACTTGAGTCCTTTAAGAGGCAAACTGGAAAGCCCTCAAGGAAGAGGGGGCAGGATGGGAAGTGGTTCTGGAAACCTTGGGGGAACCATTGGAGGAATAGAGCTTTTAGGTGAGAGAAATCACTGGTTGGCTAAGAGCAAGAAGCAGAGGATGACTGTGTTACAAATATCTATAAGACAAAATTAAGCAGTCTGTGGCCTTTTAACTGTGTGATGCTCTAGGTGAAAAGAATGCTTTCATACATATTGTTCTTGTTTGGAAATGGAGCATCAACTATGGCTTGTCTTCATGATAAACTCCTGGGCACTGGAAGTGCTTAAGGAGAGGTGGTGTTGCCATCTGCAGAGGAGCTGTGCAGGCAGCTCTTGCATTTCAAGGGCTAGGATCTGTGTGTGCATGTGAAATAGTTACAGCAGAATTAAATATAGCTGTCTCCATTTAAAGAACCCAATCAGTGGTTACACGGGCATATACACATTCGGCTAAACTCATGAAAATGTACTCTATAAATGAGAGTGTTTATTGTAAGTACGATACACCACAATAACGTTGATTTTTTTTTTTTTTTTTTTTTTTACCAATTAATGTTTGTAAATACTTAAGGTTGAAGAGGAGACTGAAATGGATTTTATATGTAAATGTGTCTTGAAGTATATCCTTCAAGCATATCTATGCTATAGCCTACAGCATGGTGGTAGTTGTTACTGGAAAAGCTAGAAAAATTTATTTTCCCATGGAATAACAATTCTTTTGTGTAATGAGAAACAAGCAATTATGATATTCTCAAAGGATCTCAAAAAATTTGAATCATTTTAAGTGTAGATGAAAATAGCAGCACAATGAAATACATGTATATCTCTCAGTGTTACCCAAGGGATTTTTCTAAAAGAGAGTTTTGCTTCATTAGGGTGGGGTGGGGACATTCAAGGTGTTCTAAGAGTTTGCTTATGGCATAGGTCAGTGGAAAATTCTGAAGTGCTTTCTGGATCTCTTTGGGACTGCTTATCAATTAACCCAGTTGCTTTCAGAGCTAGTTCATTTATGTAGGGAACTTTGTGAGGCTAACTCTGTAGCAGCTTGTTTGGCTAGAGAACAATTTGTCAGGCTCCAGGAAAGCCGAAGCTGTTTAACTTTCCGGTTACCACCCTGAGCGGGTCAATCAGAGCTGGGGCTGGTCTGTGGCGCTAAGTGGAGAACCAATTAAAGGAAGGAGGTGTGCTGGGGTGGCCAGGGGTGTGTCACTACCTCTCCTGAGACCTGTTACTTGCCCATTGTTTCCTTCCCATCAAAAGGTCAGCCACATTTGCTGGGCACTTTCTAAGCACTTGGGTGGAATGATGTAGAGGAGACAGTTTTAGATAACACTTTCTTCTGTATCCCTCCCCATTTTTTTCCTACTTGAATGCACTAAGAAAACAAACATACTCTAAGGTGTGGAGAAATAGGAACTCTGATACCTGTGGGTGGGAGTGTAAATTGGTACAACCTTTACGGGGAGTCCTTGGTAATATACCCATCAAATTACAAAGTAGATAGCTTTGACACAGTAATTTTGACTTCTAGGAATTTATTCCACATATTAATTACAGCTCTTTGTAAGAACAAAAATTGAAAATAACCTAAATACACATTATTAGGGGACTGTTCATATACCCCTGGTACGTACAAACCGTAAGATATCATGTAGGCATAAAAAGTGATGTGGTTCGTAATGTAATGGTGTGGAATCCTCTCCAACACATTGATAAGTATGGGAGGTGTGTGTAGCACTGCACTCTATCTGTAAAAAAAAAGGGAAGAAAATATATCTAGAGATAATTTGTGGAGAATTTGTAAATACAAATTCTCACAGGGAATTGTAACATTGATTGCCTGTGGAAAGGATAACAGGTAGGTGAGGGATAGGGTGGGAAAAGGACTTTTATTATGTGCCTTGGAACTTTTGGAAGTTGTTTTAACCATCTTAAGCATTTTTTATAGTAATTTCTGTGCTTCGCTATTAATCTGTTAAATAACAGCTACAACGAGAAAATACTTTGAAACAAAAGGAAGTTTAAGTTTTATTTAAATTTTTTTTATTGCCTTAACTATTTTTAAATGTACAGATCAATAGTGTTAAGTATTTTCGCATTGCTGTGTAACAGATCTTCAGAACTTTCTCATCTTGCAAAACTGAAACTGTACTCAATAACACAGCTCCCATTACTTCCTCCCTCTCACCCCTGGCACCTGCCATTCTACTTTTTGTCTCTATGAATTTGACTACTCAAGGTACCTCATATAAGTGGAATCATACAGTATTTGTCTTTTTGTGTCTGGTTTATTTCACTTAGCATGATGGTTTCAAGTTTCATTCATGTTGTAGCATGAGTCAGAATTTCCTTCCTTTTTAAAGGCCGAATAATATTCCATTGTATGCACCTACACATTTTGTGTATCCATTCATCCATGGATGGACACTTGGGTTGCTTTTACCCGGACTTCTTGGCTATTGTGACTGAGGCTACTTTGAACATAAACATACAAAATGGAATCATCTGAGTTTTGAAGAATGTGAATATAAGATATATTTTAAAAACTGCATTAAACCAAGTAAGTTTTTAAAAACAAAAGGCATTCACGAATGAACTTCCTGTAAGTCTTTCTCTCTCTCTCTCTCTCTTTTTTTTTTTTTTTTTAAGGATTCTGTATTTATTGTTTATGGATGCACAGGAAAAGTGCTTTAAGATGTAAATTGTTGTTTATTGAATTTGGCTTTTACCTATTCTTTTAGTCCTGGGGTTTTCCTTGGTGCTCAAGCTTCTTGAGGATACTGCCAGGCAGACCAACAGCATCCTTAACTGCAATCCTGAGTTTGGCTTTTGACTTTGCTTATCCAGCAGGAGGTTACTTCACTGAGGAGAGGAAATCCCTCATGCTAGTCTAAGTACTTGTAGCAGATCTAAGTCAGCAACACCCCACCTACATACTGGTGTAGCTTCCTGAAGTCCCAAACACTCAAAGGCACAAACACACACAAGCTGGGCTTTTCCTGGTGTGTGGTTTTCCCTCAGGTTATACTGGGGCAATGATGGGATAGCCTTTGAAGCATGACTTATCTTCCTCTAGGGTGATTCTTTTAAAACATTCTTTTAAGACTGTCTTTTTTTTTTTTTAATTAAAATGTATTGATTGTACATATTTGTGGGGTACAGAGTTATATTTCAATACCTGTATACAGTTACGGTGATCAAATCAGGGTAATTAGCATATTCGTCACTGGAAAAGTTAATCATTTCTTTATGATGAGAGGCCTGTCTTTTCAAGACAGTTGAGTTGTACTGAATTTAAACCTGAAGCCGGTTGCAAGGTTGCTGCCCTATTTGCATAAGAAAGAGGAAGGGCCGCAGGTTATTCCTTGCTTTGTTCTGAAGAGGCCCTGGGCTGCTGCTTTAAGAACTTAAGGGAACTGTTTGACACCTGAAAGTTTTTGTCTTTTGGGGACCTCTTGGGCCTATGTATCCTGCAGAACAAAGTGATAAGGCTCCCCCTTGGGAATGAGTACCACTCTGCTGTATTGGCATCTGATGGACCGTGACACGGCCTCATACAACATTCTCCGTGAACAGATTACTCAAACATTTTATTGGCTATCTATAGAGTTACTCCTTTGTCACCTTCTTAAAAAGTCAGGAGTAATAAAGAATGGAGTTATAATAGGAATAACCTTGAATCTATTTTAATTTATATAAAATATTTTGGTAGATTAGTATTTACATAATAGCTAACAACTTTTCAGGGATAGTAGCCTGTACCTTGCAGAATATCCCATTGTGAATAGTAAGTTGTCATGTGTCAGTGAGGAAATTGTCAGATGACAGGGACTTTTTTGTCCTTCCCTGAGAGGGAGATATTATGATCTTCAGTTTGCTGGAGAGTAACCTGCCCAAGTCCCCACAAGTAGTAAACAACAGCTCTGGCTTAGAACCCACGTGCGTCCAACCTCCAGGATGGTATGCTCCCCTTTCCACTCTTTGCATTTGCCAAATTTGAGATGGGGGCCTTCAGCCTTTCATGACCAGAAGGGGCCTGGTGGTTGAAGGACTCTTAAGCTTGGAGCTCGCATCACTTGTCCCTCTACCCACTCCCTCTCCCTGTGTAGCTTCTCCCCAGGTTTCTCTGCCTCCCGCCAATCAGTGTCTCTGCAGTGCGGTATCTTCCTGAGCAGCCTCCACCTCATCCTGATGGCGCAGAACGTGCCATGGGAAGTACAGTGCTGGGGATCCTGCCCTTGCACAACCTCCCTGTTCAGCCTCCCAGCTCTGGTGTGCAGAGAGTTTGTGAGATTTCCCAGAATTCATACCCTCCAAACTAGAGCATTCTCCTAATTCGGGGGGGGGGGGGGGCTGGGGAGGGGAATTGTTGACTTCTGAGGAAGAGTAAAACCATATGGCTGCCTCAGCAATCCCTTTCCTGAAAGAAATCTGTAACCACCTTCTCCCTTTTCTCTGAAGATTTTAAATGTATTTGTGGTAGGAGCAGAGAAAGGAGGGGAGAGAAACACAATAATTATGATTTTAATAAAGATGAAAATAGGGGCATGGATCAAAACAGTTGATAAAACCCCAGGCAGGAAGAGCCCCATGGAGTTGGTCTGAGCTGAACACAGCAGCTGATCAGTGGAAGCTTTCTTGTTTTTGGCAGGTGGCCTATGGTTTTATCTATTACTGCTCTGTAATCAGAATTGAGCCAGGATATTCAAGCTTCTTGTCTGAATAAGAGAATTTGGTTTTCTGGCCTTCAGCATTTTTCAGGAGCCCAAGAATTGACTTGATGTTTTAAAACATCTTTTTTCCCCCAAAGGAGTAGTATAATCCAGACAGGTAAGCCAATCTATATGTTTAATGTCATTAAACGGCCTCTGTGAGTGGAGTTAGAGGCTGTCTTTCACTCCCCTATTAAGTAGTCACAGATATACTTTATTTTTGAGGATGAGAAATCAAGTTACCACCAAAATTTGGTGGGAAATTGGAGCGTTATTAAACTGGGCTTTGGGATCAGTCTTCTAATTGCAGTTAACAGTTTTGCTTCTTAAAATTGAATTCAGTCCTTAAATTATTTTTTTAATCTTCCTGCCCCCCCCCTTTTAAATCTCCATTTCTAATTCTAGAAACCCAGTCAAATTTTATCACCTCCGTTTAGAATTGATCGATAGCAGCTGGTGAGCAGGTTAATTATAATCACAAAATAAACGCTGAAGTCTCAAAGTTCACCCCTTTTGCAGTGTTTCCAAACCCCTCAGGGACCCTGCCAGGAGGCACCCATTGACCTGTTCTGAGCAGGTGTGGGAGCTTGAACAAGGAGCAGACAATCGGATCTGATTCAAACAACTCAATTTGGTTTCTTATCTCTAGCTTTTCCTATCTTATGATGTCTGTCATTTCAGATAAAAAAAAAAGTTCATCAATTGAGCTGGGAAATGGCAAGTTACATTTTCTTCTGATAAAAGTTTTCTAGTTGTTGTTTTATCAGATTGGGTTGAAATTGTATGGGTCTCTGTCAAGGTCTGCAATGACCTTTTCACATTTTATCAGGTATTAGGTGGGGGAGAACTTTTTTTTTCTTTCTCTGACCCAGGAAAGAATGACCTGACTTCCAAGATCATAAATCAAACCAGGTAAAGAGAGGCAATAATACAAGTTACCCCTCAAAATTGAGTAGGCGGGGAAAAACAAACAACAAATAAAACCTTTTCCTAGCTATAGGGAGAACTTAACTTGACCCTAAATAAAGAATGTGGTTCCCACGGAGCGCACAGTTTTTGAAAAAAGAAAATGTTTTCCAGGCCAACGATGGCTTCAGAAACACAAATGGTATTTTTTTTCAAATAATATCAATAAAACTTTAATTATCCTTTTATTAAAAGTGACGTATGTTTAATATGGTAAAATGAAAAAAGCACATAAACCAATGTGCAAATAATTGGTAATCTTACCATCCAAATATAACCACTGCAAGGCATTAATCCTTGACTTTTTAGTTACCATACATATACAAGCATGTGTCTGTCTCTGTCTCTCTCTATTTTTTTTTTTTGGATGGCTGGCAGGTACAGGGTTCCAAAGTATATTTTTAAATAGTTATAAAAGTTACTGTTTAAAGTCACTTAAGCACTGAAGACAGTTTCTGTAAGATTAGTGACCCAGACTGACTCCCAAAGACTGATCCCTTAAATGGAGCAAAAATGAGAAACTAATTGAAAGCACTGCCAGTAATAAATAGCCAGTCAAATGGGAAAGCTGGGTGTAAAAATGTATTTTTCAATCTTATGTATATAATTTGTAGGTATATACATTAGGTATGTAATTATAGCCAATTTATATGTAGGGCATATTTATAAGTTTTTAGTTGGTGCTCCTGGAAATGAGGTGACCCATTGCAGTGTGCACTGATTTGTTTGTGAGGCTGTGACTCTGAGAAGTGTGACCTGTAGCTCTCAACCTGCTGCTTGGAAGTGGGGACTTGAGATTCCGGCCTCCACAGGGAGCTGAAAGCCCATGGGTCTGGAGTGAAGGAGCCCCGGGATTCTCTCTCCTAACCTCATTCCTCTCTAGGACGTTAAGCAGCTCATTTGCCTCTCTTTGCTTGAGTATCTGCATTGGCAAGGTGAGGAAATCAGGCCAGGCACATAAATGGTGAGCAGCGCTCCTCCAGGGCCCCTCGGAGATCCCTGTAGGTAATATCCAGCATCTCCTGGCATCCCAGGCTGGCAGCATCTTTCTCCACACCACAGCCACTGTATTAGCATTTAACGCTGTGAACTGGCCTGGACATGAGCTCCAGTTCTTGTGTCTGTGTCAAGCAGGTTTCCAGGGCTACCTCTTCAATTAGGCAACGGTCTCTGTGAAATCTTGGGATCGATGGACTAATTTTGTTTTTTCTTATACATAGTAAAATGCCTAACCACTGAGATGTAACATCAGTGATCTTTGGGAACCTTGGGCTGAGTGACCTCTGGATGGTCTCAGTCCGTTGGTTCTTCGGTTTGGCCTCCTTGTTGTTAACAAACCCATTCAGGGTCGGAGATGCTGAGGCTGCAGGAGCCGAGCTCCCTGAGAACCCAGGACACACACACGGCGTGGTCGCTGGTCCGGCCGCCGAGAGCTGTTTCTGCCTTCCTGGGAGCCGGCGCTCGCGGGGCTTCGGAGACAGAAAGTGGGCGAGACGGTCCGGGACCCCGGCCCGCACCTGGCGGGAAAGCGCCGTCCGCCGCAGGCAGAGCGCAGAGCCGCGGGCGCAGAGAGGGGCCCGGGACGGCCCGGCCGCGTGGAGGAGGCCGGTGGGGCTGTGCTGCCCCCGGGGCGATACCAGCGGCGAGACGTGAGTCCGCAGCGAGCGGCCTGAAACGCAGGTGATGCGACCAGTGTCCTCTGGGAGGAGTCCCCAGGGCACCCGCCTCCCCGGAGGGTGGAGTGGGGCTCAGGGCTCGGAGTCCGTATCTCTCGTTCCGCACCTCTCACGTTGATCCATCTCTCTTCCTCTAGATTCAAGTTCAGTTCTTGCCTTTTAAACTCATTTTTTAAAATGGAAACTTTCAAACGTGATGAAAAGTAGAGGTAGATGTCCCTCCCTCAGCTTCCACAAACGCTGGCTCATGACCAGCTGCCTCGTCTATACCCCGCTTACTTCCCGGAACTGCCTTATTTTGGAACAAATTCCAGACAGCCTGTCATTTCGTCTGTAAGTACAGGCCGGCGGGGTGGCTCACTTGGAACAGTGCTGTTCTGGTGACACCAAGGTGACAGGTTCGGATCCCTATACACAACATAAAAGCAGGGCCACGGATAGATAGAGCGGAGGGCTGGAAACACTTCTGCATGTCTCTTGACAAGACATAAGGACTCGCTTTAACAACACAGCGCCAGTGCCATATTATCACTGAAACAAATCAGCTATCTACTCAGCATTCAGATTTCCCTGTTTGTGTAATTGCCTTTAACATTTTGTTTGAATTAGAATCTAAATCAGGTCCATAGGCTACCTCTGTCGATATGTCTTACGTTTCTTTCCATCTGCAGGCTCCCCTTTCACCTCCTTTTTTCTTGCAATATGTTTGCTAAAGAAGCTTTTCCTGTAGGGCTTCCCCAGACTGGATTTTGTTGACTGTATTCTCTTTGTGACACTTCACGAGATCCTCTGTCCCCTGTTGGTCATGTAAATCTATGATTGCAGAATAGACTTGCTGAGATTCAGGTGTTGCTGTCAGCAGCCATTGGATGGTCATCACCTGGGTCCGTTACCTCGTTAGGGTTGCACATGGTGACATTGGAGTGCTGTCGTGCCTTTTTCATTATTAGCTGGAATTCTGTAAGATATTACGCTCATCACCTGAGTCCGTGTAGGGAAGTGCCTGCTGCTTCCACTTTCCTTTTCAGTGTTCAGAATAATGAATCCATCCCCTGGCATCCTTCAGAGATGACCAGTGAAATGAATTTTTTTCCAGGATCATTAAGAACTCATGAATTAAATATACATGATGTGTTTTTATCCATGAATCTTAATTGATGCTCGGATTGTCTTATCTTTGCCAGTGGGAACTTGTTCAGATTGGCTCCTGTGTTCTATTGACAAAATCTTAGTTTAATAGTTTCCTGCTGTATTAGTACATTTCTGTTGCTTATAACAAAATACCTGGAACTGGGTGATTTATAAGAAAACAAAATGCATTGCTTACAGTTTCAAGGCCGGGAAGTCCGAAGTTCAGGGAACACGTCTGGTGAGGGCTCTGTCCTGGCAGTAATGACAGCAATTCAGGGTATCACATTTCGAAATGGTGGAGCAGAGACTAACCTCTCCTGTGCTCTTCTTTTAAAGCCCTCAGAACCATGCCCCTGACCACCGTTATTAATCCATTCACTATGGCAGGTTCCTAAAATCTAATCACCTCTTCAGGGCCCTACCTTTCAATTACCATACTGGGATTTCCCACCCTCAACAGTTACAGTAGGGATTTTAGCTTGGGGGGGGGGGGGGCGGCGGGATCCAATCTACAGCACCTGTTTTGCATAATACGAAATGTTCCAAGCTCTTCTTATGCACTTTCTCCTCCCAGACCTGGATTTGGTCATTTCCCCCAACAACCTCTTCCTTTTTTAGTGAGGAGTGGTGTTGGGAGAGCATGCTTGGAGCTATCTCTGCTGGCTGTGCTTATTGCTATTGGGTTAGCCATTCAACATAGTTAAGAAAAACTCCCTCTCCCACCATGAAGGGAGGATGAAATACATCATGTGTTCATACCAATGCATCCAATTTAAATTTAGGATTAAAGGCTTTTACTTCCCTTCATGCATTTTTTTAAATTGTGGTAAAATATACATAACAAAATTTACCATCGTAACCATTTTTAAGCATACAGTTCAGCAGCACTAAGCACATCCACAATGCTGTGCAACCGTCACCACTATCCATCTCCAAAACTGTTTCATCTTCTGCATCCAAAACTCTGTGCCCATTAAACACTAACTCTGCATTCCCTTCCCCCAGCCCCTGGAAACCCCCATTCTACTTTCTGTCTATGGATCTGACTACTGTAGGTACCTCTGTCAGTGGAACCATAAGGTATTTGTCCTTTTGTGTCTTATTTCACTTGGCATAACATCCTCAAGTTTCATCCACCTTTGCAGCACGTGTCAGAATTTCCTTCCTTTTAAGGCTGAATGATTTTTCACTGTATGCACGGACCACATTTTGTGTATCCCTCATCCATGGATGGACACTTGGGTTGCGTCTGCCCTTTGGCTATTGTGAATAATGCTGCTGTTTTTACACGGGTGTGCAAATATCTCTGAGTCCCTGCTTTCACTTCTTTGGGTGTATACCCAGAAGTGGCACTGCTGGATCATACAGCAATGCTATGTGATTTTGAAGAAGCACCTTACTGTTTTCCACCATGCCTGCACCATTTGACATCTTTCATGGCATCCTTACTTCAGGTTAACCTCTAGTGTTACCAGCTTGTGGCCTTGGACTCATCTCCCACTGCATGAGGTGGGCTGCAAGTGGCTGGCCCTGCTTCTCACCCTCAATGCAGTGCCTGATGCCAGTGGGCATCTTGGACATTGTCACCCACATCTTGGGCCTTTCCCCACCTTTCCAGCAGCCTGATTCCCCTCTATGGGAGGCAAGGTTGACCCAACTGGAGTCAGATCTGGCGGGCCTGGAGACTCAGGCAGAGGAGTGTGGGGCTTTATGAACAGAGGGCAGGTGCAATCAAATCAGTAAAGCGGGATTTTGTGTGCACAGAGAGGTGTGAGTGTCAGAGGGACCGCTGGCTTGGCAGCCAATAGCAGGAGTTTAGTAAGGAGGTGGTTCAGATGCAAGGGAGGCCCTGGGTGAGGATGGTGGTCATTGTGAGTCCCTCGAGTCCCAGCAGCCACAGTGTGGGGAGAAAGAGCCGTGGGCGCATGCATAAGACCCTCCGTGTTCCTCCCATGCCCCCAGTGTACAGGCTGGGGGGTGGTCATCCTGTGTTGCCAGCCCAGAGACGGCACTAGGTTTGCTTCACCTCCTTTGGGTTCTGGGCTGTCCTTCCAGGCTGTCATGGAAAGGTCAGTCCTCCTGCTGTGGAGTCCTCCTGCTCAGCAGGCACACTCCCTGTGGGGGTAGGGTGCGGGGAGGAAGGGGGACATGCTGTAGTAAATGGGACACTGGGTCAAGGCTGGAATCCTAGATTTGAGGCTCCTGTCACTGACCTGTCATGTGGCCCAGGCCAATGCCATCTCTTCACTTCTGTGGGATTCCATGTCTCCATCAGGGACTCAGACCCATTTTCCCCCAATAGCTTGATTTGCAGAGTTGAAAAAATCTGGGGGAACCTTCGAATAGGGAGTTGAGTATATTTTGAGTGGGTTGTGGAAGTCACAAAAGAATTTCTCACCCCATGGTTCCGCATGTAAGTTTGTCCCATTGCCCAAGGGCTGGGGAATCCTCACCTGCCTCTTCCATCGGGCTGGCACATAGATGGGGCCTCAAGGAAGGGATGTGCGAGAACTGGTGGCCTCTTTTCTACTGGTTTCCTTTTGGGGGAAGCGCAAACTCTACTGTCTTTCTGGACAGTCCCCTGGGCTTTCCTGCCTAGGCTCAGGTGAGTCATGGTCTTTGCTGGGAAGGCCAAGATACGCGGAGCTTCTGAGCCGAGCCCTGGGCTGCAGGGGCCAGACTGGCTGTTGTGTGTCGTGGTGGTGAGGGGCAGGGATGCTGACTTGGCTCTGAGGACGTGTGTGATGGCGGGGGCTGGCATTACTCAACACTGTGGCAGTCCTCTGGCTCCTGACAGTCTTGTTCTTTCTTTCTACCCTAATACTTCGGCCATGGCTTTTTATGCAGGCACCTTCAGTCTCTTGCTCTTGCTCACCTGACTGTGTCTTTGGGTAGCAGAGAGGGAGATGGAGGGTGGGTCCTTTGAATGTGTGAATGCCAAGGTGGGACTCTCGTCCAAGGCTCTGGCCTGTGTCTGCAGCTCTGCAGGCAGCTTTGGACACATCTCCCATTAGAATTCCTGAGCATCAGTCCATGGCCTGCATTCTCACTATACCTGATGGTGCAATCCTTTTATTTGGATCATAGTTCCACTAGACCAGAAGTGTTTCCAGGGCTAGAATTATACCTCGTTTCTGGTGGATACTAGATAAATGTTCATTCACTGAGAAGTTAAAGTCTGGAATTCACCCTAAAGTATACAGCATCTTTGGCTCAGATATTCATAACTGCATGAACGGCCCTACTGAGAGGGGGAATCCATCCTTGTGAAAGAGACCTGCAGGCAGAGGTCTAGGGATGAGCCTGTCCTGATCTATGATCAGGTTTACAGGGAGAGGGACCCTGAGAGAGATGGGGGGAGACTGAGGAGCAGCCGAAACCTAGAAGGCCAGGAGGCAAGAGAAGAGCACGGAAAGTTCCGGGGTAACTGTGTTCTCTGAGGGAAGATCAAGGGGCACCCGGAGGGGTACCAGCACATGGAGGTGGTGAGTGTGAGGACTGGGGAAGGGAGGTCCCTGTGGAGATACCTGGGTGGCAGGTGACCATGGCTGGCACAGATGGGGTGTCCTCACCTCTGTTTGATGCCTGAGAACATCAGGGAGTCCTCAGGGTGCTGAGAGGAACTTGGCAGAGCTGGCCCCTCATGAAGTCGGAGTGCGGGGGAGTGCAGGGTAAAGAGCCGGGAAAGGAAGACAAAAAATGGGGTGAGGTGCCCTCATGTGTTACCTTGTGAAACTCACCCAGACTCATTCTTCATCGCATGGTGCCCACTGGGCTTCCAAAGGCCCCCCTCCACCCCCGTCTTCATATCCGTTAGTGTTCTGGGCCCCGAGCCTGACCTGTCACCATCGCTACCTGCCCGACAGGTCTCACAGAAGGGACAAGACACTTTCCTTGGGGAATGTTGATATTAAGCTTAAACACACATCTTTAGGAATAGCGTCAATAATGGGGACCCATTCCCCAGAAGAAGGCAGAGAGGCCATGGGCAAGAAGGAGGAAGAGGTTGGGTCTGCCAGGGAGGGGAGAGTTGGCCACGTGGGCAACAGCTGGTCATGGTGAAGGGAGAACCCAGTAACCAGACTGTTTTTCTTCATTTTCAATTTGCTTATATTCCTTGTCAGAACCCCCAACTTTTTACCATTTGGTGGCTGATAGTGGAGAGGCAGAGGAGCCTTGTGGTTAAGGCAGCCGGTCCAGAGTCAGACCCTGATTTAGAGTTCCAGCTTTGCCCCTTTTAGTGTCCCCTGGTTTTTATGCCCATAAAATTGGACTAGAAGCTACTTCATAGGGTTATTGTGAGTTCTAGGAAATAATGTTCATAAAGCATGCAGTAAGTATCTATAGATGTTAGCCATTAGTCAACTATCAGTAAATGTTAGCTATTATTAAAGGAAATACTATTTAAAATGGGATCTTTTTGGTTTCACTAACGTAACGGTTAAGTTGAACATGAGGCTGCCAAGTTGAACTAAGTGAGGTTTTATGTTAGAATTTTCCTTCTTTCTCGGTATTAATCCACATTTGGGTCATAGACCCCATATCCAACCTACTGTCTATACTTCCTGTTACATAGGATGGCACATTTGCATAAGCAGAGGCCATCTGGGGTTACAGATGCCTGAAGAGCTTCAGAGTATTTTAAAGATCCTGCTAAAGGAATTGGGACTTGGTTGTCTGCCTCTAATGAGGTTTGGACAAAAAGAAAAAGTGCAGAAGCCACTTGGGTTGAACTCAGAAGGAAGAAGGACCATGTGGCTCAGCTGTGGAGGGTGTGTCTGAGAAAGCTCTCACAGGGGTGGCCTCTAGAAACCTGAGAAGGTGTGAGATCCCTTTCTACCTGGAATTATTTCAGCAGTCTTCTCTAGGTTCAGAATCTAGCAGTGCTGATAGTTAATATTATCAGGGTGCTAACTTGTGTTTACTGAACAGCAGGGGGCAGGTCTGCTGCCTTGTGAATTTCTGCTCAGAAATGTACCTGACCCACGGGAACTGCTGGATTCTGAGTGGGTTTGGAGAAGGATATGAAGATGAGAAGGAGTTACATATGAGGTGTGTGTGTGTGGTTTGTTTTTTTTTTTAGTGACCTGGTATATACTTCCTGAGCATTCCTTCCACAGACTGGTTTAATGGGCTGGAACCAGGATCCAAGTTTCTCTATGCCTCCGTCTCCAAGCAGGAGTGATCTGGACTTGGTGTCCAGCTTGGAGGAGCCATATGGGACTGCTAGGCTTTCGATTCCTTTGTAAAAGTGAGTGAACTGGAATCAGATGCCTCTTAGATCCATGGGCATTGATGATCTGTGAACTTCAGCAAGGGTGAAGAGGTGTAGGGGACATTTTAATGATTCTACCAAAAAACAGGAATAGAATGTGAAAAACAGGAAAAGTAAAGGATGATTATTTGTACTATAACTCTAAGGAGCAGGGGCCTTTGTCTTGTCCCCATGTAAGGGCCTGAGGATGACGGCTGGGCAGAGGTTTAGACAGCAGAGGAGCATGAAGCCTGGGTCCCCATCCACAGCTGTGCCCAGTTAAGCAGTTTTGGGGAAAGATGCTGGAGGCATCAAAGCCCAGCAAACCCTCTGAATGCTTCGGAATTCCCTGCTCTCCTCTGGCATTGTTTATACTTTATTGCTGGCGACTGTCCTGTGGATGGGAGTTGCAGTGTCCTTTGGCAGCTGAAGAAACCGAGGTTGTGGGGACCTGCCCACGGCCACAGAGAGCCTGAGGCTGGTGGGACCCAGGTCAGTCTGGCTCCCTGCGCCGTGCTCGCCCACTCCCTGTGTCAGCTGAACTGGGATCCAACACCCACCCTTCAGGGAATCGAGGCAGCAAGTCCACGAAGGATGCGGCCCATGGGCCTCGACAGCTCTGTCAGGGCTGGGCCCCTTGTGCATTGTCCTTCCCTCTAGATTCTGCTGCCACAGGATGTTTCTTTGGTCTTACTTTTTTTCTTTTATTCATTTTCTTGCCTCTAATCTTTCCACTCTTGGTCAGCAACCACTACCTGTAAGTTTCTTTCTAGAAGGCTGATAAAGACTGTGCCTCACAGAGTCTCCCACTGAATTAGCAAATGGGAGCCACACTGGTCATGATGTGATGGGTTTATTTTGCTGTTAACATTTACTCCTAACTTTTATTTTTTTATTCTTTTTGGCAGTTGGCCATTATGGAGATCTGAATAATTTTTATTTTTTGTAAAGATGAATACATTATCAGTTAAAAATAGCCAAGAGGTGGAAACAACTCAAGTGTCCATCCATGGATGAATGGGTAAACAAAATATGTCTATGCATATAGTAGAATATTATTCAGCCTTTAAAAGGAAGGAAATTCTGACACCTGCTACAACATGGATGAACCTTGAATACACGGTGCTAAGTGAAATAAGCCAGTCACAAAAGGACAGATGCTGTATGATTTCACTTACAAGAGGTGCTTAGAGGAGTCAAATTTATAAAGATAGAAAGAAAAATGGTGGTTGCTAGGGATGGGATGGGGGATGGGGAGCCAGTGTTAATGGTGCAATTTCGGTCTGGGAGATGAATAGAGTTCTGGAGATGGACGGTGGTGTGACAGCTGCACGGCAGTGTGAATGCGTTTAACACCACCAAACTATATAGTTAAAAGTGTTAAGATGGTAAATTCCATGTTATGTGTATTTCACCACAATTAAAAAGTAAAAAAATGTAAAAAGAGAGAGAGGATGGAGAAGTTTAGCAAGTAGAGAGTAAATTGTAAAAGACCTCTCTCCCCAACACCACATTCTGTTTCCTTCCCCAAAGGTGTGAGCAGTATTAACCTAGAGTTGGCAGAACCATGGTCCCTGCAGAATTCATTCCGTATGTTCGGCTCTTCAGGTTTTCTGTTTACTGTAGTCTCAGTGCCACCCTGCAATCACAGTACAGCTGATCACTAGTTAGAAGGTGATCATTGGTATGGAGGTGGAAAATCACATTTTTATAAAGAAAGGATACATTTGATAGTTTCCTCTGGAACACAAATCAAATTGGAATACAGATCTTATTTGTGTAAAATGAAAAGATTGCCTTTCTGCAATGACTTCACGCTTTGCCTGAGATGTCTGCCAAGTAAGGGGAAGTTGTTTGTAAAAGGAAAGATTGAACTGCTGGACCTTGTGTCGTCAAACATCTCCAGGAGAACTGAGCCCCAGCAGCTGAGGCCCGGCTCTGTGTGGCTTCCAGTGCCGAGGACTATCACATCACCTGCTTTACATTTAATTTGTAAATGTTTGCCTGGCTAAAGAGTTCTGAGGCTAGAGCAAAAAAAAAAAAAAAAAAAGGGGGGGGGTGGGGGGAAGGAGAGAGAGAAAGAAAACTAATCTAATAAAAAATATAAAATATATCCTGATATCTATATGATTATAATTTGCCTTAGAACTAAAATATAGTTTGGGGGAAGAGTGAAATAACAGCAAAAGATCTAAATGATACTTGAAGACAAGGTTGAAATAGGTAATTCAAGATGGAGGTGACTGATTACCATGTAGCTCATGGACACAGGGGGTTCTACTAAGTAGGAAAGCTGCAGAGGAAGAGCCAATGATGGGGTTGGGGTTGGAGGGAGGACGTCGGTGTGGTCTGAAGGGTGAGGACACACATCCTGAGGAAGGTAGCAGAACAAAGGTGTGCTTCCTGCCCTTTCCTGAAGACCACCACAGCAGATGAAGAGAGCCGCCAAATACAGTAAAAATTTCATCTCCAGTGAAGTTAGGAGACAACTCAGACCCCCAACTATAGAAAACTGCCAAATATAATAGAACTCAGGCCACATTCAGGAAGAAGGACCTTGAGAATGAGTTCACACTCTCAGATCTCCAGCTGGGTGTAAATTTCCCTGTTAATAAAATGGAAATAGATTGGAAAGGAAGAGGCAGTGTTTCATTATTTGCAGATGAAAGAATGGACAGCTTCAGGAGCAGATCTGTAAGGCTGTATGGAGAAGGCTGTAAAACTTCACTGAAGTGCATAACAGGAATGAATGAATGGGAAAAGCTACCGTATTCTCAGGCTGGGGAAACTTAGCACTATTCCATACTCGCCCAAACAATCTATAAATTTAATGCAGTCTCAGGAAACATCTCAACAGGACTTCTTAAATGGAACTTGTCAAGCTGATTCTAGACATTATGTGGAAGAGTTATTGTACAAGAATATCCAAGATAATTTTTAAAAATAAGACATCAGGGAGGGAAATGTGCCCTATCAGAAATCAAAACAAACTCAAGTGAAGAGGTGCTGGGCACAGAAGCTAAGGCAGTGATGTTCACCACAGCCCTATTGTGAGCTGCCATGAAGAATAGCTTGCCGAAGTGCAGCCACAGCATCAGGAATGGGGAAGCCATGATACAGAAAGACTGACATTAGCTCTGGATCCTTTCAAATACCAAGTACAGCTAAGCCAACAGTAGGAATTGTGGGCTAGAATGTAAATGTTGTATATCTTTCCAATGTAAAACGAATAAATCCTCTTAAAAGAGGTAAGTAGGTCTGTCCCAATCCCAAACAGATAACACTTCCATGAAGAAACCAAACTGCAGATGTGCAGAAGAGCACATCTCACAGGGACGTGTTCAGCACACCTGCTCTGTTCTCTCCCTTCTGGGGGGAGGGTTACATCCCCACCCTGATGACATAGGCTTTGCTGTGAGACTTGCTTCGATCAATGACGTGACTGAAGTCACTGCAACTTCCAAGCAGAGGCACTAAGAGCCCTTTCATGGTTCTGCCATCACGTCTTGCCTCTGCCATGAAGCTGACGTGACCCAGACGGAGATTTCACCTTCTGCCTGAACCCCAGAGTGAAGGTAACAGAGCTGTAGCCAGCTTACAGCTGACATGTACTGTGAACAGCAAAAAAATAAATCTTTTCTTGTGTCTGTCTTATTTTGACGAAATTAAAAAAAAATACTGTAAGCCACTGAGATTTGGGGGTTGTTTGTTATAGTGTAACCTAGCAACAGCTGACTTATGCACTGCTGAACAGCACAAAAAACAAGCATAAGTGTTTCATGCAATACTTTTGAACATGGCTATGTATGACATGTCTAATATATCCTAGAGAAACTTGTATCATGTGTATAAGCAAACAGGTACAAGGATACCTGTTAAAGCACTGCTATTACAGCAAACATTGAAAACAACCTTGAATATACATCAATCAATGTCTTAGTTCAGGCTGCTATAACAGAACACCACAGGCTGGGTGGCGTAAACAACAGACATTTATTTCTTACAGTTCTGGAAGCTGGGAAGTCCGAGATTAAGGCACTGGCAGATCTGGTGTCTGGTGAGACCTCTTTCGTCTCTTCTTATAGGGTCACTGGTAAGCAAATGGGAAAAACACACTGTCTTTCCTTTACACTCTTACTCAGCAACAATCAACAGAAGATAGACTCCTGACTTCTGTGACCAAATATGTGGGGACTTCTCTCCACTAGCAAACAAGCCAGCAATTCCCCAGTGGACACCAGGTGGGTGTCCTCTAGTTCACCTCAATTCCTACACTACCTGGAAATAGCATCAGATCCCACAGGTTGGGTTTGGTCCCAAGACTTGTCCCACTTCATATGCCAATTGCAAGCCCAGGCCTCTGGAACTTCTGAGCAACCAGCTGTGAATCAGGGTTCCCACAACCCCTCCTTGGGTTTGAGTAATTTTCTGAGCAGCTCACAGAACTCAGGGAAATACTTACACTTACCAATTTATTACAAATGATATTTTAAAGGATATGGGTAAACAGCCAGATGAAGAGATACAGAGTAAGGTCTGGAAGTGTCCTGTGCTCAGGAACTTCTGTCCCTGTGGAGTCGGGGTGCGCCACCCTCCCGGTGGGTAGAGGTGAAAACCCCCACGTGTTCACTGTCCAGAAGCTCCCCAAACCCAGCCCTCTTGGGTTTTTATGGAGTCTTCATTACATAGGCACGATCGATTAAATATTGGTCACCGGTGATCAGCTTAACCTTTAGCCCCTTTCCTCTCCCTGGAGGTTGGGGGATGGGACAGAAAGTCCTGTGACCAACCCCCATCCTTAAGCTACCTAGGGGCTGCTAGCCGTCATTAACATACAAAAGACTCTTATCACACTGGAGATGGTAAGGATTTTAGGAGTTGTGTGTCAGGAGACAGGGATGAAGACCATGAAGACCGAATATATATTTTCACAATATCACATGCACCAGTCCCAGTCACTAGGGGTCGACCGTTATGACCTAATCTCTTCCCCAAAGCCCCACCCCCAAATACCAGCACTTTGGGAGTTAGGATTTCAACATTTGGATTTCAGGGGGGGAGGGACGCAAACATTCCATTAGTAACAATAAGGACAGGAATAAATAAAATGTGATCTGTTAATATAATGGAAAACTATAAATCAATACAAATAAAGTAGGTCCACTTGTATTAACATGATTAAAACTCAGAAACAGGCAAAAAGGAGGAGACTGGAATGATGGAATACACAGAGGAATCAACTGTACCTGCAATGTTTTATTTCTTCAAAAATATCTTTTTTGGGAGGTTTTGGTGATGGGGAGCAATAATCAGCCACAATGTATATCGACAAAAAAAAAAAAAAAAATCTTTTTTTATTGAAGCATAAATTGATTATATATATTTGTGGGGTACAGAGTTGACTATCAGTACTTGTGTGCGACGTGTGGTAATCAAATCATATTATTGGCATGTTCATCATTATAAAACGTAATTATTCTTTGTGTCCATTACCCAATTTCTCCCTAACCTCCCTCCCCTTTGCCCACCTCTAGTAACCACAGTTATGCTCTCTCCTTCTGGAGGTTCAATGTATTACTGTGGTTGTTTGGTTGTTTCTTTCTTTCTTTCCTTCCTTGCTTCGTTTTTTCCTCCCATTTACGAGTGAGGACATATGGTATTTCTCTTTCTGTGCATGACCTATTTCATTTAACACAGTTTTCTCCAAGCTCATTCTTGTTGCTGCGAATGACGGAATTGCATTCTTTTTTACAGCAGAGTAGTATTCCGTTGTGTATACATACCACATTTTCCTTATCCAGTCATCCATCGATGGACATTCTTTAAAAAGATCCGAAGCAAATATGGTTAAATGTTAAGACAAATGTTTGATAAAGCTGGGTTGTGGATTCAGGAATGTTTGTCCTTTTTTACTCAGTGGCTGAAATATTTCATACCTTTAAGAAAAAAAGTTTGTAAATGTGATGTACAGTATGAAGGCATTTGTGTAAATTACAACCCCCCACCCCCACAAAACCATACTTATGTTGTTTAGAGGTACATTTATATGTGTGTATAAAAGGATAGGAATGAATTGGAAGGATATACACTAAAGTTAAAATAGGGTTGGATAGGAGATGGTGAAGGTGAATAGAGATTATTATTACATTATTCTTTGCACTTTTCTGAAATTCTTAAATTTCTAAAAGTAAAAAATTATAATTAATGAAATAAAAGTTGTCTAGAAAAATAGAAAAATTGTTAGCCACCATTGCTTCTGGGATGGTATAGTGGAGACTTTTAGTTTTCATGGGATGTTCTTCTGTACTGTTTGAATTTTTATAACAACCATGAATTACATAATAATATATAACCAGACTGGCCTGGTTTAAGTTTCCCCTGGCCAGAGCTCTGTCCCAGTCTTCCTAATAAAGAAAAGGATCAATGAATTAGGGAGAAAAACAATTAGGGAATTAGGGATAAAAAACAAAAAAGTATGTAAATGAGGAGAGTTATAATGCAGGGCCAAGTCAAATGATTCCAAAAGTATGAGGCTTGAAATCATGTTTTTCAAATACTTCATTTTTGAGTTGTGGAGAGCAGACCAAGAGAGGTAAAGCTGCTGATGATCAGCGTTTCCAGCTCTTGATTGCTTCTGGAATTGGTCCTGTAAGTCTGGGAAGTGTAGCTTCTGATATTGGGGCAGTGGGTGGACCCTGACCCCCTCATTGGTGGACAGCCCTGAAGGTCACTGAGCAGCCAGTGGTGGCCTTTAGGGGTAGGAGGATCTTCCGAGGCCACATGGTGTGTGGAAGGGGGCGGGGGAGTCTAGGGAGCAGACCCTATTTTTTTTACCCAATTCCCACCTCGGCCGTGTTGGGCTTCCTCAAATAAGACTTTTTTGAAAGGGTTCTGCAGCTTAAAAAGACAAGTGACAGAAAAATCATGGTACTGAATAATTTATAGACTAAACCTTCTATCTGATATTAGTCTGGATAATTTTTAAACAAGGCAGGACCCAGGTCATCAGGTCTGACATCTTCATTTTACAAAGAAGGTCCGAGGCCTAGACAGGCTCTGTGTGCGCTGCCCGGGCCCATGGCGAGAGGGGCACAGCCCTGGCCCTGCTGGCTGTGGGCTTCATCCTTGTGTTGTGTTGTTTTGTGTTCCATCCTCAGAGCTGAGTGAGCCCTCCTCCGTCCCGGGGAACTTGGTGGGTCAGTGAGAGAGGAAGACGGGAAGTGCTGGCGATTGGAGCTTAACCTTGGCTTGATTAAGTAATCCCTGAGAAACCCCTGAGAGGGAGGCTGTCCCCTGTATAAATTTCTACAGCCTTGTTCCCCTCCCTTCTGAGAGGCATAAATCTCCCCTGAAGTGCCTCCCTAGCGTTCATTCGGGCAATAAAGAGGTCACATTATATCTCCATAAATCTCCCGCTGCCCTCCACTGCTGTGTCCTAGTCCCCGAGGTGGAGGGACCTCATCGCCTCCTGCCAGGCCGTAGGCCTGGAAGGAAGTGCCTTCCCTGCAGACCCACTGTCTGGTGCAAGGGAGCTGCCCTGGCAATTTGTTCAGTGTTTCCTTCCCACCTGCCAGACCGTGACCAGATGGACAGGGGTTGCAGAGTCCAGCGACACAGACTGGCCTGGTTTAAGTTTCCCCCGGCCAGAGCTCTGTCTTCCTAATAAAGAAAACGATCAAGGACCGTACACTCTGAGCCAGGCGGGGGCTCCCTGGGACAGGAACAAGGGGTGAGAGATGACACGGTGGTGACGACAGGGTGGCCAACCTCAGGAGCACAGTGTAGCTGAGAGCCCGCTCAGAACATGAACTCCCTTTCCCCGTTGGGAGACAAGATGCTTTTATGGAAAAGTAGGAGTTGCCCGACCTCAATGTAAAAGTATCACTACATGAAATGGCGATGGTGCTTATCCTTGGCATATTTATTTACTCTATCAAAGAGGAAAGAAATTGACATAGTTCAATATTCAAAAGTACATGAGAGTGTATGGTGACGTGTCCCTGTGCCACCAGGATGCTTCACCGGAGGTAGCTGGTGTTATCAGTTTCTTGTCTATCCTCCTACAGGGATTTATTGTAAAGATAACCAAATCCATATATGGACCCATCTCCCCTTCTTTTCTATGAGATTATCCTATGTACTGTTCCATGCCTTGCTTCTAATATATCAAAGCATATATTGGAAAGAATTCCATATCAGTACTAAAGATCTTCCCTCTTTATGGGTACATAGTATGCCCTAATGGAATTAACTGGTCTCATTCTAATGAATATACGAGTTGTTTTTCTAGTCCTCTCCTATTACAAAAAATGCCACAGTGAATATCCTTGTATATAAGCCATTTTGCACAAGTGTCAGCACATCTCTCGGGTAAATTCCTGGATGGGGAATTTCTGGATCAAATGACACATGCACTTATACTTTTGATAACGTACTGCCAAATTGCCCTCCCCATGGGCAGTACCACATCAGCTCCCCATCAATGCCCAGAATGCCTGTTTCCCATGTCCACCACTCCCAGGGCACCTCAGGATGGCTGAGGCCTGCTGGGAAGAGGCCTGGAGAGGAACTTTGTCACGCCCCAGTGACTCAGAGAGGCAGAACCAGTGCCGGACTCTGCCCACAGTGTGATTAGCAGGCAGCTTTTGATACGCTCTTCATGTAAAATGTTCAGTGTGGAGGGGCTTGCCCCTTCCTTCTGTGGGGTGGGAAAAGCAGTTGGCGGCTTAGCAGACTCCTGAGCCCAGCAGGGCTGCTGCCCTCTGCGGGGAGGAGGACTGGGCCTAGGGAGAAGAAAGTGCTTTGTGCTTTTTGTTTGTTTGGAGAAGAGGGGATCCCAGGAAACTGAAGAAATAAAGTAGACGTCTCTAATGCTCCGACTTGTAGGCAGAGATGCTTGTTTGATCAATCCTATGGCTAATTTAAGCTGTGTGAACAGGAGCAGGAGATGTTAAGAACAGTCATTTAGCTGTCACTTGAACAATTCAACTTGAGTCTCTGTGCTTCTTCCCTGTTGCCTTACTCAGTCCCCCATCGCGGGGCATTTGGGTTGCCAAAATTTTGCCAGGAACATCTTAAAAATATAAACATTCCCTCTTTAAAAATGTATTCCAATTATTATGAGAGCCGTTTTATCTCTAGCAAGAGGGGCTGGTTTTCAGGGCAATGTGATGAACTTTTCTATGTACATCCATCTGTTACAACTATATGTACACACACTTTACATATGTGTGCATAATACATGCATATATGAAAACCTCTGGCCCTGCATGGATTGCTTTCACAGCTGACTGTGATGTGCATCCAGCAACACGGCTTCACTGATGGCCCAGCAGCCACGCTGACAGGCGCAGTGCTCAGATTTGCACTGTTGTCCTGGCATTTCTGCTGCCTCGGGAGGTGCTCAGGGGCACTGGTTCTTGCTGGAATCCTATGGGTCAGAGTGCACAGATTTGTTGTGTGCAGAGCTGCAGGTGGTGTGACCAGGGGAGAGCACTGTGGAGCTGGGGAGGGCAGGGATCGGTCGGGCCACTCACCCTTACAGGCACAAGCACTTTCAGTGGCTGATCCGGGTCAGGCACGGTGGCTGTAGCTGACTAAGTCCATCAGCCTGAAACCTGGGGAGCTGGGAGTTGCCAGCACCAGCTGGAGAGGCCAATGTCAGTGTGACTTTGAGCACCACTTCCTGGGGTCTGCATGCACCTTGTCTGGGAGGTAGCGAGTCAGCCCCGTCATGTCAGGGGTGATGCTGGGGAGAAATGAGAGTGGAGGGGACCACAGAGGCGTTGGTTTGTTGGGGATGCATCTCTCAAGCTCAGAGGTCTGCACAGGGTGGCCACACATCCTGTTTTTAAGTCTGTTGTCCCAGAATAATTACCAAGGTGCCCCCTTTCTCTCAGAAGTGGTCCATTTTGGATGATGAATTCTATGGAGGGTTAGCAGAAAGAGGAGGGCCCCTTGTCGCAGGTTTCAGGAGGTGGGGGCTGCAAGACACAGCAGCTGGAGACACTCATGCCCCTCTGCACGGGGACAAACCTCAGCTGTGCACTCGGAGATCCTGCCTGGAAACCTCTGGACAGCCCACTCACGGGAGGGTCAAGTAGGAGACCTGTGAGGGGACAGCTGGGCAAAATAGCATCTGTAAAAAATAGGTGGGTACAAGGACAAGAGACTGACCTGAGAGAAAGTTTCAAAAGTAGAACTTTAAAGCACAGTGCAATCTTGGAGTCTTCCCTTGTTTTCTGTGTTGTGTTGCTGCTCTCAGAATGGTAGCCCAGCCACAGTTCACAGGTGGAAAGGGGCCACGTGGCCATCCCCTGGGAGTGTCCAGTGCAGCAAACGAAGTCACGTTCTTGGAGCCTGACACCACGGTGCGGCAGTCTGTTCTGTGTCCTTCATGCACAGCGTTCTGCACGGCACCAGTGGTCCAGGAGGTGGTAGTTACTGAGGCTCAGATTTGAATTCAGAAGCACCCAGACATGTCTCCTAGAGCTTGTGATGGACCTCACATCTTGGGGAGGGAGGGATCTTTGAGCTGCCATCATGTCCTCACATGTGGGGATTCTCGGAATCTAGTCTTGACAGTGATGAAGGCTTGGAAGCTGTATTAGTCTGTTTCTTTTGCTTATGACAGATACCTAAAAATGGGTAATTCATAAAGAAACAAAATTCATTTCTTACAGTGTTGGAGGCTGGGAAGTCCATGGTCTGGTGAAGGCCTTCTTCTGGGTGGGAACTCTCTACAGGGTCCAGTGGCAATGCAGGGTGTCAGATGGCAAGGATGGCAAGGGCTAGAGCCCCTGATGTGCTCACTAACCCTCCTTATAAAGCCATGAGTGCCACTCCCAAGACAGCCTGCTGAGCCACTAACACATCATTCCATTTACAAGGAAACAGTCATCACAATCCAGTCACCTCTTGAAGGCCCCACCTTTTGACATGGTCATAAGTCTGATTTCCCATCCTCTTAGCACTGCTACAACAGGTCATGCTTCAGTGAGTTTTGGGGGAACGTTCAGCCCACAACAGAAGCATTTCCCAAATGAGTGATCTGAAGAGCCTTGAAACAGGTATGCTTTGGGGAGCTTCTGAGCTGGGAAAGCAGCACACGTGGGTCCTGGGCTTCTAATAACCTGGCTGCTAACATGTCAAATTGAGATTGATTTTTGCCACGGGGAAAAGGTCTGGCCCCCACATGATGGTCAAGGCATCTGCAGGCAGGAGCTGGTGGACTCCAGTCTGTGGCTAAGGGACCAGCCAGTCAGCCTGGGTTCCATCCCAACTCTCGGTTTATGATCTCTTGGCCATGGGCAAGACCTGTTTTAAACCACATGAACATTCCTGTATTATCCACCTTGTCCTGGGCCAACCGCCCACACTGACCCTAATACGAACACAGACCAGGTGGGTGTGAGTGGACATCTGGGAGTGCCCAGACCTTCCAGAGAGAAGGGGTTTGGTCATAGAGAGGAAAGAGAGATGATCGCCTTTTTGCACAGATCCTGCAGTGACGGGCACGGGCTGCCTCTTGGGGTCTTGAATCTCATCTTTCTCTTTGCACATCAGGGGCTTTAACTCTGCACCAAGCCATCAATGCTGTGCTCTGGCTCCATTTGTTTAACTTACTCCTCCCTGTCTGTCCCTCTCCCCTCCCTTTCTTTCCTACCAGAAAGTCCTTGCCTCGTGATTTTTTTTTTTTTTTTAAACCTGAGTCACATTCTATAACATCCACCTCAGGCCTGAAGCCAGCTCCTGGTGAACTTTCCTAAATTTCCAAACCTTCCTGAATGCCGTGTTCTTTCTTTGTATTCAGAAGCAGAGGCCCCAGAGACTCCTGCAAGGCCTGGGCGTAACTGCTTCTGTTCAGCAGCTAAAAGAGCTTCCAAAATAGGTGCTTTCATGTGTGCGCCCTCCCCTCACAGCCTCCTGTCACAGGCATCTGCCCAAGCCTGACGAAGCCCAGAAGACCAGGGCTCGAGGGCTGCCAGAAATGCTGAGGACCCGCTCACTCCTCCCACCCCAGACCTAGGCGCCAGCCAGGGGCAGATCCGGCTGTCAGGAAGTCCAGGCACAATCTCTGGTGAACTTTGGATGGGACATGGGGCTTGAGGCTTGGGACATGGGCTGGGGTTCAGCAAGGGACATTTGGGTGGGGTTTGGAAGGAAGGGCTCTGAGCAGGTAGCCTCTGCTCAGTCTGTGCCTTTCCCAGAACCATCCCCTCTGGCCTGTCTTTGTAGCACCCAATAGCTGCCCTGGGTATGGGTAATTTTCATTGTGTTTTTGTGTCTTCCCTCCCCAATAGATTTTGGAGAGATTTGGGACAGCTAAAGATTTGCAGCTGGGAGTGGAGGGGTGGGGGCTGGTGATAAAGCCCAGGCCCCTTGCAGTCAGTCACAGTTAATAGAATTATTTGTTTTGAGTTATGTGTCCCTCAGCTAGACCAGCACAAGTTTGGGCAGGATTTTGTGCCCAGTTTTCCAATACGTCTGTCTGCTCAACACTCGCTATAGGGCAAGCACAGCAGACGGTGCACATGGTGGAGCCGCAGAGCCCTGTGTCTGAGTGAGCAGGTGAGCTGCACATGGCCTCTGGCTCAGGTCCCAGTTCACCCTGGCAAGTAGACACGTCGCCTGTGGGTGGCCTGGCACAGAAGCAGGGTGTCCCTCAGCCTGAGCTTTCTCTCCAGTGGACAGGACACAAATCCAGCTTTCAGACAGCGCCCAGAGGGTGTGGCCAGCCACATCCCTGGCCTCTGGCTCTTGTCCTTTCTGTCCCCCTTCCTCCGGGCCCCTCAGGCCAAGCACGTGGCAGGCAGGTTCCCCAGGGTGGATGGAGCTGGTCCGGGAGAGGTCGGAGTCTCTGCCTTTGATTGTGTCAGTTCTCTGGTGGGAAGTTGGGTGGGTTCTTCAACCTTCTGGCCTACATTTTTTCTTTCAGGAACTTGGGTGGTAGCAGTTTGCCCTAATTCCTAGGAATATCCGTACTACATTGAAATGAAAAAAAAAAAAGTCTTAAGCTGGGCATGGTTGGAAGTGAGGTTCTCCACCCTTGGGGTTAGGGTGAGGTTCACTCTGTGCTCAGATGGCGTTGGTTAACATGTCCCACACACAGCCCTTGGGGTTAGGTGAGGTTCATTCTGTGCTTGGATGGCTGGAGTAATCATTGGTTAATATTTCCCACGAGCAGCAGCTTTGAGAGCTCACAAGTGTCCCTGCCGGCCTTGCTGTCAGCTGGTTCCAGGCCTGTAGCCTCAAACTTGGCCACGACGTTTGAGAAGAGGTCAGATTCCTGAATCTCCTAGCTGTCTTATCTGTCCTCCCTGTTTCCCAGTAACCCGGCACCCAGGTCCCAGGTTTGTGGCTGGTCTCGCCCACTCTGTCACAGCCGCTCAGCCCAGCCTCCTACAATAATCCATCACTGCTGTCTCATTTGGTGTTTGCAAAGCACTTTACAGCCATTGCTGTGCGTGTCCCTCGTATTTGAAAAGTACTTTACAACTATTATTACAAGTCTTTCCTCCTACGTGAGAGATGCTGACCCTTTTCCAAGGGTTGGGTTCCCTCTGCCTCCCCAGTGATTGGATCACTCCCTGGGGTAACTAGTATGGGGTTTGGGGGGATGCCTCAGTCAGAAACTACACTTGCCCTCAGGGAAGTCCAAAGTGCCTTCACTGTGGAGGAATAAGGATTGTTGTTTCCAAGGCCCACACCAGATGTTAGTCCTGGTTTTGGGGCTCACTACCTGTCACCCCCACCTCCCCCAGAGAAGGTGCTAAACAGCAAGGTTACAACTTTGGGGGAAAAGCATAAATGCAACAGACATGAGAGGGTAGGACAGTCCCTTCCCCATTGTAGATTGGGAGCTGCTTAGAGTGATCAGATTTTTATTTTAACTTTTTATCAGATTTTTAAAAATAGGCAGTTATGACATGTCAGAACGTTTTTTGTTTGTCTTGTTTTGGTTTGGTTTTTTTTTGATAAACAAAAGTTCACACAATTCAAGGGTCCAATAAAAACTGCTTCTGGAAGTCTTAGCTGCTGGCACGATGTACAGGGAGGGGCGTTTTGTGTGCTGTGTTTTTCATTTAATATCGCAAGGTGAGCATTTTCCTCTATGGTTACAAACATTATCTTCGTAATAATCATTTTAAAATGTATGCTACAGTTCATCCAGCAGGTCGGACGGCAAGATTCTGTTAGGAAATATGGAAACATCTGCAGATTTGGAGGTGTAGTGGGTCGTGGGGAGACGTGGGTGTAGCTGACTGTTGCCTTTAGGAGGCGTGGCCTTTGCCTCTGTCTGGAGCCTTCCCTGGGCTGCTGTCACAACACTGACCTTCTGTCCTTGGGCTTCTCTCCAGGGCGGGCTCCCACACCTCCCGCCCTAGAGGAGTAGTGTCTGCCACCAATCTTCAGCTCAGCTGGGTATGTTCTAAAAATGAACTGAGTAATGTCATTACTTTTATTGATATTCAGGTCCAGTTTGCCCAACTAGGTCATTAGCCAGGCTCCCTCTTAGCTCCTGTGACATCTATCAGAGTGCTTAAATAGCAGATGCTCAGTAAACGCTCAGTTACAAATATGTATTTGCCACCCTCCAAAGACTACCTGGCCAGTAAAATAATTGCTTGAATGTGTAACCAGTTGAGGCAAGCCTTTGTGCTGACTTCTCAAGGCACGGAAAGGTGAGTAGCCAGCAGAGAGGAGACCTTGAAGGATGGGTGGCTAGGTCCTTTGATACGATTCTGTCCCTGCATATAAAACAATAAATGTGGAGAGAGAGAAAAGGGAATGTCTCCTTCAATAAAGAGGAACAGATTATAAGATTTTTGACTGGAGTTTAAGTGAACCAGAACTAAGGAAAGAAGCCAATTTGCTTATCTTTAAAAGGAGAAGAATGTGAATCTTTGTCCATTAGAGCAACATACTGAGATATTTATGAATGAAATGATGGAACGTGGTTTTCTTCAGTAATACAGGACAGGGGAAAGGGGGCAGAGGTATAGATGGGACAAGATTGGCCACAAATTGTTGGAAGCTGTATGGATGGTTAAATAAGAGTTCATTTTAATATTCTGTCCACTTCTAAATACATTTAAATTTTTTTGTGATAAAAATAGAATAAGGGTTGCACTAGACTTGGACTGGAAAGATGATCTAAAAAGTTCTCCACTCCCAAGCCAGATTTAGGGCAGAATGCTGTTGTGCCTTGGTCCAATTTTGAGACTGTAGTGCCATCTAGTGTTCACCGCAAACACACAGCAAAATGACATTGCCAGCTTTCCCCTCCTGTTGGGGGCTGCTTGGTCTGGGGTCCTTCTTCTGTGAGCTCTGGCTTTCCTAGCTCCCTCTTGGAGTGAGACCCTCTGCCACCACCTTTACCTTCCACGTCTATAGAAGTTTACAGTTGACAAATTCCACTGGGATCTGTTCTCGCCCTGGTGAGATATAGGCTGGGACAGTTTTATCCCCTGTGATCTATATAAAGTCTGACTCAGAACTTCCAGAAGTCTCTCTCACTCCACACCATCCTCAACAGGCAGGGTTGCCAGGGTGGCAAAGGTTGTGCTGATGGTGGTTCAGGTGGAGCGAGCTGGACGGGAGCCATCATTTCATGTGCTGCTCTGAAGGCAGGTGACCTTGGTGGAGGGTGCTCAGCGTGTCCCAGGTGTAAAAATAGCTCTTGTGTGATGGCTGTGCTCTGCTCCGTGGCCTGAGCAAACAGCCCCTCACACCTGCACATTGTTTACTTGGTGCCTACTTGGTGTGGACATGGTGCTACCTGATTGCAGGTGCAAATGACTGTTTGCATACCCAGAGTTGGGGCAGGGTCCCCCACCACCCTCTTCGTCAACCTACATTCCCTTAGAGTAGGTAGATGGGCCACAGAAGTAGCAAAATGTGCAAATTTACACCCCAACGCTGGGTCCTGATGGAGGGAGAGCTCTTTAACCACCACCCCTCCAGAGAAGCTCCCTCTTCACTGGAGAAGAATCTACACTTGCTTCTGGCAGTAGGACAAGAACAGTCTGGAGACCAAGGTAGCTGAGTCTTCAATAAAGAGGAACAGATTATAAGATTTTTGACTGGAGTTTAAGTGAACCAGAACTAAGGAAAGAAGCCAATTTGCTTATCTTTAAAAGGAGAAGAATGTGAATCCATAAGACAGAAAATGAGGATGGTGTGGAGTGAGAGAGACTTCTTTAAGTTCAGAGTCAGGCTTTATATAGATCACGGGATAAAACTGTCCCAGCCTATATCTCACCAGGGCGAGAACGGATCCAAGTGGAATTTGTCAACTGTAAACTTCTACAGATGTGGAAGGTAAAGGTGGTGGCAGAGGGTCTCAGGTGCACTGCTTATGCTCTGTATTTGACATACCGTTAAGCAAGGAAAAACATCAAACTATGACAGCAGATCAAACAGATATATTGAGAGAGGAAAAATAAACTAACGAAGCCTTTTATGAAGAGCAGTTTGAAAATTTCAAGAATTTAAAAAGAAATCTAGCTCCTTTGACTCTGAAATTCTACCTCTAGTGGAGTATCCTAAGGAATAACCAGAAACACACAGATTTATCTACAAAACTAGCAGTACTTACAAAACAAAAATTGGAAACTGGATAAAGATTAAGTAATAGTTGAGTGATAATAGTTAAACGATGATGCATTTATATGCTGGAATGTGATACTGTGCTAAAATGAGACTGTAAAGACTTTCTAATGTGGAAAAATGCTTTGGCATTTGGTATCAAGCAAAAAAAAAAAAAAAAAAAAACAGGCTCAAAATTATATAGCTTTACCTCAACTAGGCAGAAGTACATGTCAACATATGAAGTTGCTAAAGACATAATGGAACAAAATGCTCTTAATACTGGTGACAATCTATGTTTTCTTTACATATTTCGGTACTTTCTAATTTTCCTAAAGTAAATATTTATTATACTTTGTATTTGTATTCAAAGGGAAAACCAATCTTAATTTTGAAAAGGGGAAGAAAAGGGAAAGGAGGTGTGAGCAGACCTCAGAGCTAGGAGAGAGTCTTGGGCTGTAGACTCTGAGCTGAAGGCCTGGACTGAAATCCAGGCAGGGTTGGATCTCGTGCTCCATGGGGATCTCATGCTCAGGATCCCTGCTGGGATGGGGTTGGCCAGGAGTAAACTATGGTCCTGAGCGTCTGTCCCCGCGGTTGAGGTCCAAGCAAGGGCAGCCCAAAGTGGTTTTCCTTCCTTCCAAGGAAAGGGCGTTATTTCTGTGATCTCTTGATTCTCAGATGCAAGACTGCTGGGCGTACACAAAGAATTCATCCTCTGTCTTTTTTGCTCTGTTTCCCCCCACCCAGTAGATATGTTTGATGACTTCTCAGAAGGCAGAGAGTGTGTCAACTGTGGGGCCATGTCCACCCCGCTGTGGCGGCGGGATGGGACGGGACATTACCTGTGCAACGCCTGCGGCCTCTACCACAAGATGAACGGCATCAACAGACCCCTGATCAAGCCCCAACGCCGGCTGGTAAGCAGGTGCCTCGCTGGCCACATCCAGCAGCAGCCTGGGGATGGCCGCACCCCTCCCTCCTCTCACGCCTGCCTTTGGGGCTCTCACCTGGATGGGAGGCTCTCTGGGCTTGAATTTTGGAATTCGTGGGTGTGGGCTGAGGGGTTAAGAGAGTGGGTGGGTGGGAGCAACATGGTAATTTCTCCACCTGTAGTTAGCTGGAGCCAAAGGACGTTCCAGACCATTTAGTCAACCCCTCAGTGCACATAAGTGAGAAGCTGATGCCTCCCCCATGGCCACATGCTGCATCTCCCCAGTGGGACCAGGACACAGACTCCTGGGTGTCAGTCCTATGGCCTTGAGGGTCTCCACAGTCACACCACCCTGTGAGGAAGGCCAGCCCCGAGGCTGCTCTGTCACTGTTCTTAGCTGGACCCGTAAGGACACCCAGAGCCCAGGACACTTCAACAGCTCGTGTCCCCCTGGCTGGGGAAGAGCATGGGGCTGGGACTAGACCCAGAGTGTCGGCTTCTGGCTCCGTGCTCTTTTTTAGTGAATTTGAGTTTAAACAGCACCAACAAGCTTCCGTGTGTGCTGGGCAGCGAGCAGTGGGGAGTAAACCCAGACACTCCCCTCTACCGAGTCCCTGAGGCCCATTGGGTCTCTGATGCCATCCAGATACATAGCTCCTCACCCACCACCCATGCCCAGCACCTACAGCCAGTGCTAGTTCCACTTTGAGAAGCAGAAAGGTTTCTCCCTAAGTGCCCAGTGTGTGTCGGGTTGTCCGACATCAGGTCACAGGACTTGAGATGGGTCTTCAGTGCCCGAATGCACCTTCCTTCTCCCGCAGCAGAAGTCGTGTTCTCCTTCACACCTAGGAGGGACTTAGGTGGCGGGAGAAGCAGGTGCTGTGCCTGGTCTGAGACACCCCACAGACCTTCACGGCCACCGCTGCTCGGGTGCCTGCCCTTTGCTCGCGCGTGAAGGCTTTGCTCCCTGTGTTGCAGTCCGCCTCCCGCCGAGTGGGCCTGTCCTGTGCCAACTGCCAGACAACCACCACCACGCTGTGGCGCCGCAACGCCGAGGGTGAGCCCGTGTGCAATGCCTGTGGCCTCTACATGAAACTCCACGGCGTAAGTGGACCCGGGCCCCGCCACATCCCCGTCATGTCCCCACCACGTCCCCACTGCTGCATTCCCATCGCTCAGTTCTCACTTGTCTTCAGACTAGAATTCATCTTTCCCTTCTTCACAAAATTACTTAAATTTGGAAGGGAATCTTAGTGACTTTTTTGGTCTCCTCCATCATTAACATTTTATAAGTGTAATTCCCATTTTATAGATGAGGAGACTATGTATGTATAGATAGTATAGAGTAGCATGATATGTACCAAAGGTGACATTTCCATTCCATGGATAAAACAACAGCTTGTTCAAGAATAATCAAATTAACATAATTGGCTATTCATGTGGAAAACAAAAATAAACTTGGGTGAATTAAAGGTATTAAATGGAAAACATCTTTGGAAGGAAATAAAATAAAAATACGAGGCAATAAAATACTACGATGAAAATACTAGGCAATAAAATAAATACAATAAAAACATCAGACAATAAAAATACTAGAAGAAAACAGAAGACCTTGTGGATGGGAGGAGAACTTCTTTTCTCTTTTCTTTCTTTTTTTTTTTTTTGTTTGGTTCCTGGCCAGTAAGAGGATCCGAAGCCTTAGGCCTTAGGTGTCACCAACACCGTGCTCTTACCAACTGAGCTCAACAGGCAGCCCTGGGAGGAGAACTTCTGAAACAAATTTTTAAAACTCTTAAACCATATAAGAAAACTTATTGTATGAACATTTAATGTTAGTGTATGGAAAGGGACACCTACAGAAACAACCAGGACATACATACATTAGGAAAAGGGCTGATACTTCCAGAACACAAAGAACTTCTACAAAGCTCCCTACGTTCTGATTTGGAACAATCTCCATTATATAGTGTTTTCTTTTTTCAAAAAAGCAAGGTGCAGAACACTTTATACAGTATGGCATCATTTTTATAAATAAAAAGGAGGAACATAACTTATATGTAGTTGCTTATTAGTACATAGAACACCCCTGGAAGAATACGTGAGGTTGGTTGCATGGGTTGCCACTAGGAAAAGAAATGGGGCTTTGGGGAGCAAGGATTAGAGGGACACTTTTTTCCACTGTGAACCCCCTTTGTACCTTTTGGGTGGCCCATATGCAAGTCTTGCTTATTCAAATATAAGTTAAACTAAAACAAAACAAGCAAACAGAGACCCTATAGCCTAATAGTAAGAAAGTGATGATTGATCTTCCCCCCACCTCCCCAAATGGGCAAAAGATATGAACAGACAACTCACGGAAGCTGCCCAGAAATCCATCAACCAAGTGTGGACATGCTGGACCTCACTGAAAATCAGGGAAATGTAAATGAAAACAACCATGAGATTCCCTAGTTTGCCAATATATTTGACATGAGTAAAAATATGTGATAAGATCTTGCACTGGCTTGAATTTGGTGAAATAGATACTGTCGTGTATTATTGATTTGTATGTGTATTACTGCATATATTCTTCCTGGAAATTAACTTAGCAGTACTTATTGAGGTTAAAAATACACATATCTTTCGATCTACTAGCTCTATGTTGGGAAACTAGCCCATAAAAAAATAAAAGGACCAGAGCATGATGATGTTTGAACCGTTTATTGCTGCAGTGTTTGTAGTGGCAAAGACTAAAAATAACCTTAAAGCCTCATAAAGCAACAGTTGAATATATTATGACACATCCCATAATGTGGGATATGTTGGGCAGAAGTTAAAAAATAATAACTTAGAGCCATATACTTGCCCTGGAAAAAGCATATTGAAAGTAATATGTGTGGGATGACTCCTACTACAGGTGTTGGGGGTGCACTAAACACACACACGAGTTAGATGGGTGGACGGACAGGTGGATGGATGAATACATACACACATACCTACATACACAGTACATACATACATGTTTGAGAATTTAAAAAAATTTAAGAATACATAACAGGCTGTTAAATCCACTTGCCTCATGGGGATAGGATTAATGATGGGGGATGGGAAGGCTTGTTACTAACTGAATCTCATGCATCTTTTCATGATTTCTTGTTATAATAAGCAATAAAATGGCTATATATATAGTTAAGAGATTAATAAGAAAATACATATATTAGAATGAAAATAAGTATATTAAGTACCTGTTGATGGGCTGGCTGTTTAGCTCAGTTGGTGCCAAGTGTGGTATTCAAACACTAAGGTCAAGGGTTCAGATCCCCATACTGGTCAGCCACCAAAAAAAAAGTTGTTGAATCACTGTAAAAATGAAAACAGAGAAAAAACCTTTGGGAGGAAAATAGTTAAAGAAACTATTGTTCTTCAACAGGGGAATGGTAACACAACTAATAGGGAAATATTATGTATTAATATTATGTATCATAGGTATTAAAAAAGATTGTGTCTTCAAAAAAATCAAAAGTAGAATTACCCTGTGATCCAGCAATACCACCTCCAGGTTTGTAGCCAGAAGAACTGAAGGCAGGGTCTTGACAGAGATACATGTACACCCGTGTTCACAACAGCCAAAAGGTGGGAACACCCCAAATATTCATTGATGGATGGATAAGTAAAATGTGATACATACAAACAATGGAATATTATTCAGCCTTCAAAAGAAAGGAAATTCTGACACATGCTATTACACAGATGAACCTTGAGGACATTATGTCATGTGAAATGAGCCAGTCACGAAAGGACAAATACTGTGATTCCACTTACATGAAGCTCCTAGAGTGGTTAAACTCACAGATAAGAGGAGGAGGGTGGGTACCAGGGGCTGCAGGAGGGGACTGGGGGGTTGTTTGTTAATGGTTACAGAGTTCCAGTTTTATAAGACACAGAGTTCTGGAGATGGGTGGCGGTACTGCTGGAGCACAGTGTGGATGTGTCTGACACTACTAAACGGTACACTTGAAGATGATAAACTTTACTACAATCGAAAAAAAAGTGCACTAAAGCGAGTGGGGATAGACACAAGGGCAAGATTCTTCTGAAGTCAAGATGGGCTTTCTAAGGGCCAAAGGCGGGGCGGGGACACCTTCTTCCACAGGTGGGATAAGCTGGGAGATGGTGGGTGGGGTGGGAACGCTGCCTCGTCGGACTGACAGCTGAGGGGGCAGGTTCATGCTGGCAGGTGTGGGTGCGCTTCTTAGCCGGTCCACGCGTGTCTCTGCAGCTGCTGCTGCCTGTCTTCCCATATTTGCAGGTGTGGCCTTCGTTAGGCCCACGTGGTAGACAAACACAGAGCAGACAAGCACAGAGCAGACCAGGGGCTGAAAGATTTGGCCTGGCCTAAGAGACCAGGAGTGGGAAGGCACCGTATCTAAAGACACAGGAAAGACACCTGCGGCCTGCTCCCCAGTGCGCATGCAGGCACCTGCCTGGCCCGAGGCCGTGCCTCCCAACGCCACTGCTCATTCATGAGAAGTAGGTGCAGGAAAAGTATGGGACAGTTTATCTCCAGCCCCGGCCCCACGGTGCCCACCAGCCGTGGAAACACCCCCATTTGCGCCAGCCAGACCCAGCGCAGTGCAGAGCCACTTTCAGTGCAGGGACTGTATGTCTCCACTCCCCGGACTGTCCCAGTTTACGCCCAATTTCCTGGCATAGTTATTAACAGCATCCCTGTTTTCAGTGTCCCGTGTAGATGGTAACGGCTTTGGCACATACTCTTGCTTGAAATGCCTGCCCTGTGTCTACTGGACAACCTCTTACATCTCAGGCATCACCACCTCAATGAAGGCTTCCTTCACAGCCCCGTGTTCTCCTCCTGCCCAGCCCAGGACAGGCTTTAGTGTGTGTTCTGTTTCCCCCATCACCTACCAGTCCTATTATTTCTACCTGTGTGTCTTCCCACTAAGCTGTCAATTTCTGGAGGGAAGGAATTTTGTCTCAAATTCTCTACTTCAGGGTCTGGTAAGATACCCACCATATAACATAGGTGCTCAATAAGTTTTTAAAAATTGAATTGATTTCCTTCTCAGCAGGAGTTCTTGGGGCCTATGCCCCCAGCCTCTCCCCAAGGTTTGTAGAGGGGTTTGGTACATGCTGCTTTCTCAGTGAGCACACGCCTTGTACAGAGGTAAAACCACATATATTGACTTGTGACCTTTTAGGTCCCCAGGCCTCTTGCGATGCGGAAAGAAGGGATTCAAACCAGAAAACGGAAGCCCAAGAACCTTAATAAAGCTAAGACACCAACAGGTGAGGAAAGATCTGTGTGTAACATGAGAAAGTTGGCAGCCCTCAGAGTGTGTGAGAATCGTGTTTCTGAGTCAGGCGGGCCAGCCAGGCTGCCGGGGTGTAACATCGTCCATCCTCAGCTTTTCAGGACAGAATGAATAATCCAGTAAAAAGGTAACATTGTCAGTGAACATACTGGGAACTTCTGAAGCAGGCTCGACTCCAGCTGTGGTCTGACGATTGCCAGTTGCAAAGACTGCCCAAGGCCTGGAGGAAAGAGGAAGGTTACGTGGTCCCTCCGTCTTTGGTGCTGTGGCCACCCAAAATCTCAGTTTCTTCCCATTCTCCTTGGACTCGTTGGGATCTAGGAGAACAGGGTCCCACCAGGCTCGTACCCAGCAGTTGATCTGTAGCCGGTGTGTAATCAACATCACGTAGGACTGTGTGCGTTAGAAAGCCCCTTCATAGATGGTATCTCAGTGATCCTTACAGGAGCCCGAAGAAAGTCAGTTCATCACCTGTTCTACCAATGAGCAAACTCAGGCCCGGAGAGTCTCACAGCTGCTAACGGGCAGATTGGGAATTAAAACCCAAGTTTTTATTGTTTGGGGTCAGTATACCACTCTGCCTTCCTAATTTCTAGATTAAAAATAGGGGCTACTTACGTCCCCTCCCAGGGCATTTCCTCCTCAGCACTCCTACAAATTAAGGATGTGACTGTGCTACAGTCACAGAGAAATTAAATTGGCTGGTCTGATGGAAAGTTTATCTTCTAAGTTAAGGCATGAGAAAGTCAGATAAATTGCCCCTTTCCACTACCGAGAACATGACCAAAGTTCCACTTGTTTAGATGCAGCAGTGGCCTGCCCCTTCCGGCAGGTATATTTCTTACTGGAATTTTCAGCGTTTCACACCAGTCTCCGCCTCTTTTCCTGCTCCCCCTGCATATAAGTAAAGCACATTTTATGGTAATTCATGTCCTTTCACATAGCAATCACAGGTAGAGCAGGCTTCAGGTGTACAATCTCCTATCTAAAATTCCAAATCCAGAAAGCCTAGATTTGGCAGCAAATCCTAATCTGAACAGACGTGAAACTATTTATAGTCTATTTATCCCAATTAGTGTAACTATTCATGTTTTGCTATAGAAATATTAATATATTTAATTATGAGGTGTTGTCCCAGACCCTGCTGGAGGCATTCTATGACATAAAATATTTGCATTAAAATTTTTTTTTCAAAAACTTGAATCCTGAAAGACGTGGCCTCAAGGGTTTGGGATCTGCTACTCCTGCCTCATTTTGAGAATGGTTGCCCTCCACTTGTTAGGGACCCAGATTCTCTCCCCAGCAAAGGTAAATAAAGCCATGAGCATAGCCCTATCCTGGCCCTTTCAAAGGGCTGCCGTCCGTGTGTCCCTGCCCTGGTCTTTGTGTCCCTGCCCCTGGTCTAGATGTGCTGACTCTGCCTCATTCCAGGTCCTCCGGGCAGTGAGAGCCTCCCTCCCACCAGCAGCGCTTCCAGCACCTCCAGCAATGCCACCAGCAACAGCAGCGAAGAGATGCGCCCCATCAAGACAGAGCCCGGGCTGTCATCCCACTACGGCCACAGCAGCTCCATGTCACAGGTACACTCATGCCTGCACATGGGGAGGGAGGCTGCAGAGTCCCAGTGGCCAAGCGAGCACTGGAGTGTGAGCGACAGCCAGCTCCAGAGATGGCAGAGCACCACCCCACTGAGCCAAAAGTCCCCCACCTCACAGCCACTCGAAGCCCTCTGCGTGCCCCAAGGCCAGGGGTGTCTGCACAGGCCGTATTTCACACATCTTATCAAGCAACAGAGATCTGGACACACAGATGTTTAGTGGCTCCTCTAGGCCATGGCCTTTGGGGGGGTCCAGGAATGGTCGGCCCAGCACAGGAAGGAGGAAGACCACACAGCTACAACCTGAGTCACACGCGGGGGTGGGGGGCACAGTTGCGGGAGACTGGCAGGTGGTCTCTAGACAAGTCTGCTTCCTACTAAGGGGTGGGTGGACCTTGGTCCCAAAGGATTTTAACAGGAGCAGGTGAGGATGGAGGACCCTGCTGTCATGGGCAAAGGCTTGGAGACCGCAGATGGTGGGGGGCTGGTGGGGGGTTGCAGGCAGGAGATCCTGCTTCGTGTGCATGTCCAAGGAGGGCCCAGCAGTGCTTGCAGCTCCCTCTTGCAGTGATAGGATGGCGTGCCCACGTCGCTTCCCCTTTCCCTCTGTGATTCCCTGCTCTGGAGTCAGGATGCTTGAGGCTTGGTCATGGTCTCCCTTTACCAGCCCCCGCTCTGTCTCTTCTCTGCAGTTAATTGAGCAAGGCCATGTCCTAAGGCGCTTTTTACTGTCAGGGAGAACCTGGTCTCCTGGAAACAGGAGTACCAGGAGCCCATTCTAGGCAGGGGGATGAAGTCTCCATCTGAAAGCGGAGATGTGATGGTGGTAAGACTAGAGCCCTCTGAGAAACCACCACATTCACAGACCTACTAGGTCAGAGCCCATGTTGTATAATGTGCTCAGAAGCAGCCGAGGAAGCACCCAGACCCTTTGCACCCAGATCTCAGAGAGAAGTGATCTTGGTCCCTTTCCTAGGGATGGGAGCTATCCTGGGGGCATCTGCGTAGGGGCCCCCTCCCCAGCCCAGCCCTGCTGAGCCCCCGCGAATGACACCCTTTGCCTCATCTCGTGCCTTCTGCTTTGCAGACGTTCTCTGTCAGCACCGTGTCTGGCCACGGGCCCTCCGTCCACCCGGTGCTCTCGGCCCTGAAGCTCTCCCCTCAAGGCTACGTGTCTCCTGTCAGCCAGTCGCCACAGGCCAGCTCCAAGCAGGACTCTTGGAACAGTCTGGTCTTGGCTGACAGTCATGGGGACATAATCACCGCGTAACCTCCCCTCCTTCCTGCCTCAAATTCCTGCATGGACCTGGGACTTGGAGGGCAGCAGAGATGGGGGCTCTGGGCTCCCAGGGGCTGGCCTCTGTCTGGGAACAACTCCAGAAGAACCACTGGGAAGAAACTTGAAGTCAACGGCCTGGCTAGGGGATGGGGGTGTTGGATCTTCTCAGATGCCTTTTCAAGGTGAGTTTCTGGAAAGAGCCCGACTTTGACACAGAAGAGCCACGCTTCACCATGAACCACGAAGCCTCCTCCGTGGGTTGGAGACGACTTCGTCATGCTCTGCCCCCCATCCCAGGTGAGAGACAAGGCATCCTTCTGCCCTGCTTTTTCACCGCTGTGGCCTAGGATGGTGGTTTTCCATGGTGTTCCCAGCACCAGGGGCCTGGGAGTGGGTGGAGGGCAGGGCTCCGAGGCCCTGTCCAGCCTGAATGAGGGCATCTGGTGGACATGTACTTGGACACAGCAGACCCTGTGGGCAGCCCCCGTCCTGCTCAACACTCCCCGGGGGCATGGCATGGCCCTGCATCCCCAGCACCAAAGCTGACCCCACAATGACCAGGTGTCACGCAGATGTTACTGAACGCTCCCTGGGAGACGGAAGGCGGCCGCTGCACCACACACAGTCCGGCTCCATCAAAACGCCTACCCCGGTTCCTCCCTCTGCCAAGGGCCTCCCCTCTTTGCTCCTCTTCCCCCCCAAGGCCTCTTAAAATAAAATCCCTCCTGCTGTTCCGAGTGATTCAGCTCTGCCTTCAGCCTGTGCGTGTCTCTCCCTCGGCAAAATGAGAGCTCAGCAGTTCAGCCACACAGCACCTCTGGTCCACCCCGGCATCCTTCCCTCACCCCATCCCACATGGGGTTCTGAGCAGGAAGAGACAATCTGCTGCCAAAGCAAGGTCGGCAAACACTCATCTCAGCCTCCAGGTCCTTCTGGAGAGTGACGGGCAGACACTGTCCTGCTCGGGGGTTCTGTCCCACTTGCTCTGCTCCTGCAGGGGCTGCAGTCCTGTGGCTATGGGCCTGTTGGTCAGGCAGCGGCCGAGTCCACAGCACCTGGACCCGCATCCATTCCCTTGCAGAAATCTTTGATCCAGGAGGTGAAAAGCCAGGGGTTTTACAATGTAAGTTCAAAGCAGAAATGCAACAAAACAAAACACATGGAAAGAAAGAAAATGGCCCATACGAAGACCCCCCAGCCCTGACCTGCTCTGGAATTCACCTGCCTTCGCATTGTTCCGTGTCCACCCATGATGCTGGGACACACGGAGACTCCATCTTCGTCCCTGTGATCAACAGAGCTGTAGCTGACTGTGGCATTATTCTGTCCCGCCCCAAATACCGTGCCCCCATTCTCAAATCCCACTGGCTGTAGCAGAGAACATCTTTGAACCGAGATTCTGTTTTAATCATTTACATTTCTTTCTTCCCGAAGGCCACCCTCATGTACCCTCCCTAACCCACAAACCTGTTAACACTGTCTTAAGGTGAAATGGCTGTAAAATCAGTATTTAACTAATAAATTTATCTGTATTTCCCTTTCCCTTCTCCCTCAGAGGTCTTCACTGAGAGGTTGCATGTGGCTGTCCTTTCGGGGTCTTGAGCCACTGAGGCCTCCACTGCTCCTAGAATGAGTTTTCTCCCTCTGCTCATTCCTGGCAGCCGGCCAGGGCATCCTCTGCAGGTGGCTGCAGACAGGTCACCTTTGGGCTTTGGTTTCCCAGGAGAGGGTTGGACCAGCTGCTCACTAAAGTTCTGTGTGGCCCAACAGATGCTGCCCAGGGACAGGGGCATCTTTAGAGCCTCCTCCAGCCCCTCCTGGTTTTAGGGGTGTCTTGGAGGTTGGCCCCAGCAGCTCTGCCGTCTCCCACTCTTCCTTTATGGTTTCAATCAAACAAGCCCCGAAAGGGGCAAGAGATGCTCCACACCCATGAGGTGGGACTGAAACTTTCTTTCCTTTATCCATGTTGTCCTCACCTCGTCAGGCTATAGTACTGCTTAACTGCTTCACCTTAAAAGTATGTGGTATATGGCCATATCACCCTGAGTGCGCCCGATCTTGTCTGATCTTGGAAGCTAAGCAGGGTTGGGCCTGGTTAGTACTTGGATGGGAGACAGCCTGGGAATACCGGGTGCCGTAGGCTTTAAAAAAAAAAAAAAAAAAAAAAAAGCAATGGTCCTAAGGCCACCATCTGGTCCAGTACCTGTGGAATGGGATCGGATGGGTGTCGTGGTGTCCTGTCTCTCACCTGACTGCCAAGCCTACTGAGCAATTGGGGTCATTTAACTTTTCATAGCACCCCTATTATTTTCCAGCAGGTAAGAACAAAACAAAACTACAACCATTCTTCTATTTAATGTCAGAAAAACTTAAATTTAGTAAGGAATAGCCAAAAACCTATTAAGGTTTTTAGCTGACATCCAGAAGGATGAGTAGCTCCAGTAACTCCAGTAACAAAATAGATTCAAAACCAGAATCAAAAGTTACCAGGACTTAGGTCAGCCTTAGGAAGGTCATGTTTGCTCTTGATGAAATCTCGGCTTAAACATTGTCTGCCACCCCCTTTTAGGTAGGGCGTTTGGGACAAAATTATGTGCAGTACCAAAAGGTGGACATCATTCCTCTCTATCACAATTTGTACTTTACCCTAACAGTATAATTCAGCCTCCTTGCCCACCGATGACGTGGCTGCTTCCCCAAACTGAATACACCCTTAGGGAAGGTGGAACTGCCTGAGTCAGGACACTTAACTATCAAAGACATGGCTTCCAGGTGGCTGGGAAGAGGCTGGGCGAGGGCAGGAGCGGAAGAAAGGACAGCGTCTCATAATAAATGTTTGGCCTTCTCATGGGGTGAGCACAGTGGCCAGTGAGTGAGTCCATGTAAGAAGTCCCTCACGTGACCTTACAGTCACACCTCTGGCCATGACAACAACTTTTGAAGGGTAGGTCAAAGCATTTAGCAGGTGGAGAGCACCAATCCTGAACACTGGCTTTTGAGTGCCTTTAAGGGTGGTGAGCAGTAGCAGATTTAGCTGTAATTATGGTTGGCTGGGGTTGACAGTAACGAAAATAAGTTTATATTCATCGAGCACACATCAAATGCAGTTAGGGTGGGAGCATTAGGATGGGCTCCCCTCCCGAGAGCCTGCAGAACTTAACATACTGACTTGTGTACTGAGTGTGTGGGACACAGCCATTTGGAAAGCTTGGAGTGGGAGTGGGTATTTTGTTTTTGGTTTGTTTTGTGTTACTTTGTGACATTGAAAACTACTCTTCAGACTGCATTCCTGCCCTGCTTGAAGCTAGAACACAAATAGGCCATCACCCTGTATTCACACAAATACATGTCATCCCATAACCAAGGGCCAGCCTCAAAGCTTCAGGGTTTAGCAAGGGACAGAAATATCATCTGTCTGACCCTTGACACTGCTGCTCTCATTTCAGTTACTGAGGCCTATGTCCTTTACCATCCAGGGGCATGATGCCACCCTATAAGTTCTGGCTCTGGTGAGACTTATATTTCCCCTCCAGATAGCTGCAGCAGTGGTATTTGCAAAAAGGCTATTTGATAACGTGAGAACGAAATGATCAAAGTCAAGGTGACATTAAGACAGACCTAGTTTTTCAAAGTCTAGTTTTTTCTGCTCTGTGCATTGCTAGCTCTCTCCGCTGGCTGAAACCTGGAGACTATGGTTTACTTTTACAAAGAGCAGTGACCACAGAGCTGCATTCCAGGTTGAGGAGAACAGAGAGGAATCAGAAAAAGCCTGTGAGGCACCCGGTGCTTGTTGTTGCGAGCCCAGGTGGGGAGGTTTTTAGATGAACACAGAGAGGGAACTTCCCCCCTCCCAAGTGAAGGGTGGAAGATGAGATGACCCGCCCACCCCCATCCACGTGTGTCTCTCTCTCTCTCTCACACACACACACACCCTGGATTTATAAGAGGTTTTAACTGAGTGCACCAGCAGTTGCAAATACTTTTCATGTCAACGGGCATCAAAGTTGCAGCTTCCTGGTCAGTGAATCTCTAATTGAGGAGTTAATTCAGAAGAAGCTCAGTACTAGTAGACAACACTAGTTGACTGTTCTCACAGCAAAGACACTAGTCCCCTGTACTGCCTCTCAAGATGAGTTTGGAGGGCTCGCTGGTTATAACACCAAGGTCAAGGGTTCAGATCCCTGTACTGGCCGGCTGTCAAAAAAAAAAAAAAAAAAAAAATTTGCTCAAATGAAATGAGTTGCCATTAGAAATGTAAGAAAATTTGAAATTTATCACTCCTCCTCTGTTCTTTCCCTTTAGAAGTCAACAAAATATGAAAAAAAAAATCCGTTATTTCTAAGGTTCTTGATTATCTGAAACTGTTGAGCTGGGATGGAGGATAGATGTGATAGGAAAAGGCTGCAATAGCAGAATCCTAAAAAGGCCTAGGACCAGGATTCTGGCACAAAGCACTTGGTGATGACACGTAACGTGCTTTTCATCTGAAGGAGTTGCTGAGTTATCCAGAGAGCTCCCCAGCACTGCTGTCCTAGGACGGGTTGCAAACACTTTCAGGAAATCCACCCACCTTCCCCCATCTGTGATATCCTCAGCAGAGCACCTTTCCTTGGAGAGTTCCTTAATGTGGCTTCCAACCTAATGACAGCCAAAATGCCCTTTACCAACTCTCAGTCCCACCAAGTTTCCATGTTTTTTTGTGTTATTTTTTGGCAGCTGGCCGGTATGGGGATCCGAACCTTTGACCTTGGTGGGTGTTATAACACCATGCTCTAACCAACTGAGCCAGTCGACCAGCCCTGAGATAGCTTTATCTACATACTTTTGGAGTTTTCCTCATTTTTTTATAGATCAAAAACATAACTGCATGTAAATTATACCTCAATTTTTTTTTTTTTTTGACCGGTAAGGGGATCGCAATCCTCGGCATGGTGTGGTCCACACCACTCTGAGCCAGTGAGCGCACCGGCCATTCCTATATAGGATCCGAACCCGTGGCCTTGGTACTACCAGCACTGCACTCTCCCGAGTGAGCCATGGGGCCGGCCCTATACCTCAATTTTAAAAAGAAAATCATAACCTTTAATCTCTGCTAACAGGTACCAGAGAGTCTATAACACACAACTGACTGAGTCCCACCTCAGGCAAAGCATCTGATTTAGTGTACTTTACAGTCTTCTTAGAGGTGATAAATGGATGGTGACTTCAGGGCTTTCTAGCTATAAATGGCCTCTTTGTGTGTTCCTAATGTGAATATCTTGGTCCTGGGGGCTCCGGGAGGGGGCCACTGCCTTACACATACCTGGAACGGATTCTGTATTTATATCCACCTGGGCTTCTGCTTCTCAAATAATGGGGGGAGCACCAGAAAGTGCCCCAGTCTGGTAATTCCGAGACCTATCTTTCTCGTCCACATCTGGCCATGGGCTAGAGGTGTGCCTTTAGGCACTTCACCAAGATTGTGAACTGTAAAAGGCTTGCACTGGGGACCTCTGAGGCCCCTCTGAGCTGTAAGCAGTCTGTGAGAGCTAAACTAATCTGAAATTATCCTTGCTGTCTCCGTCATCGTACAAGGAGCACTAGTCACCTTTCATTTTTGGTCTTCCGCCATGCTGTGAGGATGGTCAGGAAAATGCATACAGAATTAATCCCCAAAGTTGTGCTGAGTTATGTCTAGTGTCTTTGAACAAGCCGCCATGATATCACAGAGCAGAAGGAAGCAACCCCCTTCTGTCTCTGCGTCTCACACACTCTTGTTGGTACAGAGGAAACCTCAGGAAAATGCTCCTGTGGAGATTCAAGATTGATGCTCTCCATGTGGATAAAAGTACCTTTATTGTGACCCAAGTAATGAGGTTAAAAATGGTGTCAGAAATTATACATCCAGCGAGCACAGTCCCTCAAAGTAGCCACCTTGGAAACCACTCATTGCAGTGTTGCAGCCATTGCAAAAAGACATGTTGGTGCTCCTTTAGATACTGTCCAGAACTTGCTCACGAGCACCCACAGAGAACCAGCTTGTTTCTTAGCCACATTTAGTTTGGGGCCCCCGAGTTACATCACTTGTCCAATTTTTGTCATCAGTCTTGATTCTAAATGCCCCTTCAGAGAATAGAAATTTGCCATCAATAAGGAGCTGCTGGAGAATGGCCCGTAGGCTCTGAAAATGAATCCCAGGGAAGGCGGCTCCATGGGAACTATCCGGGCCTTCCGTGGTAGCTGCACCGAAGAGGACAGTGTGCTGGGCTTCAGTTCAGTGTGTTCTCAAATCTATCCAGCCACTTTGATCTCTGCCCTCACCACCCAACTGCACTGATGAGAGCTGAGAGGGGCTTTGGGTCATAAATTGGAACACCTCTGAGGCTTCCCATAGGGTTCCACAAAGAGAGCATTCAGAGTAAGTCATTTTGACAATTTGGGGCAGTGTTTTTTTAACTTCTGGGGGTCAAGACATCTCTGAAAATGTACAAAAGCTGTGCCCATTTTCCCCAGAAAGGCACACATAGCTTGTGATTTTGCACACCACTCACCATTTTAGGGGTTTTGTGAACTCTGGAAGTTTCTCCATATGCCCCAGGTTAAGAATCGCTGCTCTGAGGCTGTGGTTTAGTACAGAGCTGCAAGGCTGTATTTGTCCAACTGACCAGGTCAACTCCAACTAGGGTGTCCTGGCACTTGGTGGGACAAGTTGGGTCCAGCATAAACCTTCCTGGTTAGCTATGAAGTCAAGCAATCCAACAGTCCCAGGGCAGCTGTCTAGGTCCTGAAGCTGCTCTTGGCTTCAGGGATGGGCCCAGCCTAAAATCTAGCTGTTTGCACTATCATCCAAGGACAGGGCCCGGGAATTTTTGTTAACCCCTTCCTTCCAGAAGGGTACAGATCTGGGCTTTATGGGAGTACAATGGGCTAAGGATTTGGGAAATTAGTGTTGCTAAGGCTTCCAAAAGCTGGCCTGGGACAGATGAATGAAACAGGAAAAAAAACATCTTGCTAAGAAAAAGGAAGCCTGGATTGGGACACCATGTCTGACTTATTCACAGATCATGAGGGTCACAGGTCATCTGGTCCAAACCCTCTTGACCTGCCACCATCGAGGGACCTTGCCCACAGTCACAGAGCTGGTGTGAAGAAGCATTCACTGACCACCTGGCCTCTCTAGGAAGGCCCTGAGATTGACACAACTCACACTGCCCGTAGTTGATGCTTTCACCATGTGGGGGCACCCACACCCTCCTCCTCAGCAGTTTCAGCTGACCCAAAATTCTGCTAACAAAAAGCACCTACTGCTAATTCAGCACTACTGCATGTCAGACACTGCTAGTATCTTTACGTAGCCACAGAAAACAGTTATGTGTCCTTACAATCATGTTTCACACAAGAAGAAGGTACGGCACATGGATTTTAAGTCCCTCCTTGAAGATCGCACAGCTAGTTAAATGCACAGTCAGGATCCAAACCACATCTATTTGACTCCAGAATCTGGGCTTTTATACCCCACCTCATCCTCTCCGAAAGAGTGGAAACCTACAAGCTGGGGAGCCCTCCTCTGCCTGGGTCTAGATCCCAGTCCCAGGGGAAGAGTCTTTAATGTCTTAGTAGAAGTTGAGGAGAATCCTTGGTTCCAAATCCTCCCAACTTATACACTATGAAAAAAGGCCCTAGAGACATTGGGGAGTATGGCTTACTGTCCATGGCCACACACCCAAAAAGGGGGACCACTGGAAGAGACCTAGAGGCTCACTCAGCCCTAAGTGTTCCCAAGGTGCCTCTAGAGACACCCAAACTCTCGAGCTTCTCTTTCACTGGCAATGTGATTCCTGGACCCTACTGCTGTTCCTTCACTCCCTTTCTCACTTTCTTTAGAATGATTGTGTTTTAATCTATTTCTGTGGCCTTAGAAAGCTGGACACTGAGCCTCAGGCTCCTGCATACTTGGGGGCACCCCAATCCAGAGGCAGACAATAATAATTACTAAAATGGATAGTTATAATACCCAGGCCCAGTGCTAAGAGGTTTATGTGAGTCATCTCAGTAAATCCCACAGTAACCCACTGATGTAGGCATTTTCACTCCATTTTACAGGAGAAGAAACTGAGATAGAAGGGGAAGTCACTTGCCCAAGCTCTCTAGCCCGGGCCTCTGCTGTGGGAGCAGTTCTTTAACGAGTGACTCTTGAGCTCTCTGCTTTCTCCAGGCTGATTCCCCAGCCGCATTGTCTTAGAATGATGACTGCACACACTTGCAACACTTAGAGCACAGTGTCGAATGAATGATTAAATATCAGATAGGAGCACAGTTTACGGGCGTTTCCCATCTAATATCTCATTTAATTGTTCATTCGACAAATATCTATTGAGTGCCTGCCAGCTGCCAACACTGCTCTAAGTCCTTGCTGCTCAGAGCGTGCCCCCTGGACAAGCAGCAGCAGCAGTGGTGCCTGGGAGCTTGTTGGAAAGGCAAAATCTCAGGCCCTGCTACCGACCTGAGCCAGAATCTGCATTTAAACAAGGTTCGGTTCAGATCCTTCTGCTGGCCAGCTGCCAAAAACAAAACCAAAAAAACCAAAAAACCCCAAGGTTCCTAGGTGATTCATATGCACAATAAAGTTTGAGAAGTATGCCTTTATAATATTTCTGTAATACCATGAATTAAGACATCCCCTTTAATGAAGAGATTCAGAGACACTGTGACCTGCTTGCATTCCCACAGCTAACTATGAAACAGTGTATGTAGAGAGCTCACAGCCGGGTCCTGCACAGTGTGTGCTCAGTAAACAGTACCTATAATTATACATGATGGAGCCAGGCTGGAGACCACTTGGACTGTCAACTGCACAGTCCTTGGCCTCAGGAGAGCCCTGGAGGTACTAGGCATTCATTGACCAGGTGAGACCAGCACTGTGGCTATGGCTTCCCTCCCAGCTCTGCCAGTCTAAAGAAAGGGGAGCTCGGGGCTCCAGCAGCTACGTTGGCGGGGAGCCTCACCCCACAGCAGGAGGCACCCTGTGGGAGGATGTTATTCTCCAGGAAAGTCCAGATATAGAAAGAGGGCGCCCAGAGGCTCTCTGAGGGGTCCCTCCTGCAAACTCCATGCCCTCAAACTTCATCCCCTCTGCCTGCAGGGTTACCCTCTATGCGGAGGACCCCCATACCGGCCTTCCTCTCCTCACTTCCTGTCCCGCCCTTCAGCAGGTAGGCACTGTGGGAAGGCCACCTGGCCTGCTCCCTCTCAATCAGCAGGACGCAGGCATGTCTCCCTGTGATGGTCAAGTCCTCCCCAAGGCCCCCCGCAGCCAGGGATCCAGGGCTTTACTTGAACACCTGCTCAGCACGTCCCCAAACGTCCTTGCTGACGTCCTGGAAGGTGCTGGCTTTCCATCCTCCTCGGAGAACTAACAGAACGTTCTTATCTTCAAATAGCCTATTTACCTCTTCTATTCTTCAAACAAAAATTAACACACAGATATTTTTAAGCAAAATTTTCTTACAGTAAAAATTCAAAATAAATTTAAAATACTATAAATACTATAGTAAAAAGTCCCACCCTTTAAAAACTTCCCAAGAACTTCCTAACAACCTGCGTCCTCGTCACCATCTCTTCACCCGTCTGACCCCGCCGGAGTCCTCCCCGCCGCGACTCCACGACTGCCCTTCGGACCTGTCCCCGCAAGTCGTCGATGCTCGAGCGCCGCCTCCTCCCCAGTCTTCAGCCCCGGTCTCCGCCCTTCTCCAACCCCCCCCCACGACTCCCGATCCTCGGCCGCGCCCGGCCCCTCCGAGCCCTCGGGACGGACCCCCCGCCCCGCCCGCCCCGCCAGGGGCTGAGCCCGCCTCCTGCGCCCCCCGGGACTGAGCTCGCGCCCCGCCCGCCCCCAGGAAAGCGGTCCCCGCCCACGCCCGGGGGAGGAGACTCCGCGGCCGAGTCCGCCCCGGAGACCAGCTCCGCTCCTGCGTCAGCCCTGGGAGCGAAGCTCGGCGCAGGCCGAAGCCGACCCGGAGCCGGTGAGTTCAGCCGCCCCCGCCCTGCGCGCTCGATTCTGCGGCCCGGGCGCCTCCCTTTGACCCGCAGCCTGCGCAGGGGGAGGGGGACGGGGACGGGGCGGACGCGGGGGGGGGGGGAAGGCTGGGGAGCGAGGACAGGCGCAGGGCGGGCGGGCCGCGGAGGCTGTCCCGGGCGGGCGCACGGGTGGGCGCGGTCACTGCGACACTTTTCGGCGCGGAGACGCGAGTACAGAGAAATCCGGAAGCGTCTGCTGAGGAGCCCTCAGCCCTGGTCTGTGGACCGCGGCGCCTCCGCGCGCGTTTCCCAGGAGGCCCCCGGGGACCCTCAGTGCCGTCTCCACGCCCGCTTCTCCCCCCACCCAGTCCCCGAGGAAGAGCTGGGAGAAGCGGTCGCTGCAGACTGTCCCCGGGAGTGGTTTGCTCCGGGAGAGGGCGGGGACCCCCTGCCCTCCCCGCAGGCCCCTGTGAGCTGAGGGGCTCCCGGGGGACCCGGCGTCCTCCCCAAGCCTGCGAGGCCCCTTCCCGGCCTCCTCTTTCAAGGATGTTCCCCTTGTCCGTGTCCGTGAAAACACGGAGAAGAGAAGTGTCCGTGCGTGGAGAGGTTTAAGGACCAGGCGCACTTCAGGGCAGGCTTCTCCAGGCCCGGCTCCGAAAGCTGGTCCAGGTCCTCTCCTTCCAGACGGTTCGGCAGGATTCCCTCTGCAGTGTCTTGAAGGTCTGATGAGGTGAAAGATTGCCATATTTCAGCGAAAGCCATCCCCTTCCCATAATTTAAGAAATGTTACTTATTTTGGTGCGGCTGGCTGGTGTTTTTGAGTCACTGAAGTAAAAGCTCCCACCCTGCCAGGTACCTGTCCAACTTTCACTTTCACCTTGATTCGTGGCCAGTCGCGTGTCGGGAGGAGATGGGTGGTCCAGCGGCGCGCCCTGGGCGCAGGGGGTGCAGACCACTTAGACGGCCTCGGACAGGCAGCTCTCGGAGGACCTGGGTGATTTGGGGTGGGGGGAGAAGGCGGTCCCAGACAGCCCTGCATCAGCGTTGACCCGGAATCACAGTTCTTTCTCATTTATCAGGGATGATTATCTGCGGTTAAGTTCGACCCTCTCTCCCTGCTCTAAGCCCATCTGGCCAGGTGCTTCTGAGCTCTGTCCATATTGTGGTCATCTCACACATGTCTCCCCTACTCGAGGGGTGGCCCTGGGAGGGCCAGTCCATGTCTGTGTCTTTGTGTCCCTTACAGCCTTCTGCATGGGGTCCCCTAAAAGGGGGAAAATAAATCGGCAGCAGTGGGTTGGAATGACCGTATGGGGGCGGAAGGAGGATGTAGAAAAACCAGAGATGACTTAGGGGCGCACGGTCCAGGCAGAAGGTAACAAGGGCCAGTTCCCGAGTGGTAGCTGCCAGGGGGCTGAAGAGCATGGCTCCCTTGATATGAGACCTAGAAACCTGTTGGTGCTTAATAAGTGTTTGCTGCATGAAGAAAGGCGAGAGGGGCTGGCAAGAGAACCCGTTCCTGCACAGCCGGCTCACACCTGCTGCTGCTTGACCCCTATGATCTGACCCCACCACCCCCCGCCACACTCCCTTTTTTCACCTTATATAGGAGTTGCTTGGAGCTTGGCACCCGCCAGAAATGCTGGAGAGAAAGGAGCTAAGTCAACGGCCTCTTCTACCCGTTTGTGTCCGCAGGGATGCCGGAAGGGCCATCCGTGAGGAAATTTCACCACTTGGTCTCCCCCTTTGTGGGCCAGCAGGTGGTCAAGGCAGGGGGCAGCAGTAAGAAACTATACCCAGCTGACCTTCAGTCTCTGTGGCTCCAGGACACCCAGGTGAGATCATTATCCCTCCTCAGCACATCCTGCACCTCCCCGAGGCTGCCACTTCCATGAGGCTGAGATGCCCACGCTTGGCCCCCACTGGCCCTTTGCAGGGTGGTGTGTCTGAGCCAGAGGTGGGTGTCTCCGTGGGCTGTGGGTCTGTAGAGAACACACACGCAGGAGCTGTGGACACCCTGATTCAGAGTCTGCAGTGATGCTGGTCTCTCCAGCTGTGCCTGATGGGTGCCTTGGCTGGGAACATGTTCGATCCCACGGACCAGCAGGGAAGTAAAGAAAGAGCCGAGCCTTCAGATCTGGGTTCAAACCCGGCTTGTCTTAGCCTAAGTAGAAGTCAGAAGTCCTTCATGGGCCCACAGGGCTCTCTGTGGTCTGACTCTTGCTCCCTCTCTAGCCTTCTCACTTGCCCCAAATCTGTCTTCCATTCATACTGAACCACCTGCAACCCCTCTGACGGTCTTCCCGTGGTTCTGAAACGCTGCTCCCTGTGTGGGCAGGTCTTCCTTTCTCTCCCAACTCTTCCTCCATCCCTGTCCCCTCAATTTACTGTGGCAGTTCCTAGTGTTTCTCCTGGATTCTGCTTAGCCCTTACATCCTCTGAGAAGCCTGTCCTGCATGCTTTAGGCTGGGTGAGAGACTCCTCTGTGCTGCTGTGGCATCCTGTCCTTCCTCCTGTTGAGTGGAGGAGGCAGCGACTGTTTCCTCATCAGTACTGTACCCCAACGCTCAGACGAGTGCCCAGCATGTAGGAGGCACAGGGTAAATGTTTGCAGAGTAACTCAGGGGGCTCAGCTGCCGCTTATCTGTCTGCTCTTAAACAAGTGACTTAATCTCTTAGTTCTTGTTTCTTCAATTGTGGAATGGGATAAGCCACCCACCTGTTAAAACTGTTGTATTAAGAAGACTTTATATCTGGCACATGACAGGCGCTCAGTAAATATCAGCTCTCTTTCTTCCACCTTGCCCTTCCCACACACCTTCCCTCCCCCCACTGGTTATGAAACTATTCTTAGTTAGAACTGGAAGGGTCTTACAGACATTCACCCATAGTTTAGGCTCAGAGAAGGGAGTACATAGACCAAGTTTAGGCAGCTAGCAAGGGGCAGACTGGAGGCCAGGCCTGCTGACCTCCAGATTCATGGCCTCTTTGTACAGACTGTCCTGTGAGGTTTGCATGGGTAGGATTATGTCCTTTGTCTCTGAACTCCCAGCACTTAGCATGGATTCATCATGTTGTGGCATGTGTCAGAATTTCCTTCCTTTTTACAGCTGAATAATATTCCATTGTATGGATAGACTACAATCTGCTCATCCATTCATCTGTGGGTGGACACTTGGGTTGGTTCCATCTTTTAGTGACTGTGAATAGTGTTGTCTCCCCTTTTAAATATTAAATTCCTTCAGAGAAGAATAGGAAGGAGACTGTCTTAGTCTGTTTTTGTTGCTGTAGTAGAACATCACAGACTGGCAATTGATAAGCAATAGAACTTTATTTGGCTCATGGTTCTAGAGATTGGGAAGCCCAAGAGCGCGGTGCCTGCACCTGGTGAGAGCTTTTGCCCTGTGTCATCCCATGGCAGGAGGCAAGAGTGAGCAAGAGATCCAGCTCCAGCTTCCACTCTTTCATAATCGACAGTTCGTTTGTGAGGTGGAGCCCTCATGGCGGGTCACCTCTCAGAGGTCCTGCCTCTTGACACTGTTGCACTGGAGATCAAGTTTCCAACACATGCCTTCTGGAGGACACACTTAACCTTAGCAGAGACTAGACTGAGCATGCTGCCCGGCGTGTTGAATAAGCTCAGTTAACAATTAGTGAGTTGAAGTGACTCCAGTGTCACAGGAACTTGAACGAGGGAAGGTAGAAATTGCTATAGTTGGAGAGAGTGCAAGGGCATTTTTGTCCTGGTAAATGTTTTGACCCTGAGGGACATTTGACAAATATTTTAATCAGAATTGTATCCACATTGGTGAATTTACACTGAGAAAGTATTTTCTGGAGCTATTTCTGTTATGCCCACCTAATTCCTTGCTCAGATTTTTATGTAGCTCAGATAAACCATTTCTAATATGTGGCAGAAAACAATCTGAGCTAAGACTTGCAGATAAACTATTCTGGAATTATTTTAAAAGGTAATATCTTTTTGTGGAGAGGATTTCAAAAGACTGCTATAGTTGTAATTTTTGTACTAGTTGACAAACTGGACATCATATTGGAACAACAGAGATCTCAAAGTGTACCTTTGGCAATCAGTAACGTAACAGAGGCATTTCCAGTATTAGTGCCAGATGTTCTGGTTTTAACTCTCGGAAAGACTGCCTGAATTTCAGGTTATGTAGAATAGACTTACCTGGGCATGCACTCCTCATGTACCAGGAGCTTGCAATATGAAAACAGACTGCAGGGCAGCTGGAACATTCTTTTACACACATTTCCTGTTTACATTTTCTTTCACTAAAATCATTTTCACTGAGATGAGCTGAACTCTTTGTCTTAGACATTTTATTGGTGTTTTAACCCAGTTTTTAGATCAACATTCAATTTTTTTTGATGATAACTTTTTTTCTCTATTTTTTTTTTTTTTTGGTGGCTGGCGGACATGGGATAATAGCTTTTATTTTATTTTTGTGAGTTCTCGTGGCTGTTACTGTTATCAAGTCTAATTTGCTGATGGGCGTGGTGGTATGGGGTAACGACTTTATAATGTGTTCTTTAGCTGTTCTGTGTGTGTGTGTTTCTAGCAAAGAATAATATATTATGAATTGAATAAAAGAATGACAATTTGCATTTTTTTCATAGCTAGTCCATGAAAAAAAATTGAGAGTAATACCTCAGGTGTACCATGGTGGCCCTACTATCTAGCATGGGTCTGTTTTGTTGTTTATCTGATTCTTCCACTTGGTTCCAGTCACCTTGAAAACCATGTACTAACTGCCCACATCACTGGAACAAAAAAGCAAAAGGCAGGGCCCAAAGACACAGTTGGGTACCTCAGGGGAGAGGTGGGAAGGAAGAAATGCAGGAGGATCAGTCTGCAAACCCCAGTTCCCGTCTGGGTCTTCAAGTCTTAGATCCATCTTCATCTTTCTCTAGGTCCATGGAAAGAAGCTATTCCTTAGGTTCGATCCAGATGAAGAAACAGGGCTCCCTGGCACCAGCCCCCTGCCAAAGCCTGTAGGAAAAGGAGCGCAGAAGGAAGAGGCCACAGACCAAGAGCAGGCCTTGGGGCCCAACGGACAGATGGTCTCCAGTGGACCCTTGCAGTCCATGGAGCTTGTGGTTCCCAGTGGAGGTGACAGTTTGGAGTGTTTGGGGGCAGATACCCCTGCAGCAGCTGCTGAGAGGTGGCTGCAGGTCAGCTTTGGTTTGTTTGGCAGCATTTGGGTGAATGAGTTCTCCAGAGCGAAGAAAGCCAACAAAAGGGGCGACTGGAGGGACCCTGTTCCAAGGTAATGCTGTGGCTGCCTGGTCTTCACAGGGTTTGCAGCGTTCACCTGCCCCCACCATGTGGGGTTTGGTTCTGGGTTGTGGGATCACACTCAGGTGGACATCTACCCTGCTACCTAGGACCCTGCTGTCTAGGGGAGAGAAGATGCTTCTGTATTTACCCATCACAGAAATTAGACTGTAGTCACTCCCAAGACAGGAATCCTGACACCCTGGGGGGTCTTGGAGAAGGAAGAGCTTTTCCAGCAAACATGGCATGAGAGGGCACATGATCGCTGAAGAACATTTATGGCTCAACTAATGTACACTTAATTTAGGGACAGGATTTTCTCAGTTTTTAATCTGTGAATGTTGAGAAAAGTATCTTTGTGCGTAAAACTCTATCTGCGTTTAGGATTATTTCCTTAGGGCCTATTTCCAGAGGAGTGGTCGAAGAGAATGACTGTCCTTATAGCTGCACATTTTTATGGGCTTATGAAAGTGCTGGGTTCACAGAATTGTTACTGACAGTGGGTTGTTTGTGTATTTTTTTTATCAATTTGTTGAAGCTCTTGGATATGAAGTCTATTAACTTTTGTGATATGTGTTGCCAGTACTGTTTCAAGTCTATCCTGTGTCCTTTGACAGTCTCTATGATGCCTTTTGGCATTTGGGATTTTTAATTTTTATGTAGTCAATGGTCCGTATTTTTATTGATTGTTATTAATTTTCCCCTCTTACTAAAAGGCTTTTTCTACCCCGAGTCACAGGACTTCTATTTTATAAAGTTTATGATTTAAAAAATTTGTTTAGAGCTATAGTCTTTATTTATGGTATGATGTAGGGACCTTAGGATGCTTTAGGCTATAGAAATAACCTATGGCAGCTTAAATGGTGAGGAGGTGTTTTGGCTCACATAACTAAAAGTTCATAAGGAGGGTGGACTTTAGAATTGACCAGTTCTAGGTTTTGCCTTCATGTTCTTGTGACTCTCTGACTCTGCACTTTCCCACAAGTTGGTTTTTGTCCTTAGATCAGTAAGTAGCAAGAGGCTACTGCAATTCCGGGCTTTATATCCACACGAGAAAATACCCAGAGAAGAGAGAGTGTCATTTCCAGAGGCTCAGATGAGCAAGGAGAGCTTTCTCAGACCCCCCAGCAGACCTCTTCTTGCCTGGAGCTGGCCCATGCACCGCTGCCTGAATTGGGCACCAGCCAGAGGATTTGAAGTGCCCTTCCACGAGGCAGGCTCACCCCGGGCTTTTCGTGTGTGTCATCACAGATGTCACATTTCATGCCCTTACTTTTTAATCTCTTATCAAGTTATGGTTCTTTTCTCATTTTTCATGTTTTCCATTCTGCTTTGTCCCTTTTTTTCTTTATTAGGCTTGCTTGAGTTTTATCTGCTTTGTTGCTCTTTCAAATAAATAGTATTAGCTTTACATACTTTTCCTATGTGGAAGAGTAGCTCCTAATTTCCGAAGGTTTGAGTGTTTAGGGTCATCTTTTTTATTCTTTTCATTTTAAAACTGTTATTGGATTATGATCAGAGACCGTAACCCATAGATTTTCTTCTTTTGGCATCTGTTAAGACTTGTGGCCAAACACGTAATTGGTCTTTGTTCATATTTTATGTTCATAAATCAACATTGTGTGTTCATTAGGAGTAAAACACTCTGTAAATGCTAAGAACAGGTCATTGCTTTGATAACTCAAATTCTCGCTATTCTTGCTTATTTTTTTTGTTTACTTAATATGTGAAACTTGAGAGGAGGACTGTTGCAATCACCCAGGGTAGCTGTGGTTTCTCCTCGTGTTTCTAAGCATTTTTGTTGTATGTGTCTGGCTGTCCTTGCATCCAGGCATCAAAGTCCCCAGGTCCTCGGAGACTGCGCATCGTTGTTAGCAGTATTCCCTGCCTGTGTCTCCAATTCTGCCTTACTCTTATCCACTTATTACACTTCCTTTCCTTCTCTTACTTCTGTTGGATTTCCCAAGTGTCTTTTCTACCCCTGTTCTTCTGGACACTTGGCTATTCATCTTCATTCTCTTTTGGTAAATTTCCTTATCTTTAAATTAAACCTGTATTTTTTTCTATTAGTTAATAACCATCAAATTTTTCATAACATCAAAAAATGCTCCTCTCTCATCATTAAAACCATGTTTTTGCTCACTCTCCCCAACTCTGAGATGAGTCCTTTAAAATATTTCCACTGCAGCTGCTTTTCTCTGCCATATGCTCCCAACTCCTGAGTTTGCTGATTAAATTAAATTAAGTTATTGCAATTATTTAATTATAATTAAGTAATTAAATATACAAGTTATATATTTAATTATATAATTAAATTGGTATTAAATGCGTGTTAAAATATGCGTCTTTTGTTTTAAGAATTCTTTCCTAACCCTTGAATGGCAGCTCAGGTGCACATCCTAGACACACTCCTTGTAGGTCTCTCCGCACATACTACAGACTTATCCTTCTTTCACCTCCCGTCTCGAGATCCTTGCTGATTTAATGTCCGTCGGGTATGTATTTTTCCATGAGTACTTAGATATTTCTCTGAGTCCCTGCACAAGTCTCAAGTTTTCCTTTTTCTTGTGAGACGCCATCTTGGTCAGATGCCTGGACCTGAGGGTTTCCTTGTCTTCCCATGTGGAGTCCAATTCCAGCCTGCTTGTCCTCCCTTACAAAGTGGCCCATTGATTCTTTTTCGAGTGTGGAGGCTTCTGCTGTGTCCCTGGCATGCAGGAAGCTCCTGGGAGTATGTGCAGGTGTGTCTTTGTGGGTAGTTCTGCCTGAAAGTGTGTGTGATGCTTGCTTAGCACCCATCCTCCGTCTTCCTTCCTGAGCCCTGTTTTGGTGTAAGTAGCCAAACCCCCTGCACTGTAGACTTCCTCTGTTTTCCCTATTTTCTCTGTGAACATGTACTGCATAAGCAGAAAAATAGACACATATTTATGTTTTCTTTTAATTACTCCATTTAGCCTTGAGATTTTTGTGGTTCTGGCAGAGCCATTCCTTTTCACTTTAGGGACCTTAGCTTCCCCAGGTTTATCTTGATGATAATGTGGATGCTGTATGTACGTGTGACCTGACTACACTGTGGTAACTCCGTGTACATGTGATCTGTCCTTTCTTCCCTTCCCAGGTTGGTCCTGCACTTTGGTGGTGGTGGCTTCCTGGCATTTTATAGCTGTCAGATGTCTTGGAGCTCTTCCCCGGTGTTCAAACCCACCTGTGACATCTTATCTGAAAAGTTCCATCGAGGACAAGCCTTGGAAGCTCTGGGCCGGGCCCAGCCTGTCTGCTACACACTGTTGGACCAGAGATACTTCTCAGGGTTAGGTATGCCTGATGGGAAGGGGTGGGTCCCACAGAATTATTTAATGGAAAAATCTGTCATCTAGTATCGCAAGACCCAAGAGCCACCTAGCTGTGCCAGTGCTGTTGGTCTTGGTTTTGAGGCGACCCATTCGTCTCCAGCTCCTCTAACCTTGCTTTCAGTCTGAGACAGTTAGATTAGGCAGTTTTGAGCTTCTATCCACTTCACAATTTACACCCTAATTGTGTTATCCATTCAGAGCCTCCTGGTGGCCACATCAGAGCAGGACCTCACAGAGAGGGCAGGCCTTGGGCCTTGGGCATGCTTGTGTCCCTGCTGCCTGTGCAGTTCCTGGTGCATAAGAAGTGCTTGATCCGTATCTGCTCATGGAGAGGTGTGCATCTGCTTGGGGATGCCACTCTTGGGTGTTGGAGCTTCCTGCGGATCACAGCACAGATGTGACTCAAGTCTGCATCAGGGTCTTATAAGATATGAGTGAAAATGCAGGTTACCTCTTTCAGTTATGGTGGCCTAAGCGGTGAAACAGGATTTCCAGGTGGGGAGAAGAGCTGAGCAATTTGAAACAAAGCAACAGCTGCTTTGCTGGACTGTGGGAGCATGCCATTCCTGCTGCCTGCAGCAGGGATTGAGTGTGACTGGGACTGGCTGACGAGGCCATCAGGGAGTTGGAGATGGCAGAGGAACCTCCGTGTCCAGCTATGACCATCTGTTGCAGGCACAGCCACCTCACAATGTCTCGGGAGGTCTGTGGCTCACTAGGTGCTGGCCTTGCATTTTCAGGTTAGAGCCAGGGAGTCCCTGTGTCCCAAGAAGCAAAGAGGCTTTCAGAAGTGGCCCTGTGGGTCTGCGAGAGCTAATGACATACTAGCATAGTAATAACAGCCAGCATTTTTGAGTGACTAACATGCCAGGCACGTGGTGTCTTTCTTGCTGTTACTCTGTAGGATAATCCTGTTACTAAGATGAGAAAACTAAAGCAGAGGACACATCACAGGTAAGTGGGACAGCTGAGTCACAGTTCCCAGCAGTCTACCAGTGGATTTTGGAAAGAAGTTCTGCGTGTGACTAGGAGTGTGACTGAAGCTCCTAGAAAGAGCAGTAATTCACTCATCCACTTGCTCCAGACGCAATGAGCACTCACCCTCTGCCAGCTTTTCTCTCTGCAAGGAAATCGTTGTTCAGTGGCCCAGCAAGCAGCACTCAGTTCCCTGTGAGCTAAGATTAATCGCAGATGCCTAGTGGAGGTTAAAGCAAGCGCACCTTGGGACATTGCAAAGAGAAGCCTTGATTCTGGAAGGAGGGTTCGAGGCTGGCTTCACAGAGAATGAGGCAGGAGTAGAAAAATAATAAAGTAATACCTCCTAAAGAAGTTCCTATATAATGAGCACTATGGTTGACATTTTAAATAATTGCAAGGCTGGCTGGTTAGCTAATTGGTTAGAGCATGGTGCAGCTAACACCAGAACTCAGGGTTACCTGTGCTGACCAGCTGCCAAAATAACAAGTAATAATAACAGTTAGTGTGTATCAAGTGTTCTCTATGTGCCAGCCCTGTACTCAGCATTTCTCGTGAATTCTTCTCACAAGAACCAGATGAGCTGTCCCTGTTTTACAGCAGAGGACACTGAGGCCTCAAGAGTCCAGGGAACTGGCGAGGGTAATGGGGAGGATCTGGGTGAGCTGGGATTCAAGTTTGGGCGGTTAGGGGCCTGAGCTCTCTTTGACAGCATCATGCTGTGCCATGGGCAGTGTACAAGCTCCATTTCATGCTCACCACAACCACAAGGTAAGAGTTACCAAAGCTCCTTACAGACGAGGGGATTGACTTGGAGGTTGCGTGATGTGCCTGAGCTCCCGCGGGACGTGGCAGAGCTGATTCCAGGTCTCCTTGCTGCCATCATCCAACTTCAGTTTGCTTTGCCAACTTCTGGGATGATTTTGTTATGATGTGTCCCTTTTTCTTCCCTTCCCTTTCTGCTTTGTCTCAGGGAACATCATTAAGAATGAAGCCTTGTACAGAGCTGGGATCCACCCCCTGACCCTCGGTTCTCTCCTGAGGCCTTTGCATCTTGAGGCCCTTGTGGACCACGTGGTGGAGTTCAGCACAGACTGGCTTCAGGGCAAGTTCCAGGGCAGACAGCAGCACACTCAGATCTACCAGAAGGACCACTGCCCTGCTGGCCACCTGGTCACCAAGGAGGCATTGGGGCCCCTGGGTGGGTTCCAGAGGCTTACCTGGTGGTGCCCACAGTGCCAGCCCATGTTGTTCCCCAAGGAGCCTGAGCCACCGCAGCTCTCCTGAGGCACTTGCGCTGTTCTTCATGGAGCCATGCCCTTTAGGAACCGTGTGCCCAAGTGTCCAGAAAGGAGGGAGTGGGCAGGGGCTGGGTGCAGAAAACAGGGCAGGTATAGAAGGTCAGTATTGTTGATGTGCATCTCACTGGAGTTATGTCTGAGGCAGAGTTTTCATAGGTTAGATTTTTCCTTTTCTAGTTTTGTTCACTGTTCCCATCTAATCCTCCCATTGTGAAAGATAAGAAAATTTCTAATGATGGGGAAGGGGGAAGCTCCCAGAACAACGAGGCAGTGAAAGCCTGTGGGAAGAGCTGTGCTCCCAACATTGCTTTGCAGGTGCTGTGCTGTATTTGAAATTTTGGCTGGTTTTACGGCTATCCATTTTGAGAAACAGAAAATAGCATTTTTTCTTCCTTCCCTGGAGGGGTCTTGAGATGAGGACAAACGGGGGGAGGGTGGTACTGCCCTTCAGCCTCCCGCCTGGGTCCTTCCAAGATGGGGGGGCCAGGCAGGGAGAAGAGCTGCTCGTTTACTCCCGCAGCTGACGTGACTACTGATATGTTGAAAAATTCAAAAATCAAGGGTTGTAGGGAAACGCTCATGACATGAAAATAAAGCTGTTTGTTTTTTTCTGTGTCATCTTTGGCAGTAAAGGTCCTCTGCTGTAATTGAGCTCTTTGTGGAGGTGGCCTCCTGGGGCTTGCTGGGAGGAGGTGAGTGCACCTGCCCTTCTGCCCTAGTGAGCAGAGACTGAAGTCACTGCTATCGCCACAGCCTCTGGCACAGAGGAGGGAGCTATTTGTGAGCCTGACACTGAGAGTGGTGGCTGATGTTTCTGGCTTTCCTCTACTCTCCTATCTTAAATTATTGAGAGCCGGCCACATCAGGGAAAGCTGTTTTATGGCAGACTGATTCTTTGTGTAACAGTTAATATGTACCGAGTGCTCCCCCTGTGCTGGCGACTTGCCCTGCTCACCACTGAGTCCTTGTGCATCTCCTGCATGATCACCCATGAAGATAGGTACTCCCTCTCACTGTCCTAATATTATGGATGGGAACACTAAAGTCTAGGGAGGTCAGGAACTTGGTCACACAGTTAACAAGGATCAGAGCCACTGACTTAGCTGCCATGAGAGTACCACAAACTGGGTTACTCAAGCAACAGACCTTTATTTCTGACAGTATGGAGGCTGGAAGCTCAAGGTGTCAGCTGACTCAGTTCCCTGGTGAGATCCCCTGCTTGGTTTGCATGTGGCCGCCTCCCCACCCTCACAACCTCACTATACCTGATCACCTCCCAAAGGCCCATATCCAAATGCCATCAAGGTGGGTCTTAGGGCTTCAACACAGATCCATAACAGCCATGTGCTTTTAACCCACAACATTACATTTCTGGCCATTTTGGAAGCTGGAAGTTCAAGATCGAGGTGCCTGCTGGTAGGGCTTGTTTCTCCTGAGGCCTCTTTAGGAGAAGGGCCTGCTGGTGTCTGTCAGCTCACTGTGTCCTAGCGTGGCTTTTTCTCTGTGCACACAGACCTGGCATCTCTTCTGGTAGGGACATCAATCATACTGGATTAGGGCCCCACCCTTATAAGCTCATTTGACTAATTTTCTCTTTAAAGACCCTATGTCTAAATACAGTCACATTGGGGGTTAGGGTTTCAACATATCAACTTTAAGGGGACATGATTCAGTCCGTTACAGGTGACAGAGGAGTTTTGGAAAAAATCTTCAACTTCTCGGAAGCTCTCTCTCCACACCCTTTTTTTGAAAAAAAAAACAAAAAACAAAAAAATCCCATATTAGTTTGTAAGGCCCCACTTCCAGACCAGGTGATATAAAAATACTGAGTAACAGGTGGTTATTTGTACGTGGAGGATTATACTCACACTTAGGCATGTTTGTGTATGCACACACATAAAATTATAAAAATGTCTGTGTGCATATATATTTTGATTCAAATTTGCCTTTCATGAAATAATGCAAGAGTAAAATTCCAGGTGTGGGCTGGAGCAAAGCTGGTGCCGTCACAGACCATTCCCTGTGAGTCGAAATCCACAGGGTGGTGGCTCCAGAGCACAGCAGGATGGGGAGGGAGGCTCCACGATGGGGGGAGGATAGGGCGCCACAGCCTGCATCGGGGTCCACACCAGTTGGGGTGGGTAGAAAGGAAAACACTGTGGCAGTTGCTGAGAAAAGAAGCAATGGGGCTGAGCACAGCAATGGGCATGGAAAGGAGACAAGAGCTGAGGGTCATCAGTGCTGGGCTCCACTGTTGTCAGCTGACCAGATGTGGGGACAGGGCAAGGAGGAAAGAGCTGAAGCTGGCTGGTGCCTGGTATATGAGAGCCAGAAGAGGCCAGCCCTGGTGGATTCGGAAAACCAGGAGGGAAACGAGCAGGTGTGCTGGGCTGGTTGTCAGACCTTGAGGCACGTTCTGCTTGGGAGCCTGAAAGCCACCTGGGCTGTGAGGACAAGGTAATTAGGAAGCAGGCCTGGATCCCCACAAGCACCGGCAGGGCAGCTAGGTGAGGTTCCTACAGGATGTTCCTGTAGCATAAGGGAAGATGGAGACCATGGTGGGATCTTAAGGTCTCGTGTTTAAGGGGCGAGAGGAGAAAGAGAAGCCAGTCCACGAGACAGATCGAATGTGAAGAACTTCCAGCAGAAGCCAGTGGTCAGTGACGTGACTCACACTGGGAGGACGAGAACCACCCGGCAGAGGCCCTTCGGGTCTGGCAGTGGAGCACACTGGAGGTCACGGTGGTCTTTGAGAGAGCAGTGTGCGAGTGGCGGCCTGTGAGGGACTGCGGGAGTGACGTGGGGAGGGCGGTCTGGTCTTCTCACAGTTAGGCTTTGAAGGAAGAGAAGTTCGAGGAGGAGAGTTATAGCTTAAAAGATGGATAAGATGTGAGGATTCGTATATGATCATTCGAGGGAGGGAGAGCGCGAATCAGCAGAACGAGACGAGTCCGCGGAAAGGGGGGCAGGAGGGACGGGGACCGGCGGCGGGGCGGGCGGCCTCTTGAGGCGAGGTCCCGGCGAGGACGCGAGGGGTGAGGGACCGCGCTGAGCGGAGGCCAGGGCCACGGCAGACAAGTGCTGCGAGAGGGGCGACATCCCGACGACAGACCAGGGGACAACAACTGATGGATGCGCGCGAGTGCGCGAAGGCCACCCGTCCCGACCCTGGTGCGGGGCGCGGGCGACGGGAGACGAGTCCCTCAGCCCGGAGGTGGGCGAGGCGCGGTATCTTCCGCCCAGGCGGCCACCGCGGGGGGGCGGGCGGGCGAGCAGCGGGGGCGCCGGGCGGAGCGAGGCGAACGAGCCTGACCCGACCACTCGCCCTCCCGCGGGCGCGCTGAAGTTTCGGGACGCAAGGGGCCTGCCGTGAACACTCCGGGGTCGGACGGGCGGCCGGGGGCCCGATGCGAGGCCGGCAGCTCAGGAAGGGTCTCTGACCCGGCCCGGGGCACACATAGAGCCCGCCTCGCGAGGGCACCAATCGCGCTAGGCGGACTTCGTCCCGCCCTCCAATGGCCTTCTTGGCTGTCATCACGCCAGGCTCCTCCCGCCGCCAATTTGCCGGAGTCTTCCTGGGGCGAGAGGCCCTGGCCAATCAGCGCCCGTCAGTCCACCCCGCGCGCCCGCGGGAAGAGGCGCGAACGCTCGCGGCGTTTGAGTTAGGCGGGGAAGTGGGCGGGGGATGGGCGGGCCGTCAGGCTCGCACCGCCCCGCGCTGCCTTGACCTCATCCGCCGGCCGCGGCACCTGAGGTGATCGCCGAGGCCGTGGCACCTGAGGTGATCCCTGAGGTGACCGCCGCCAGGATGGAGTTCGTGAAGTACCTGGGGCACCCGGAGGAATTCTACAACCTGCTGCGCTTCCGGATGGGCGGCCGGCAGAAGGTGATGCCTAAGATGGACCAGGTGGGCCAAGCCAAGCATCCCACATCCCGGCGGGGCGGGACGGAGGGAGGGGGGCGCGGGCAAGCGGCGCCGGACCCTCGGGAGGATGGACCTCGCCGGCCGCGTCGCCGTCCCCGAGCTGTCCCCGGCCGTCCTCCCTCATCCCCGCTGTCTGCCGGCGCGCGGGGGCGGGTGCCGCAAGGGTCCACTTCGGCTGCCTCTGCACGGCAGCCCGCGCAGGGGCCTGTCGCAGCTGTGGCGGTCCCGACGGAAACGCCGCGGCCGGACCCTGCGTCTCAGCCTCTGTGCCCCTGGTGGTGTGCTGTCCCCGGCAGCGGCGGGATCCTTCCTCCTTCCGCCTCCACGCGCGAAGTCTGCCGTTCCGCAGGTCTCGTTCCGGGCAGTGAGCGCTCGGGACGGCGACACGCGCGTGTGCAGACACACGACACCAGAGAGGTCGCCGCGCAGGGGAAGGAACGTGACGGAACCGGCCGCAGAACCTTGAGTCACCTCGGCCGCTCCTCGCGCCATCCCCGCATCCCCGGCCCCTTTCAGACTTGAGAGTGTGCGCTCGACCCTGGATTCTGAGCTACGTGACAGTAGTGATCTCTTGATGACGCAGTAGCTGTCAACATCTGTGAGGGTGGATTGAAGAAGAAAGGGTGGGTGCCGTGCCCGCGAGAAGCTCTGGCCTTTCAGACACGGTGAAGTTAGGTTACTGTGGCAGGATGTGGCAGGTGTCATAAGGAAATCCACAGAAGGAAAAAGTCACTACTGGCTGGGATAGGGGTTTAACCTTTGGAGGGATGCCTAAAGGAAATGAAGTTCTAAGTTGCCCCTGTGCCTTGCTGAGTAAATATTTACCTAGAGATTCTTATTAAGTTTTCTTACTTGGGACCCTCTTGAAATTATTTGCAAATATTTGTTATTGTAGAAATGTGTGTTTGGGGGTGGGGGGGAGAATGGCGTCCACTATTATCAGATTCTCCCAGGGATCTAAGACGCCAAGCAAATAAAGAATCACTGCTTTACGCTGCAGGTTGTACAGTCTCTGAACACCTCCGGTGACAAGTAACTTACTACCTCTGGAGACTGCCTTCTCCATTTTAGGAAGTGTTACCTTAGAGGGAGCAGACAGTCTAATCTTTGTTTTGGAATATAGCACTTGAAGTATTTTAAGAGAACTCTCACGTTCTCTTTAAGAATAGTGATATACAGTCCAAATGTTCTGTGTTCTTTCCTTAGTTATTCATCATATGTTACTTTTTCCAGATTATTTACTGACCTGGTCCCTCTTTAAAGTCTAGTGACCAAAATTGTACTTTAAATGTGGTCTGGCCATTTCAAAACTTTAAATTCCATTGTTAATGGATGCTGTTAATTCTAATTAACACAGCTTAAGATTGCTTTAACTTAAAAAATGCATTTTTAATTATGAGACATTTCAAACAAATAGAAAAATCCTTAAAATATAACAAACCATTCTGTATCCATCTCTGAAATTAAATATGCATTAATTTTTTGTTATATTTGCTTTATCTCTAAGAAATAAAATGTTGGGACTGGCCAATTAGCTCACCTGGGAGAGCATGGTGCTGATAACACCAAGGTTAAGGGCTCAGATCCTCTTACCTGCCAACCGCCAAAAAAAAAAAAAAAAGAAAAGAAAATGTCAAAATACATTAAGATGAGCCCTTTTCCTCATCTTAAACCTCCCCTGCCTTCCCTGCCAATATCAGTGTTTATGGACTTTTTCAGGCAGTCTCAGTCACACTGTGGACTTAGAATCGTGGTCAGTCCAGATTCCTAATTGCACCTCTTCAGGACCTATTCTATCATGGTGCCCTGCTTGAAAGACTTTTTAAACCTAGATCTTTACCTTTTAGATGGAGGATGTCATAAGAACAATGACTAACATTTATCGAGCTCTTACTATGTGCCAGGCACTACTTTAAACACCTTATGTCTATTATTATTTAAATTTCCAGTAAGCCTATGAGGAAGCTACTATTTTTCCTATTTTAGGAAACAGAGGCATGGAGAGATAAATTAATTGCCTAAAGTCCAACAGCTATCAAGTGGCAGTCAGGTTTTGACCCTTGCAGTCTCACTCCAGAGCTTACTTTCTTAACCCTACTACGCTACTTATAATTAATGTAATGGACCACAAAGATATATATATATATTTTTGGCCCCTGGCCAGTATGGCACAAAGGTACATTAAGCACAAGATTATGTAGATCAGCTAAAAGTTGAGTGGACACAAAGCAGAAAATGCCTACCTTAAACAAGTTCACAGTCTAATGGAGATCAGGTGTACAAAAGTAGGATAACCTAGGAACTGTCAAGTGATCTTAAGCAAATTTTGATTTCAGGAAATTTTAGTGAAGTGGGAATGTTTTACAGGGAAAGGTTTTCAGAAGACATGGGAAAACTGTAAGCTTTAGGACCTTGAGGAGGCATTAGATTTAGATCAGTGGTGAAGATACTCAGTGGGGAAAAGCTAAAATGAGCCACCATAAAGATAAGACCAAGCAGGAATTTTGTGTGGATTGATAAGGAAGCCAGACTGGCTGGAAGTGAAGAAAGTAGGTTAGAAGTAGAAAGTTCAGTCGTTGTAGTCGGTCAAATAGATGATAAAAAGCAGAGTTATGACACAATGAAAGCAATATTTTTGAAACATTAGTTTGGGGGAGTGGGAGGAGATTTTATGGGGAGTTCAGGTTACCAAATTAATAGTAATAATAGTGTTTATTGAGTTCTTATTTTTTGCCAGGCACAGTGCTAAGCTCTTTAAGTCTGTCATCTCAGTGAATCAGTTTTTACCCCAAAACTTAGTGACTTAATTCTGGAGATTCTTCCCATCCAAGTACTAACCAGGCCCAACCCTGCTTAGCTTCCGAGATCAGACGAGATCGGGCGCGTTCAGGGTGGTATGGCCGTAGACTAATTCTGGAGATTCTTAACACTACTGAACTACACACTTAAAAATGGCAGAGATGGTACATTGTATGTTATGTATATTTGACCACAATTTAAAAAACAAACAGTAAATTCAAGAAACAACTGTTATTTAGTTCACAGTTCTCTGGGTGAGCTCGGGGGTTCTTCTGGTCTGGGCCAGCTTGGCCAATTTCTACTGGGCCTGTTCAGCTGCCTAGTGGTTGGATGATCTGGGGGTTAGCAGGCTGCAGGTGGAGTGTCAGGGAAGGACTGAGCCACACGTGTCTCATCCTCCAGCAGGTTCCTCCTGGGATTCTGCACATGGAAACTGGAAGAGAGCAGACCCTAATTGTTCATGCACTTTTCAGCCCTCTGCTTTAATCACATTTGCTACTGTCCTGTTGGCCCAGAAAAGTCACAAGGGAAGTCCAGATTTAAGGAAGTAAAAAGAAAGACCCCTGCTCCTGATGGGAAGCACCACAAACTTTTGTGGCCCTTTTTGTAACCACACTTAGTCAATCTTGACAACAACCCAAAAGAGAGAAGTACTATTAGTATTGCCATTTTACTATGGCATAAAGTAATGAAATAACTTTTCCAAGGTCACACAGCTTCTGGGTGGTGGTTCCAAGGTGCAAACGCAGGCCTGTCTGAAGACCTCTTTGCTTCCAGTCTAGAGGCTGCTCATATTAAAGAGCTCAGGCTTTGATTGGTCCCAGACAGCTGATCAAATCTTAGCTACTATACAGGGGACAGCTTGTACTCCCAGAACATCAAAGGCACTCTACAAAACACCTAGTTTCTTTCTTCCCTTCCCATGGGGCGAGTCTGCCATATTAGCTTCATTCATTCGTTCATTCATTTAACAAATATTTGACCACCAATTGCATGCCAGACATTGTTCCAAGTGCAGGAGATACGAACAAGACAAGTGAAGACCCTGCTTTCATGAAACTTTCTAGTGGGAGAGAGAGACATTAAAAAGCAGATATATACAGTATTTCAGGTGGAGATAGTATGACAAAGAAAAATAATAGCAGGACAAGGGATCTAATTGTCAAGAGTCAGGGCAAGGTTAATTTATAGTGTTGTGATTTGGGTCCAAAGACATTCTTTCTTTATGTCTCTTTTCTCTTTATAAAATGAGACTGTTGGAGAAAATGGTAGTATTGGGTACCTCCTGGGAGGGGAAGTAGGTGGCCATGATAAGGGAACAGAAAGACCTCACAGTTTTACCCTTTTGTACCTTTTGAGCTTTTTAAAAAAAACTTAGGCTATTCTTTCTGGCTCTAAGATGTGAACAATACAATACAATATTATTTTTGTTAGTTGCAGTTTTTCTGAGCACTTCTTAACCCCCCTTGAGCTATTTTAAGAAAGCAGTAGAGTGTACCTCTAATTAGAGGAAACAAATAGGAAAATACATTTCCCTTTATTTATCATTATCTTAGTTTCTTAAGTAGTAAAAAAGTTGAGAAAAAAATTATACTTAGCAGATATTGAGGGCTAATTATTTCTATCACAGAAGGATTTGGCTATAAAAATTCAGGGTTCAGTAAACTTGATTTATACTGAGTTTTTAGGAGCATATCAGTAAATCTCTGGGCATACTGCCACCTGATGCTGTATAACACCACCCAGAGGCCATGTGATGGAAAAAGCAGGCCTTTTGTAATCAGGCAGATCTGGCTTCTATGAAGTCTAAATCCTATTATTTAAGCTAATATCTTCTCTTAAGTCTATTAAGTCTAATTCCTGACTCTATGGGTAACTTAACCTTTGAGCCACAGTTTCTTCGTCTGTAAAGTAGAGATACAGGGTTGCAATTCCCTAACGACAATTTCCCAACTCCCATATGGTCTGAAAATGAATAGTTTTTTCATAAGTTTGGCTCAAAATCATTTGGTGGCAAAAACTTGAATCAAAGTTGAGGCTTCATTTGTCCCACTGAGTATAAATATTCAAATATTTTGCTGAAGAAGTATTAATAATTGATTATGGGATGCCACTCCACACTGAGTGGGGCTATATATGCATTTTACTACGTGCTTTCTAAAACACTCAGAATTCTGAATACTGCTACACTTCTGGCATAAAGGTTTCAGGTGGATTATGGGCCTGTACTACCTTCCTTAAAGGGTTTAGTAAGGATTAAAGGTCATGTATGTGTTGTGCTCGGCATGTAGTAGCTGTGTCATGAACGGTAGTTATTAATCTTGTTGTTACGTAAATTCAGTTCTCAAGTTTGTGGTTCTTTGTTTTTTTCCCCTTCTGAGGAAAGCTGTATTATTCAAAGTCAGGAAGGTTGTGGGGAGGGGCTGGTAGCTATTCACATGTGGAACTGTCTTTCAGAGTGGAGCCCCAGTCGTGGGAATTCCGTCTTGTACTTTTAGCCACTCTGCTCTCTTCCTCTAAATGCCCTTCATCCCTGTTTTCTCTCATTTGAGAATTCTTGTGAGTGTACTTAATCTAAGACAGCAGCAGAAAACATCAGGAGGCTCTAGGGACAGGCCACAGTAGCCTTAATGTTGTCCCCCCCCCCCACCTCCCCCCAGCTAATGGGAATCAAGCAGTGGAGATTTTTTAATTGAGTTGTGTTTTCCATAGTGTGCTTAATAGTTGTGTCTTCCTGTATTATTCTTGGTAATTTGAGGGAACTCTTGTTACAAGACAAGGTACAGTTTCAGCTGTTCAAGTCCAGTGCGACTATACCTTTATTGAAACTCTTGGTTAGACATCAGCTTCAAAACCATCAGTTAGAGCAGAGATGAAAACATCTGGTGGTACAGTGAGAGGAATTGCCATGGCCTGATAACAATCTGGTCATGTGAAGAGCTGGTCTGGAGCTCAGTAAAGGGACATTATTCTGTTTCTTTTCTTTTATGATGAAATCTTGCCTGTCCACATTTTGAGAGAGAAGGAGTTGGTGAACTGTTTTAAAATACTATATTCATTTATTCATCAAGCCTTTATTGAATATTTATATGAGCTAGATACTTTACAAATATATGGTACCCAGTAAATATTAGTTTCTACTGACAATTTTTACTGGAATTGACAATGAAATGAAATTCTCAGGATTATGTGATTTTTATTTTTTTTTGAAGCTTTACTCTTTTGACAAAATAATTTACATCCATGGTAGGAAATTTAGGAAATAAACACAAATAAAAAGAACATAGTTCACCTGGACCCCACCAGTGTCCAGGGTTCACTGTTAACCTTCCTGAAGTGACTTAATGGGATTTCCTGTCAGTGGATATATCATATATATTTTTAACCACTCCCCTGTTAAACCTTTCAGATGTTTCCCTTGTCTCTCATAAAGAGTATGTGGGAAGACAGTGGGGGGCATATGAGAACTCTGTACCCTCTGCTCATTTTCCTGCGAACCTAAAACTCATCTAAAAATAAAGTCTATGTAAACACACACACACACACACATCCACCCACCCACCCACCCACCCACACCCCAGTTCTTTTTGATATGGTTCCATTCAAAATAAGGTTAATATCCTGCCACACACACACACACCACACCACACACCACACCACACCACACCACACCACACCACACCACACCACACCACACCCCAGTTCTTTTTGATATGGTTCCATTCAAAATAAGTCTAATATCCTGACACACACACACACACACACACACACACACCACACCACACCACACCACACCACACCACACCACACCACACCACACCACACCACACCCCAGTTCTTTTTGATATGGTTCCATTCAAAATAAGGCTAATATCCTGCCCTGGAAAAACACAGTCCTTACTTGTTTTCCTTAGGGAAGAGTGAAGTCCAGGGAACAGCTCAGTACACTTCACTATTTTCAAAGGGAAAGACAAGAAGAAATCTTAAAAGGAATAGCTAGCTTTCCAGAGGATGACAGAGGATTAACAGGTGTTAAAGAAAATATATAGTTGGACAGTAGTAAATCGGTAAAAACAGATTTTATTCAGAAAAACTACTAAAATGGGGGAAGAGACCTCAGTATAAAACTGGGCTCAATTACGAATACAAGGAAAAGGGGAATTTATAGCGGGGTGGGGGCGTCGGTGATGGAAAATTATTAAGAGGAAGCGTCACAAGTGAGGAACCAAACTGACCCAACAGGATTCTTGCTGAAGGCAGGCCAGAGACCAGACATCACCTGGAATAGTGAGGGGTGAGGAACCCGACCAGATATGGAGGGTGGATCAGATATTCTGGCTAAACTGATCTAGCAGGATTCTTGCTAGAAGTGGGTGATGCAAAGACAGACAGTTCAGTACCAAAGTGCCGGCCTAGTTGGGAAGAGGCTTCAGCGAGCCTTAGTAAAGTTTGGTCTAGGTAGGAAGAGCAAGCTTCTCAAAAGTGGACCCGGTTCCATTAGCATCCTGTGGGTTCGGGTGAGAAGCACAAGACTGAGAGGGCTTCTGACGGCGCAGGGGCTCGACACCGAGCCGGGGGCGGGGCAAGGCCGACTAGGAGAGGCGCGGCCTCCGCGTGTAGGGCGCATGGGGTGGGCACCGCCCTTTCCGGGCTGGGCCCCAGTGTATCCTCCGTGGGAGGGAGAGCCCGTCCCGCCCCCTAGCGGGCGCCTCCCAACTCCGCTCGGGCCTATGGAGGAAAAACTCTCCGCCGGATCAGTGACACCCATGGCCGCGGCCGCCTGCGGCGCCAAGGCCGTGTTGCTCTTTAAGCGCACGTGGGTGCTGAGCCCCGCCGCGGCGCCCCGGGGCCCGGGCGCAGGCGCCCCTCCACGGGGCTGGCCCTGCAGGGACTGGCCTCGGGGAGAGGGCGTCTGCAGCAGGCTGCGGAGCCCGGCGGCCGGCAGTCGCTGGCCGCAGCCCCACTCGTGCTGCCCGGCGTCCCCTACCGCCGTGTGTCTTCTCTGCCCGCAGGACTCGCTCAGCAGCAGCCTGAAGACGTGCTACAAGTACCTGAATCAGACAAGCCGCAGCTTCGCAGCTGTCATTGAGGCGCTAGATGGGGAAATCCGGTGAGTGGCGGCAGCGGCAGCGTCTCTCGCTGGGGGAGGAACGCCCTCCAGGGTCTGTGGGCCGCTGCGACCCGCGCTCCGACACCGCGCCTAGCGGGCGCGCCGCCTCCTTGCCGGTGGAGGCTTACCCAGACGCATTCCCCCCCAAGTGCAGGGAAGTTCGCCGTGGAAACCTTTGCGCTTTCGCTTTAGAATGCCCGTAGAGCAGCTCGCCATCGCGTAGTGTCCCTGCAGGCCCAGCTTTATCGGAGAAGCAGTGGGGGATGGTGGTGTTTACTAACTTTTTTTAGTCTTGGCAGCTGAACCTATTTATGAGCAGGTCCTGCGTTTTTCTTGGCTTCCCTTACTATACTTTGCATTTCTAGCAGATGATGATTCAATTCTTTTGAAGCTGCCTCTGTGCAAATTGCACGCATAAACTTGCACCCATTGTGTTTATGTATGATAGCATGATAATGGGAAGTTACTGAGTATCTTTGAACTTTCTTTCCCATTTGCAAAATTTAGTTCGGTCTAAGTATTTGGTCTTCTGGTTTCTATGTAGTTGTTTCACGTTAGTTAACTCATTCTGGGTGTAGTAGTGACACACAGCTGGCAGGTTTTCTTATTTTGTTTTTTATAAACTATAAAAGCCCATTACTCCCATCCAAGAAAGAAAAGCTAATGTAAATTTTGTTACTTATAAAAAGCCTTGGATATCCTTTATTAGTTCTGTAGAATTAAGTGTGTAGGCGGGTTTAGAAAATGGCCAAGCATAAATTAGATGTGATTTAAAAATAAGTATCTCAGATGTTTGTTCCTATATATGAATGGTTTTTCCTTTTACAGCCATGCAGTGTGCATATTTTATCTGGTTCTCCGAGCTCTGGACACTCTGGAAGATGACATGACCATCAGTGTAGAAAGAAAGGTCCCACTGTTACACAACTTTCACACTCACCTTTACGAACCAGACTGGCGGTTCATGGAGAGCAAGGAGAAGGATCGACAAGTGCTAGAGGACTTCCCAACGGTAGTGGAATTACAGATCTCTTCTGCATACACTTGTGTTTATAACTGGTAATATCGTTGTCAGCTAGCCTGCATACCTTTAGAGAAAGGTAAAATAAGCAGTCTGAGGGCAGCATAATGTGATGGTTAAAAACTGGTAGCTAAGACTCTAAAGCCGCCTGGGTTGGAATCCCAACTCTCCCACTTATTGACTGGTGGTTAATTATGTAGCCTCTCTGTGCCTCAGTTTCTTCATCTGTAAAATAGGGATGATAATAGTACCTATGTCAGTACTGTTATGAGAATTAAAAGAGTTAATATACATAAAGCTCTTAGAAGATTGTTAGCTACTATTAATATTGCCATGTTGTTTGGAAGTCCAGTGTTTCTGTGGAAAGATGCATTCATATTTCAGTGTCGAGAAAGATAGATTCTCAGGCTAGCTCACAAAAACCTGTTGAGTATATAATGCAGCCTAACTGTATAACACTACTGGCTTTTTGAGTACCCTGAGCCTGGTAGCATGGGATTGCTGCTCAAGATTGATAGTAATTGTGGGGTATGGAGGGGGCTCTTTTAGCAGCTGGGGTGAGGATCAAGAAGCAGGGTGTGATCCTCTACCACTTACACCGTGTGTGATCCTGGGCCTCAGTTTCCTCATTTGTAAAGTTAGAGCTGTGAGGATTGAATACTCAGAATAATGTGTGGTAGTACTAATATTGTGTAAATATTAAGTGTTTGGTCCATTCTGTTGAAGTAAAGTGGGTTATAATTAATACCTTGAGCTTCAGAGAGTCCCTCAAGTTTATGTCATACATGTGACTAGGTCCCACTTTTCTTGAATTTGCATGTCTTATTACACAAGTGATTCTTCCATATCTTGTAAATAAAGGATTGATTTAGCAATCACATGTTCCCTAATAGCCCAAAGAAGCCCCATTTTTTTTGTATATGGTTGCGAAAGTTTTTGGGAAGAACAGTCCCTATGTGTCTTTTGCTATTGAAACAAATCTAATCTATATATCTGAGTAGGGTGGAGGGAACCTGAGTAGACAAAAGAAGAGTCCACCCATTGCAAAAGAATGTTTGAGAAAGAGTCCTTCTGAGCAAGGGCTATTTCAGATTGCTGAGATTATGTCTTCAGCGCCAGAGTCCAAAATATAATACAGTACAATACAGATCAAAGGACAATGTCTGTGAAGAATAATTAGGTTGAAGCTGATACAATTCAAAAGAAGAAAGAATCTGTGAAGAGTGATTAGGTGAGGAATTGGAGCTCTACTTTAGGGAAGGTGATCTGGCCTCACAGGACACCTGATGACTAGAGGAGGGTTTCCTCTGACTGCAAGTCTACGGCCATTCATTGATGAGCCTTTGACCTCTGCTAAAGCAGATGGAAGTGCTGTATACAATGGTCATATGCCATTTATAATTGACGCAGATTTTTGCTTTAAAAAAGTTAACTCTTCTAGCTAGACTTAACCTCTGGAAACAAAAAAAAGCCTTTCCAAACTACTTTTGACTTGAGTAGATTCGTAACAAATAATTTCTGGTCATGGGATAAATGTCTTAGGTATCATAAAAATCAAGGCCCCCTATACACTCAGCAAAAATGAGAGAATATGAGAATGTGTGAGTGCTAAAATAATTTGGGAGAATATAGCTAGCAGATTTTCAGACAATATTCCAATAAATTTGTAAAACCTAAGTTTTACAAACGTACAGCATTACAGTGGAAACATAATGCTTTGTTTTGGAAGGTTTCAAATTTGAACATTAAATTCATCTTTTACTGTTTCGGGTAGTAGTAGAACGCAGAAATACACTGTCCTCCTGAAAGTGGAGGATTACCCCTGGTAGAGTAAAGGGAGGAGAAAGTCAGGCCAGGCATCACTAATCTTGCTATCATACACCTTTTATACCTTCGAGAACATGAAGACAAGCTGTGTGTTTTGTTGGCACGTATAATTCTAAGATACTGGTTTTTTTTGGCAGCTAGGCAGTTAGGGGATCCAAACCCTTGACCTTGGTGATATCAACTCCACACTCTAACCAAATGGACTAAGCAGCCAGCCCCTATTTTAAGAAACTTGAATTGGAGGTCCTTTTAGTCTGTGATTCAGCTTGAGATAGGAATATAGGAAGTAATAGTGCCTTGTCTTAAGGAATGATTTGTGTATGTGCTCATCTAGCCCAGCATCTCCTTGAAGCCCAGGTACATGATTTGAAGGGTCAGCCCGTGGCCTAGGGTTGGGGGTGCAATCAGCTTTCGGCAGAGCTTGTTGTCATGCCCAGAGAATACATGACACAGAGTTTGGAGAGAGGTGGCAAAGCTCTCTCCCTTTCTTGGATTTTTAGAAAGAACACAGAACTCCTCATTGTCACTTCTTCCTGGGTACTTTTGGTTTCATTTTTTGAATTACATAATTATGTAGTAAGTACCAAAAAGTTGAAAGGGATAGGTCAAATTCAGAAGTGAAAGTATTTTGGTGTTTGATTTTCTAGTCTAAGCTCCTTCCCCCCCCCTTGGCTTTTCCCCTCCTAAAAATAGAAGAGGTATAAGAAGACTTTATAAATAGGTCTAGCCAAGGATTTGTTGAAGAAACAGCCCTAGAGAGACTCAGGTATTCAAATAACCTCTGATCAAGTCGCTTGTTTGTTTCAGTCCACAATGTGAATTACCTTTTTGCTTTCCCATAGAAACAGCTTTTCTGGAAAGAACAGAGTTCTGAAAAAAACAAATTGACTTTATGGGTTTTTTGGGTTTAGTAGCTGATGGTCATCAGAGAAATTCTACATTGTCTCAGGCTTCTGAATTCCTATGGTGCTCTGCAACCAGCTGGTTTTCCCTCAGGTGCTTAATTTTAGGTGTGTCCTGAGGAATTTTTTTTACCTTTCTGCAAACACAGATCAGGTATATCTCATACTTTTAATCTTTGTGACAAAGTTTGTTCACTGTTTTCAGTATTGTGTGTTGGCTTTATTAATGTTTTGTAACATTTTATTTAAGAAGCTCCATGATGTTTTTATATTTTATTTTGATAACCTGTAAACACTTTGAATTTAAACAAGATTATTTGTTCAGTAGCAATTAAAAAACATCAATACTACCTATCTACATTAGAGTTTGGGCTATGAAAAAAATTGGGCAGCCTGCATCATATTTAGTTGAGAAATTAAAAAGTTAAGAAATTAAAAATGTAACCTTATAGTGAGGGAGATTCTGTAGATTCATGATGTAAATTGGGGAACTGATGTTAGAAAATGGTTTGCCAGTCTCCTCACTAAGATGTAAGCTCTGCAACGGCACGAGTTTCTGTTTGTTTCCCTGGTGTACATCTCCAGTGCCTAGGCCAATACTTGCAACATAGGAAGTGCTCAGTACATGTTTGCACGAATGAATCCACCATAATGAAGTTTGTCTGAAACAAGGCATTCTCCCTGAAATTCTTACACTTATTCCCAGTTTTATGTTGAAGCATCTCATTATTGTATATTGGAAAGATGAATGTATATAGTGAGACTTTGAATCTTCTTTTGAGCCTAGGAACATTAGCATTTTTAGGCCCTTCTATTTTGATATTTGTAAAATTTGCTTAGCTTATTATCCAATATGTAGAAAACTAACATAACCTAGATTAGGCTTATAGGTGAATCATTTGGAAGTCATAATTAATGAATTCTGCAATTGCTTTGCTTTGTGGTCTTTGGTACCGTGTAAAGTATGTTTCATGTTTTCTATTTTTTACGGTTTTCATTTCAGATCTCCCTCGAGTTTAGAAATCTGGCTGAGAAATATCAAACAGTGATTGCTGACATTTGCCGGAAAATGGGAATTGGGATGGCAGAGTTTTTGAATAAGCATGTGACCTCAGAACGTGAGTGGGACAAGGTTAGTGTCCCTGTAAAACTGTGTCTATGTGTGGTGCATAAGACAGTCAGCAGCCCTCATTGTGAAGTTCTGAACAAGGAAAATTGTCTGCCAGTTCCAGGTTTTCTGGTTTTACAACTTATCTGTTTAGGTTGAATGTCTCATTGTAAACATTTAGCAGGGGCTTAAAGTTTAATACTTTATCAATGAAATTATTCATGCCCTAGAGAGCTTACCATAAATGAAACCAAAGTAGATATAACTCTTCTCAAAGATACAGACATTAAGCTTATAAAACTGTCTCTGACTTGCTGTAAAATTTTAGTTAAATGGCCAAATTATTTCATGTAATATAGAAATATCAGTAGTTCTCAAATTTTAAAAATAATGTTTTTTGTTATTTTCTTCTTTTCTATTACTGACTGTATATGTACCTTACTTTCTGAGTCATTTCCAATCCCATCTTTACATGAGATTACATCTAAACTCAGTGCTAACCTAGTCCCCTTTGTTTGTGAGACATAGGTATCAGTTAAATTGTTGATATATTATGTGTCTGTTTCCTTAGAAGCAAAGAACAGCTCATGAGAATCCAAAGGTATTAACTTTGGATTGTAGGTGTGTTATGCTGAGAGGTGAGCACCTCTCTCATTCCTTATTTATTCCTTCTCATTATCTCCTTACATAAATTAGACACATTGAGATCCTTCCAAGTTTCTTCATGCCTTCGCCTGTTTTGTGTGATAGTTACTGTCTCAATCCGTTTTAAGTTGCTCTAACAGAATACCAGAAACTGCATTATTTATAAAGAAAAGAAATTTATTTCTCACAATTCTGGAGGCTGGGAAGGCCTATATCCAGGTTCCAGCATCTGGTGAGGACCTTCTTGCTATGTCATCCTGTGGCAGAAGGCGGAAGGGCAAAGAGGGCGAGAGAGAGCAAGAGGTGGAACTCACCTCAAACCCTGTTATAATCAGCATTAATCTATCCATGAAGGCAGAGCCTTCACCATCTAATCGCTTCTCAGAGGTCCTGCCTCTTAACACTGTTGCATTAGGGATTGAGTTTTGGGGGACACATTCAAACCAAAGCAGTTATAGATGAACACATGTGGGGATGAGCTGTGGACCCCACATTGTTGAGGGAGGCACATTCTCCTCAGGAGGCGGATACCTGGAAAGGGTGCTGAGAGCGGGTGACACAGCAAATAAAATTACAGGGGCTCCTATCTGGCCAGAATTTATTCCTGACAAGCAGCTCTGTAGGCTAGGAGCTGTGGTGGGGGGAGAGTGCTTGTCTAGACAAAGGGATATAATTGGCTGTGGAGACTAAACAAACAAAAATACAAGGGAGGGGTAGGGGTCTTGTCCATTTTTGGTAGGAATGGCATTTGTGGGACTTACTCAGCACCCCTGTGGAAGCTAAGATTTTTTAAACATCTAGTGTTTACATATTTTGTATCTTTAATAGTGCATAGGTTAGGATCTCAAAAGAGACACTGAGTCAGTGCAGGTTCATTGAGTCAGTGCAGGTTCAAGGTCTGTAATTTTTTAAGTCTCAAAACTTGACGTTTAGTTACATCTTTGGAACTACTGGCTTATGCTGCCCAAGTTAACAAGTATATGATTGTTGCTAGAATACCAACTTCTGAATTTAATGTTAAAACTCCTGCTGGCCAAGGACCAGCACTGTGCAGATCTATTCAGGAAACTTAGTTATAGGTTGTTGAGCAGAAGTTCTGATCAGGTAAAATTGAATATTTTAAGGATTTTTTTCCTTCAACTTTACAGGAAGATAAATTGTATAGGTCTCTGTGTAGTTTCATACACACACATATATAAAATATATACACATATGTAAATAGTATTTCTACACAAAGAACTATTATCTTAAAATATATTTTAATAGCACTATAAATGTAATGTTTTTTAATTTCTAGTAAGTCTTTTTAGATTTAATGTAGCTGTCCGTAGCTAATTTCTTTCTACCTCATTTCAGCAAGTCTTTACTCTTTCTAGATTCTTCCTCTCCTAGGACATATTTTAAGTGTTCTTGAATATGTTCTAAGAACATATTTTGTATTTCCCTTTGCCATTTCATTGTGCCCATTAATTAGTCTCTGGCCTTGTATTACTTTATCTTTTTTTAAATTTTATTTTTTCAATCTTATTTAGTATCTATTTTTGTGGGGTGCAATGTACTGTTTCGGTATGTGCACATACTGCACAATGATCCCTTGTGTCACTTTTAGTCAGAGGCAACTCTTTACTCTTTGGTCTTTGCCTAACTTCCCCTCCTATGGCCACTCCAGAGCGTGTGCCTTCTCTAACTACTCTTCACTTTTTGTATTGTCTAATAGACATTCATTTCATAAAAGTATTGCATTAAGTTATGTTGGGGGAATACCCTTTTCAGGGAAGGATAGCTTTTGACAGACTGCTTTCATAGAAAGAAAAATTTGTGGCAATTAAGAGTTAAATTTACTAAAACCTCTGTTGAGAGAGAGGAAGTTTTGGCAAAGTTGTTGAAGCCTGACTTTTAAGCCAGACTAGCTGGTTTTGAATCCCTGGCTCCTGGCTTCTCAGTTGAGCGATACTGGCCAAGTTAATTGACCTCTCTGTGTCTCAGTTTCCTCAGCTATGAAATGGAGGTAACAATAGTATAAGTTGTTTGTGAGTATTGAATATGCATAGTGCTTAAAACAGTCTCAAGGACATACTGGTAGTACTTTGTTCTTCATAATGAATGATTTTGAGGCCATGCAAGAGCTTGACATGTCTTCTGATTGGTCAAAGAAAGATTAAACTATACTGAGTATTGTCTTAGTTTCTGTTAATCACAATATCTCATCTTCTATCATTGCCTTCACTCATACTTTAGGTATCAAGAAGGTTACTGTACTAGTGTAGTTTTTCAATAACCTTTTATTATAGAAATAGTGCATGTGCATTGTAGAAATTTAGAAAATACAGTACAAGTGAAAAATAAAAACCACACATTCTCATTCCCACCAGCCAGAGATCACTGTTGTTAAATCTTTTGCCTATGTCTTTCTTAGATGTTTTTTAATCCTTACATGTACATGTATGTATATTTGTGTTTTTTAATCAAAATGAGATCTTGTACATTCTGTTTGGAACCTGATTTTTTGTAGTTAATGATCAACAGCATTTCTATTTTAGCAAAAATTTCATTATTGAAGTACTTTAAAAATAATCTTTTACAGTACTGTCACTATGTTGCTGGACTGGTAGGAATTGGCCTTTCCCGTCTGTTCTCGGCCTCAGAGTTTGAAGAACCCTTAGTTGGTGAAGATGTAGAGCGTGCCAACTCTATGGGCCTGTTTCTGCAGAAAACAAACATCATTCGTGATTATCTGGAAGACCAACGAGAAGGAAGAGAATTTTGGCCTCAAGAGGTAACAGATTTAGGGTATTTGGGGAAAAATAATTTTAGACACGCTGAAAACAAATCATTAAACCTTGTAGTTGCAAGTCAGACTACCGTAGGTAACATAAGGGAATGTGTAAGATAAAACAGGTGAGATTTAGTTTGCTGCATGTAGACTGACTGAATGTAGGCCTTCAGGCTATGTAATCAGGCTTTTTGTTTCCTTTTTTCTGTAAGACAGTCTTTCTCCAAATGGCAGGTGTGATGACAGCCCACATGCACCAGCTTAACATAGAGATCCTGAGGAAGGGCTTGGTTCTTGTTCTCATCCCTGAATCAGTTCCTCTAGTCAGCGGGCTGATGAGTACCCTGATTGGCCAGACCTGGAGTATGTCTGCCCAACATACATAGAATGGATCCCCCCAAGACAGAATTCTATGGTAAGAAGGAGAAAAGGGACTCTAGATAAAAACTGCAGATGTCCACTCTAAGAGACGAAAGTTGATCTTTGACTTAAATTGGAACATGGACAGGGAAAGGGAATGGTTTTGATACTGATTTTGTTCAAAAGGAAATCTAGAATATTTTATGACTATTTCCTGAGTTTATTCCAGCATTTACCTTTTGCTTCCCATAAGATGGTTCCCTAAAACTGTGTGCTTTTAAATTAAAAAAAGATAGGTGACAAAGTCAGAAAAAATATTTGTAACTTATACTGCAGGTAAAGGGTTTGTATTCCTAATATAAAGAGAATTTCAAAAAGTTAAAAGAACCAACCGCCGTATAGAAAAATGGGCAAAGAGATAAGAACAGACTGTTTACAGAAAGATATGCAAATGGTCCTCAAACATCTGAAAAGATGCTCTGCCTTGCTCCTATAAGAAAAGTTCATGTTAAAAAAAATTCATCCTGAGCTCAAACATAGCTTTTAAGCTCCCCAGGTGATTCATGTGCAGTGAGGGTTGAGAAACAGCTCTTGTCTGCCCCTTGTTTGGTGACACCACAGCTCAGAGGAGGAGGGGCTTGTCTGAGGACACCCAGTGAGCCAGCGGCCACCATGGAAGTAGAATCTTGGTCTCCTGGCTCTGAGAGCAGCGCCTGTCCACCCTACCATGCTGTCTCACAGACGAGAACATCAACCACACGTGTGTGATTCATGAGCACAAGTTCCGTGGTCCTGGTCCTGCACACATGGGTGCAGATGCTGCTCTCTGTTTCACGTCCTTCGATCATAAAATAGAGTAGTTTACTGCAGGGTGGTGATAGAAATACAATGAGATAACCTTCTAGCACAGTGTTTAGCAAATGTCAGTCCAAACATTTTTTTTATAAAAAGTACCCTGAGATACCATTTCTTGCATCAAATTGAGAAAAGCTGGTAAATTTGATAAGACATTTTAAGCAGGACTGTAGGGAAACAGGCACTTGTATGTTGCTGGTGAGAGTGTACGTTTGTTACAACCCTTATGGAGAGCAATTTGGCAAATGATGAATGTATGAGGTTATTTATTGCAGCATTGTTTGTAATAGTGAAAATTTCTAAACAACTCAAATGTGCATCCATAGGAGACTGATTAAATGAACTATTGTATATTCATACAGTGCAGTACAAAAAGAACTGTATACCACTATAGAGTGATTTCCAGGTTATGTTATTAAGTAAAAAAAGCACAGTGCAGAACACTGTGTGTAATGCACTACCATTTAAATGGAAACCAAAAATTGATAAAATGATTTCATTTGATAATCATGTTGTGAGTAATATTGGTATTGAAATACTGAAACTATTATATAAACTTTGAAGCATAAAGCTAACAGTTAATTTGTGTTCATATCATAAGTATGATACTATGGTTTATAATAAGAAATATGTATTTGGTCTGTTCATTTTTTGGCACACAGCTCTTAAAACCTTTGGAATCATTGAAGTAGCATGTGTCTTTTTGTATGCTAATGAGATGGCTGCTAGCTGGGGGCTCCTGGACCACCTCTAGATGGGGCTGGTTGCCAGGGGATCCTGATTAGGTGGTTGGAAATTTCAGTCCCACCCCAGACCTCCAGGGAGAGGACAGAGTTGAAGGTTGAGTTGATCACCAGTGGACAATGATTTAATCAATCATGCTTATGTAATGAAGTGTCCATTAAAAATCCAAAAGGACAGGGTTTGGCCAGCTTTTGGACAGCTGAACATGTGGAGGTGCCTGGAGGGTGGCACACCTGGAGAAGGCATGGAAACTTCATTCCCCTTCCCACATAACTCACCCTATGCATCTCTTCCATCTGGCTGTACATCAGTATGCTTTACAATATCCTTTATAATAAAACATTAAATGTAAGTAAAGTGTTTCCCTGAGATCTGTGAACTGTTTTAGCAAATTAATCAAACCTGAGTGAGGGGGTTGTGATAACCCAATTTGTAGCCAGTAGATCAGAAGTATAGGTGACAGATAAACTGCTACTTGCAATTGGTGTCTGAAGTGGGGGACAGTCTTACCTACCTATCTACCTGTCTTATCTACCTATCTCCAGGTAGACAGTGGCAGAATTGAATTGAATTATAGAATACTCAGTTGGTGTCTGCTGGAGAATTGCTTGGTGTGTGGGGAAGAACCTACACACATTTTGGTGCTTTTCCTATCTCTTAAAATTAGGAATAAAAATTTTCAGTGAAAAATAAGAGATACAAATATAAAACAATGAAGTTAAGCAAAAACTCCCCATAATCCTAAACTGATTTGGAAATATCAGTATGAACTTGTGATATAGTTTCTCTTAAACAAACTCACTTCCTGGGTCTAGCTACCAGAAGGTGTAGAAACAATGACTAGACAAGTAGTAATGAGCAACTCTAGTGTCCAGATTAGGGTCTTTTAATACCATTTCCCACTAAAAGGAACCTGAGCATTTTTAGAGGAATTTTAGAGGACAGGAGATATACAAGATGAGCTTGGAATATATTGTGGTATCAGAGACTAAAGGAATTATCAAAGACTGGGGCCATGCCAAAAAGGTACAAAAAGGTATAGGAGCCAACTTGAAGGGGCTTTTGCTGGCCACATATGGAACAGTTTATGCATCAAAAAGAATGAAAACTACAGTGGATAGAAGTATATCAAGTATATTTAACTTCAAGTCGTGAATGAGCAAAAACCAGACATGTACCTCTGGATGAAAGAAGAGGTGGTGTGTTCTTTTATCAAGAGGCACGCAAACGTGATTTTTGCTTACTTTTGATGTTAGCAGTCGTTATGCTTCACGCTAGTTCTATGAATTTATTGGCATCGTACAAGACTAGTTTTTTTAAATAGCACCTTTATCAAATATAGTTTACATACCGAATAGTTCACCCTTTTGAAGTGTACAATTCAATGGTTTTTATTATATTCAGGGAATTGTGCAAACCATCACCACAGTCAATTTTGGAACATTTTTATCTCCTCAAAAAAACCCGCATACCCATTAGTAATCACTATCCATTTTCCCCAACAGCTCCTCCCCTGCCCTAGGCAACCAATAATCTACTTTTTGTCTCTATAGATTTGCATGATCTGGACGTTTTGTAACATTGGAATCATAAAATACTGTATGTGGTCTTTGGTGATTGGCTATTTTCACAGCATAATGTTTTCAATGCTCATCCATGGTATAGTGTGTATCAGTACTTCATTCCTTTTTGTTGCCCAACAGTATTCCATTGCGTGGACATACCACATTTTATTTATTCATTCATTAGTTGAGGGGTATTTGGGTTCTTTCTACTTTTTGGCTATTATGAATAATGTTATGAACATTTGTATACAAAGTTTTGTGTGGACATGATTTTCATTTGTCTTGGGTATATACCTAGAAGTGGAACTTCTGGTTCAAACAGCAACTCTGACTTTGAGGAAGTACCAGACTGTGGCTGCACCATTTTACATTCCCATCAGCAGTGTGTGGTAGCTCCAGTTTCTCCACTTCTTGCCAATACTTATTATCTGTCTTTTTTCTTTAACTGTATATACACATACACACACACACACACACACACACACACACACACACACACACACACACACTTAATATTTGCAAATATTTTCTCCTATTCCCTTTGAAGCACAAGAGTTTATAATTTTGATTATAGTTTATCTATTTTTTCTAATAGTTTATCTATTTTTTCTTTTGTTACTTGTGGTATCACGTGTAAGAAACTGTTGTTGTCTGTTCTAAGGTCATGAAGATTTATGACTGTTCTAAGAGTTGTAGGTTAAACGCTTTCATCACTTTTAATTTAATTTTTATATAGGATGTGAGCTATATCTTTTTGCATGTATGTCCAGTTGTCCCAACACCATTTGTTGAAAAGATTGTTCTTTCCCATTGAATTATCTTAGCATGCTTGTTGAAAATCAACTGATTGTAAGTGTGAGAATTTATTTCAGGACTTTTAATTCTGTTCCATAAAATAATAATATTTTAATTCTATAATTTTGTTTTCATTTATTAGCTAGATTGATTTTCTAAGAAAGAGAAAGTACTTTTTCTCATCTACCATTTGGTCATTGAGTGGCACGATTCATGTAGGGAAGGCATTATAGATGCTTGATTCTTTCCTTTTATTTTCCCAACTTATAAGGTAATGAATTGGTTTTCTGTTATCCTCAGAAGGTGACCAATTAGGTATTTTTTGTTATCATTATAAACTCAGGGATTAAAATACATTTGATGTTCAATCCACTGTAATGTTTCCCATTCTTACGGCTTTCATTTTTCAATGTTTGGTCAGCAAGAGGTTCCTCAAGGTGGCTCCTGAGCCCTCTTGATGAGATCTTCATAGTCTCTGATGGCTTTCTTGCTGTTTGATATGGCAGGCTATTCTAAGGTCATTTATTGCCTGAGATCAGTACTCATCCATTTCTTTAAGAAGCCCAGGTTTCTTTTATTTTTATTTTCTGGCGGCTGGCTGGTATGGGGATCTGAACCCGTGACCCTGGAGTTACAAGGTTGTGCTCTAACCAGCTGAGCTAACTGGCCAGCCAAGCAGGTTTCTTTTAATGGGAAATAGTAACTCAGGACCATACTGTGGGTACTCTTGGGCATTGTTCTTGGGCATTGTGTGTGTGTGTGTGTGTGTGTGTGTGTGTATTTTTAAAGCTTAAATACTTTGTAAGTCTTTAGTGGCATTTCCAAATCAAACTCAGGAATATAGGATTATTACCTGATCTCTTCTATATTACATGTCTACCTCATTTCTTCCTCGTTGAGACTCATATTTCTCATGATAGATATCCCATAATTACTCATTTGCTTTTTCTCACATTACATATTTTGCAGCCTCTGAATAGCAATACTAATATACCATCACCAAACATGATTACTGATAGCAATTTAAAATCTTTTTTTGGGCTAGCTGGTTAGCTCAGTTGGTTAGAGGGCAGCCTTATAAAACCAAGGTCATAGGGTTCAGATCCCAGCACCAGCCAGCTGCAAAAAAAAAAAAAAAAATTTTGCATATGCTAGCCTAATTCCCAATTTTTTACAGTTGTATTTATATCTAAATCATCATACCAGATACCCATTACATACTGTAATATCTCCCTTTCCCCCCTAATTTAGTCTCAGTTTCATGTTCTCCTGTAGTCTTTATGTTGATGTCTCTAGTCATTTTGGTTGTCTGAACCTTGTGCTCTCATAGATGGAAAAGATTCATGAGAGCAATAATTCCCATTGGTAATAGCTCGTGTCCTTTATATTTGGAGATCGTGCTCACTTTGGCAGCACATATACTGAAATTGGGATGATATATTTGAAGGTCAGTTTTTCTAAATATAAAATCTTTAGCTCATATCTTTTACTGTCTTAAATGTATTACTTCATTTTCTTCTTTATTAAAGACTGGCTTTGGAAAATCTTATAATCTTATTTTCTTTTCCCTGTATGTTATGGATTTTATTTGCCACGATGCTCAAAAGGTGTTTTTACTTTGATTGCTACCTAGATCCATCATCATTAGAGATGCCAAAATGATACTATCCTAATTCTATCATCCTTTTTGCATTTATTAACTGGATTCTAGATTCTGGGAAGATGGTGGTGCTGGCAGCAGCATAATATGGGTTTTTTTCCAAATTCTCACATGAAAGAAAAGGAAACAACTAGACAAAAAAACAAACAGGAAAACAAACTTTAAAACTCAATCTCTGGATAACATGTACAGAAGTGCTTAGTGACAAAGCATCACCCACAATCCAAGATCCATGTGGGTGAGACAAAGCACCACACCACAGATCTGCACATCACCAGAGCCTGTGTAGGAGAGCACAGAAGCGGGGAAACCGTGGGGTGTCTGACAGGCCTGAGACAGGAGAAGCCAAAAGGGCCAACATGTTCTCGCTGGGAAGTGGGATGGGCCCACTTGAGAGTAGGAAGTGAGGTGGGGAGAGGCTCTCTTTCTCCAGTAGTGGGTGAGTCCAAGGGGCCACGGTAAAGCCTAGAGGAGATGGAGCAGACCAGCCTTCTTGAACTCTGGATACCAGCCAGGGTTCTCTTCCAGGATTGAGCCCCACACCGAGAAGTGAAACAAAAATTGAACAGAATAGGGAAAGCACCATGAAGGAAAAAGCAGGTTCAGATCAAAGTGGTAGAGGAAAATAGAAGCAGGAAATCTCAGCCGGGCGCCATATTGTTTTAATTATTTTAGTGTTGTCCAACAGAGCTTTCTGCTGTAATGGAAATGTCCTCATGTGTTGTACAGTACAGTAGCCACTAGTCACATACGACTTCTGAACATTTGAGGTTTGGCTAATGCAACTGAGGAACTGAGTTTTTAATTTTATTTGATTTTAATTAATTTAAATTTACATAGTCAAATGCAGCTTGTGGGTATTGTACTGGAGATAGCCCAGCTTCATACAATAACAGAAGAGTGACTCTGCAAAATTAGGAAACCTATTTGAACTTGATTTTTCTAAAGAAGTATGGTTCAGAGGAAAGTACACAGATCACTGGTGAAGAATTCTTGCCAGACCTGTCAAGTGTATAGGAAGAACAGGAAATAAGTGAACGTGTTAAATGGCACCACAGGGGTACAGTCAGCAAAATCCAGTATGTAGGAAATGGCAGGAGAAAGAGGAGGAGAGATCCTGTAGATTAAAAGAGACCAGAGTGACATGAACCAAGTGTAATGTGTGGATCTTTGTAGATCCTTATTTGAATAAACCAAGTGGGAAAAAACAATGGGAAAATTTGAACATTAACTATTCTATATTAAATATTATCATTAATGTTTAGTGTGGTACTATATTTTATATGTATAAGAAAGTTTTCTCATTTTTTGGAAATTCATAGTGAAGTGCTTATGGATGAAAGGCTGTATCAGGGCTTTACTTTAACCCAGGAGAATCCTCTTAACTTTACTTTAACTGCAGAGAATCCTCTAAATATCATTAAAAATTATCAAACCAAATCCCACTGTTGGAATCAAGGATGTTATTTTACTTTCAAATTACCAGGTTCCAGGGAGGTAATGTCCTTAGAGTATGGACCCAGCTCATTTTTCCAGGTATGCTTGCTCAGCAGCATGCTTATCAAAATCAGGAATGTAATGTTAATCATTAATTATTTTGAGGCCTGGCTATCTTGAGAATGTTTAATGTTTAGCCTGCGGTAGTGTTATAGCTAGTTTTGTATATAGCTCTTTTTTTCAGGAGTAGAGTAATGTCTTCTGATAGCTTCTCTAGTCTGAAGTCATCAAAGTGTTACTTGGCATATGCTGCACTAATTATCCGTAAGGGACACTTTGCCAGATACTCAACTCACTCCTAGGTTGTGATTGGACCCTGACTAGTAGTCATAAATAGTTATTGCATAGAGCTTAAAACGGACTTGATCTTGGTGAAAGGTGAGTCAGTAGCCTTGAGAGACTACTGTATGCCAGAGTTCTATGTATTTTTGGGGGGGTGGGGGCAGCTGGCTTGTACTGGGATAGGAACCCTTGACCTTGATGTTACAATACCATGCTCCAACCAACTGAGTTAACAGGGCAGCCTGGGTTCTTATTCACAAAGATCCTTCAATGTCGTTTTAAATTCTTCCCCTGTGCACATGTTGATTAGTTCTTTAATCTTCTTATCTTTCTAGGTTTGGAGTAGGTATGTTAAAAAATTGGGGGATTTTGCTAAGCCAGAGAATATTGACTTGGCCGTGCAGTGCCTGAATGAACTTGTAACCAATGCACTGCACCACATCCCGGATGTCATCACCTACCTTTCAAGAATCAGAAACCAGAGTGTGTTTAACTTCTGTGCTATTCCACAGGTATGGCATGGGGCTCCTCTCAGAGTCTGTGGGAGGTCGGGTTATAGGGTATCTGGTGGTGGTGAGGGTGCAGAGTGCAGTTACTGCTGTGCTCTGCTGTGTGCAGGGACAGGACTCCTTAAGAAGATGACTTGTGTTTATCTTCTCCTGCCGGGGGCCGGCAGTGATTAGTGACCCTCCCTTTTGCCTCCCGGTCACTGTACTTAGCTCAGCCTCAGGTTAAGTCTGCTCCTTCCAGACCTTTCTTCTGTATTCACTCTTCCGTCAACTGTTTTAAACTAGCTAGATTCTTGTGCTCACAGTTAAACGGAGGGCTTCAGCCTAGATTTACAGGGAGTGCTGGGTAAAACTTGGGTGAAGCTTTTATTGTCAAAAAGTCTTCATTAACCACCTAATTATCGCTATTCTTTTCCTAGACTCTGGATAACAAAACCTGACCCTACAGACCTAGCCCTTCCATAGTCTAGGAGCTTACATTTTTTAATTGTCTCTACCAATTATTTGTTAATAATTCAAATAAGTAAAGAAAGTCATAGGATTTAACTGATAGGGAAACTTGGTTTGATCTTGTTCTAATGACCGATCTTGAATGGCATCTGGAACTGAAGTCTGTATGTCTGTCTGAGGTTTCCACTTATTCTAGAAATAACTTACTTTGAGCCAGGGAAGCACCCCACCTTCTGTTGTTTCCCACCCATGTGATTTCTATATGTGCAATGACTATGTTCACTGCAGGGAAAATAGAAAAAACAATAGAAATTCTTTCCAGATATTATTTTGAAATATGTATTTCAGATATAATAACTCATTGCTTTAACATGGAATATGTTGGATTTGTTTATGTTTGTTTTCTCCAAATAAAATGGAACCTTCATGGCTAAACTACAGAATCATTTAAGACTGCAAAGATCGCTTGATTCTGTGTGTTGTCGAGACAGGGAGGTGTAGGAAAAGTAAAAATGTTGGCAGACTTTCTTCACAGGTATTTTTGTGTTTAGTTACATCGTAGCTCTTTGGCAATTCCTTGTTCTTCAGAGGGTTTTCTTACCTTCCCATGATGATGATTACTGGCAGCAGCACTTCTTACCTTCTCCTCCCTTCCCTTGTTGTCCATAGGTAATGGCCATTGCTACCTTGGCTGCCTGTTATAATAATCAGCAGGTGTTCAAAGGGGTAGTGAAGATTCGGAAAGGGCAAGCAGTAACCCTGATGATGGATGCCACCAATATGCCAGCTGTTAAAGCTATAATATGCCAGTATATGGAAGAGGTACGTTTTTATTTAACTACCTGGGCAATTTGTAGCTACTTTTATGATTTAAATAATGTCACTATTTAAACATACCATGTTTGGATATTAGATGATTCTAACAAATCACTATACTATGGCCTAAAGAGACAGGAATTGGTATCCTTCATTAGGAAAAAAATACATGCACAAGGAGCTGAGCTACTTACTCAGTGCTGCACAGGACCCTGGGGAGAGGAGATAAATGAAGCCAGGCCATAGGGTGGAGCTTCTGAGCAGAGTCATATTTTCTGAGCTGGAAGAAGGTGTTCAAGGCCATGGAAGCTTCTTGTTTTTCAGGTGAGGAGTGTGAAGTTGAGGCTAGTGTATACCCATGCAGTACAGGACTGAGTGGATTTCAGACCCCAGTCCGCATGTACTGACTCCCAGTCCAGTACTTCCATTGCATCACAGGCCTCACTTGAGAAACCACAATAAGGAATTTAGGTGAAGGAAAACCACCAAGTTGTAATTATTTCTAAGTTTTCTTCTGCAAATCTCATTTCAAATGCCAAGAGCATCCTATAAAACAAAGCATACCTGCTCAAGCCAAATCTCAAACTATGGAAGGTATAATAATATGACTCTAATTCTAAGCCCTAGAGCAGTGCTTCTCAGATGGAGGTGATTTGCCTCCCTCCTTCCAGAGGACATTGGGCAATGTCTGGAGACACTTTTGATTGTCAAAACTGGCAGAGATGGGGTGCTACTGGTGTTCAGTGAGTAGAGGCCCCAAATGGTGCTGATCCTTATGTGTGATCTTACTGAAGATTGAAATACTACAGAATTTTAAGAAAACATGAAAGAGTCTCATCATTCCTGCTTAGCCTGAACTCCCTTCCAGAAATAACTGCAGTCAGTAGTTGACATCCTTCCCGTCCACTTGTTACACATTTACAGGCATCAATTTTTAATAGTGTTTTCATCTAAACAGAATTTTATTTCCTCTCATTTCTGTTGCATGTTGCACATTCTCCTTGTATTTCCTCCTTGCCTTCTATCTGACAAGTTTTGGACGTGAGGCACTTACAGAAGGTCTAAGGGAAGACCAAATCTATAAGAAAATAATCCTAAAATTCTTTCAGTGACTAGGTGAAAGTGTTCAGCCATTGACTGAAAATTGCTATTGATGAGACCATCCAGTTTACCATATAGCCAGCACTTATTTTGAGCTTACTATGTGCTTGGCATAGCAATCAAATAGGTGAGTACTATAAATATCAGGGAAACTTGAGGCCCTAACCTCATGGCTAGAGTAATTTGGACACAGGTCTGTCTGACTTCAGAGCCTGTGCTGTTAACTATGATTCTAAAGGGTTCAATTAACTTTTCTAAACGGAGTTGTGCCATATGAGACACTATTTCTTGATTTTATGTAAATTAAGAAACACATTTTGTAGTATGTAGTTCAGAGAATATTTTGGTTTTGCAGTTTTATAATTTTTTTTTTTTTTTTTTGTCTTTTTCGTGACCGGCACTCAGCCAGTGAGTGCACCGGCCATTCCTATATAGGATCCGGACCTGCGGTGAGAGCGTTGCCGCGCACCCAGCACCGCACTCTCCCGAGTGCACCACAGGCTCGGCCCATAGTTTTATTCTGATCACTAATTTTAGGAAACCATTTTTAAAAAATTGTGTGGGCAGTTCCATTACTAAATTAAAATTCAGATTTTATTTGAGATTTTCTCAGCTATTTGAATTAAATCCTAGTTGTGATTCACAGTTGAGGGCAAGGGTGGGCAGGCAGTGGGCTGAACTCCGTTTCTGTGAACACCCTGTTGTTAGAAGGGATTTCAGGCTAAGCAGGAATGATGAGACTCTTTCATGCTTTCTTAAACTTCTGTAGTATTTCAGTCTTCAGTAAGATCACACCTAAGGATCACAGCAGCATGCGGGGCCTCTACTCTTTGAATGCCAGTAGCACCCCACCTCTGCCAGTTTTGGCAATCAAAAGGTTGCAAAAGCCACGCCCATTGCTTTTGCAACCTGTGGGCAGAGCTTAGTGGCTGCCACAGAGATTGTCCAGCAAAGCTGAAGGTACTTTTTGGCCCTTTAAGAAAAAGTTTGCTGCCCTCTGATTTGGGGCACAAGTTATTTTGTTTAAAGTTACTCTAGTGAAACTCAAGGTATTTTGGAGAAAATGTTAATACTGAAGTTGATTTGATTCGGAATAATCTCAGAAGATTTCTAAGTCTCACACACTAGAATATGCTGATGGTTTTAATGTCAACATTAAGGACATTTTGTAATAGTTTTAAATGAAAACTTTTTGTATGAAGTCCACAAATGGTCTGGCCTTTGCTGGCGTCCAGCTATTAACACTGATCTTGTTTGTCCCCACTGACCAAGTCTATCCTTTGTGGTAAGAAAGACACATTTATTCTATCCACTGTCTGTACTTTCTTATTGTAGCAAGAATGCATCTGGAAGGGACTTTAAAGAGGATATTCTCATGCACCTCTAATGTTTAAACGAAGAGTCAGAGTGAAGCCCAAGTCCTTCTGGACACTGCTCTGCAGGTCCCTCCTTTGTGCTAGGACAGCCTGAGCTTTAAACCAGTCTGGACACCTGTCAGCTGGGGAGAAGATCAACCATTTTGAGATAGAAATAAATGTTCACACCAACAGCCAGAAGCTTTTATTCTCCTCTCTGACAAAGTAAATTCCTTGGCAAGGGCAATCTTTTTCATGTACCTGGAAGCTTCTTGTTTTTCATTCCTTGTGGTTAATCTAGGTCATCGCCAGGCTCTTCAAAACCTAGTTATCCTTGCTGCCTGAGTGTGGTCCTCGGGCCAGCAGCATCTGCATCAGCCTGTTAGAATCTCAGGACTGCTCAAACCTATGGAATCAGAATCTACCTTTTTTAAAATGACATTTTAAAATGGCACAGCAGAAGGTCTAAAAGTAACTACACCAGCCTGTGGCTGAGGGGTAGTGTGAGATTTTTTTTTTACTTTATATTTGTATTGCTTGTTTAGAAGCAGAATTACATCATTTAATATATTTTTTAAGAAATTGTAGTTTCATCCCCCACCTGTTTTTCTCTGTGTAGCTGTATTTTGTAGCACAATACTAGACATTAGCTATCACTAGCATTTTCCTGTAGGCATATTCTTTTATTTCCTTGATGTATTAAATTCTGGCTGTGTGTTTTGGGGAAGAGGGTGGGAAGAATATAAGATATGTTTGTGGGAAAAAAATTGATTATGTAATGAAACTGGGATAAAACATTTTATTTAAAAAATGCCTGCTCTGTCCTCTCCACCTCTTTTGCCTCAGTTCTGGCTCAGGTCACTTCCCACACTACTGGCTTGTTAGTGTGATTCAGTAGACATTCACTGAGGGCCTGCTGTGTGCCCCGCTGAAGTAAGAAGGTGGATGAGACACGTGCAGTCTGGTCAGGTAGACAGTTGCAAACTGGCCTTTCCGATGTGAGCGATACAGGAAAAGTCTGTCCAGGGGTGGCTCTTGGCCCAGCCTGGAGGTTCAGGCGGGTTTTCTAAAAGGCATAACACCTAAGTTGAGACTTGGAAGATGGCTAAGAGTTAGTCAGGTGAGGGAATGTGAGAGGAGCATTCCAGAGAGAGGGAAGGGATGAGGGAAGAAAAGAGCAGGAGCACGCTGGGGAGCCACGCGTGCACAGCAGCACAGGAGCTGTTACTGGAGTGCGAGGCAGGTGGTGGGTGGCGCACTAGGCCATATCCCAGGCGGCCTCGCATTCCACGTTTAGGCACTCAGGTGATAGGGAGTGGTAGTGATGAGAGCTGCTGAGATGACAGTGTGGAGAATGGGCAAAGGGATTCGGGGCTCAAGCTCCGAGGCAGGAACTCACTTTGGAGGCTGGTATGGCTCGGATGAGAGGCATTAAGGGACTAACCTCGGGCAGTAATTGTAGGGGTGTAGAAGACGAGGTGGATTCTGCAAACATCTCAGAGGCTTACGGAGGGAAAGGGAGGTGTACAGAGTGCACTCCAGGATGGCTCTGCCCAGCGTCCCTTGTCTGGCTGTGGCCTGTGCCATGCTTGATTTTGTTTTCCTAAGCCACTTTTGCCCAGTCTTCCACTATCACTTTCCTTCTCCACGTTATTCTAGTCAGCCTAACTGAACTATGCCAATGTTTACTGGGCACCTGCTGTGTGCCTGGCACTGCACAGTGTTGGGGATATGAAACTCAACATGGCATACCTGTTGCGCTCAAGCTTCCAGGTTGTTCCCCAGGGGCAGCGTGTGTGCCCGTGCCTCTGGCTTGCCCAAGAGGGGCTTTGTGATTAGACTGGCCTGGGTTGACATTTCTGCCTCATCAGTGGAGTGACGTTGTACTAGTTACTTTCATGTTCTGTGCGCCTTGGTTTTCTCATCGGTAAGATGGGCATAAAACACCTGCCTATTGAGAGTTACTATAAGAAGTAATCACAGAAGATGTTTATAAAGTACCTAGTACTCAGTACATAGCACTTAACCAGTTTTCCCTCTTTCTTTAACAGATTTATCATAGAATCCCCAGCTCAGACCCATCTTCTAGTAAAACAAAACAGATCATCTCCACTATCAGGACGCAGAATCTTCCCAACTGCCAGGTGGTCTCCCGAAGCCACTACTCCATTTATCTGTCATTTGTCATGCTCTTGGCTGCCCTGAGCTGGCAGTATCTGAGCGCCCTGTCCCAGGTCACAGAAGACTATGTTAAAACTGGAGAACACTGATTTGGAGTTTGTTCAGAAGCTTAAGTTCACCACGAAATGGATTTACCTCTTCTTCAATGATGGATGTTGGCTTCCTTGTATTTTTTCCTCCTACTTTAATCCCTAAAAGAACTCTGTGTGGCTTGGACCTTTAGAAACTGAAGTGCAGTCGAGAATAGAAAACTGAAAGGAAAGGGGCACCTTGCCCTCAGCAGCCTGGTCTTGGGGTGGCAGTCACTGCCACTTCTGTGGCTGATGGCAGAGCCCTCCTGGCTGCAAGTTCAGGGGACATGGCTGCATACAGGACTGTTGCAAGATCTCACGTAGTATGAATCCTGGCTAGCATTATAAGTAAATGTATGTAATTTGAAGTAACTTTTGAATACCTATTATAGAAAATGAAGTGAATAATTTTTCTGTCTGGTTCCTGTTTTTCTCATTTGTTTTCTTTAATTGGTATGAATGGATGTTTATAGTTCTAGGTAATGTTACCGTGTTCCCTAAGAATACAGACTTGTCTTCTGCACATGAAGGCTGAGAATAAAATTCTGGATGTTCTGGGATTACTTTCTCATTTAAAGGGAGTTTAGCTTTCAGAGAGAAGAAGCTGGATTGCATTTAGCCCCATTTTAGGAGATGGCCTCCAGTAAAGGCTGACATTTTTGAGAAGGTTTTTATAATAAAAGATTTAATCTCTGCATTTGTCAGGTGCAGTTCACTTGAAAGCCACGACTGTGAGAAAGGTGCAGATTAAGAATGGAGGTATTGATTGAAGGGCAAGTGGTCGTCTGCAACCACCCTGAAGCCAGCAGGAGACAGTACCAGGAGGGCACAGCTGGCTGGCTGACCCCAGGGGACTGAGTGAGCGCTGGCAGGTGAGCTGGTGTTAGCCTGTCACCATGTACACTCTGCTGTGCGCTTATTCTCTTAGCTGTACTCAGGAATTTTAAAGTTTTTTTCCCCAGCTTTCTTCTTTTTTAAAATTACCAGCTTATACATTCAAGAAAGGCAAAAGATGTACTTGGTGTAATTCTCCTACCATGGTTGTTCCTCCTTCCTCTTTACCCCAGCAGCGCTGGGGTTCATGATATACTCTCACCAAGAGTGGTTGAGAGTCTCAGCGTGGGCAAGGGAGGTGGCCCTGCACTGGCAGCATTTTTGGAAAAGGCCCTTGGGTTGAGAATCAGTGTTGTAGGACACTGATTTACTTTCTAGAAGCCATTAATATTCTAGGTGTATATAGTATATAGTCTGCAATGCAGTCCATTACACAATGGTAACTTAAATCATTGGATTTAGGTTTTCTTCCAGCTGTAATGTTGGGTTTGTACTGGAACACACACAAACACTGATTTTCCTCCTGTGACCAAGGATACCACCTGAGACAATCGATTTAGTTTGGGTCCATGGAGACTTCAGTTAATTAGTTCATTTGAGACTGAGCCCTGCATGAACTTGTCACCATGCTGAAGCCAGTCAAGGTAACTTGCCACATAGAGAAGAGCTAGCTATAAGCCAGACTCAACTGTATTTTCCAAGTAATCTAAGCACCAAACTTGGTTTGTATGTTGATACAAATTCATATGTTGAAATCTAAGACTTAATGTCTGGGTGCGTGTAAGACAGCACAACATGGTGGAAAGAGCTTGGAGTCCGGTGCACTGGTAGAACCTTCTCTCCTGACTTCTTCATTACTTGTGGGACTTACGAACTGTGGCCAAGGTGGTCTCTTAGGTCCTTCCCAGCTCTAAAGCTATGTAATTTTTTCTCACTGACTTGAACAAAGGTCTTAGCTCTCATCCTGTTACGAAGCTCTTTGAAAGATGGTTTTCCCTCGAAGTATCCTTCTCTACTAATGTTGCCAGGTAAAATATGAGATGCCCAGTTAAACTTGAATTTCAGATAAACCATTTTATTTTTTAGTGTAGTACACCCCAAATATTGCATAGAATATATTTATGCTAAAAAATTACTTATTTGAAATTCAAATTTAATTGGGCATCCTCTGTCTTCATAGAGGTTGCTAAATCTGGCAACTCTACCCTCTACCTCTACTCCCCCACTTTTAATGTAATTATAGCATCCCTGGCACAGTCTATCTGGTTCCTACTTATAGTGGAGTATTTTTCTTCAGAGAAGCATCTGACACATCTGACTCTAGGGCTTTAAAATAAATAATTGCAACAGTTGGGAGCAAGAGCCCAATCTCCACATTTTGGGAGCTTCTGGAGATCTGCTTAAGACCTGTGCTGCCCTCGTCCCTCTGGGTAAGAGCCTGGAGCTGCTACCTGCAGGCCCGGTTCTTTCACCTACTGAGTCGTTTCCCAGGGGATTGGGGTGTGGAGGAGGCAGGAGGGTATCGAGGCGCCTGTTAACAGATGTTTCACAGCAGTGCCAAGGCTGCGGTTCTCAAACTACCAGAGCAGGTCAGGGCCTTTGCCTTCCTAACCAGTTAGCAGGGGGTAGGGTGCTGCCCATCAGGACAAACTTTAATGTGCCCAGGAAGCACCTGGGGTCCTGTTAAAATGCAAATACTGCCCGGCCTGGACTTTGAGGAGCAAAGCTCTCAGGGCGTGGCTCCCTGAGGCACACTGAAAGGGTGGAAAGGGCTGAACTACCTTTGCTCAAACTCCTAACCCTGCTCCAGGCAAAGAATCAAAAGGCATCGTTGCTTCTGTCTGTCTTGGAATGAGAGGTACCTGAGAAAAACCACTGGACCACCTGCTACATGGAGCTAAGGTAACAAGGTAGGGACCCCGGGGGATCTGAGTCTCCTCAAACCCGAGTGTGGAGATGCCCCACAATTCACCCCCTCACTTAGCACAACTCAGCTGGCTCCAGGGGTAGGGACGTGACAGAGGTGCGAGGCAGTGGGGGATTACTAAACCCCTTGTGAGCGGGTAGAACTGTGTCAGAACCCTACTGAGGTTATGAAGCATTCTAGCTGAGATTGTAAGGATAGAGTGATGATGGGTTGGTGGCTTCGGTAACCCTTGTTAAGCATTGCATAAGTGCAATGATGAGTATCATAAACTTCCTACAATGTTCCCCAGGTTTTTAGTGCTTATGTGCTATAAGCTTCTGATCCCTGACGTGAATCACGCTGGACGCCATGCCAAATGTCAGATGCCTGTGGAAAGAGGCACATCTTTCATTCTCACTCGGGGAAGGGGAGCAACAGAAGCACCTCGGTGGGCAGCGGAACAGGTGCTGCCAGCTCTTCTAGTCCCTCCACTCCCTCCAGAACCGGTGTCCTCGGCTACTTGTGGTTCTTAACTAGGGCCATGCAAAAGAATAGTTCTGCACCAACATCTAAGGGCACCCAGGGAAATGTGGTCCTCCAATAAGCAGGATGTCACCCTGGCTGAGTGAGAACACACACCATGCCTGTATCTGTAAGCAGAATCGTCAGACAGGCTGCTGCTGGTGTGGGTTGATAAAAATGGCGCACAGCTATGTTTGTAGCTCTTTCAGCAGGGGCGAGCTCACCAGGGCTTGGGGCACAGTTCCAGGGGATGGATGTACCGATAGAGTTGATGAGAAGCGGATGCCATGGTTTGAAAATATGGCTAGGGCAGTGAGAAGTGAAAGTGGGGGTGCGAGAGTTGCCAGGGCACACAAATCCAGGGCAGGACAGTCGACAGCCATAAGTCCACATGCAGGGAAAAGGAAACTCTGAGGTCCCATTACCTCATAGGCTTACATGGAAGGAGAATCCTTTTATTGGCACAGTCATTCCTTGTTAAATTGACAGGGTAAAGCAGTGATTTTTAAAAAAACAGTAAAAGCTGGTTTCTCCCAAACTGGTTTCACTCTGGTAGCAGAAGTCGGTAGGTCAGCTGGCCACTTGTGACCACTCCATTTTGTTGTAAGCCACACCATGGAGAGAGAACCCGTAAACTAGTAAAGCTTGTCCAACGATTAGACCTGTTCATTCACATGATCAGCTGAGGTGCACAAAACATCAACTAATATTAAAAAGAATCATGCCAAGGACAAGACCAGAGAGGGTTTGAACACTGAGAAGCTTGACAGATGCAGGTCCTGGGGGACACGGCTCTTTCTGGAGGCTGCCACACCATCTCTCCTCTGAACCCGTAGCAAGCCTAGAAAGCTGCTCTCCTGGAGGCACTGCCGAAGGGTGGGAATTCACGTTCTCCTAGCAGCTCCTCTCTCCACTCCCTTGGAAACACACGGATAGGGAGGGTGGGGGTGGGGGGTTGCAGCAGGAGCTGGCAGCAGGCAGGACATACAGTGCTGGTCTGCAGGGAGGAGCCCCACTGCTCTCAGTGGTGGCATACATAGTCTAGCTGCATGTGGCCAGCAGTCCACAGAATAGGCTGGAAGGTAGCTAGGACTTGGGTGCATCTCCTTGGAAGACGGTAGACGGTTTGGCCCAGCCAATCCTTCAGGCCCTGCCTAAAACCTGTATCTCATGTGAACTGAAAGAATAAAAGACATTCCTACCCCATCTCATCCCCAGTCCAACTGGCTACACTTAGGGAAAAACTCCTCCATGACGCCCAATGGGCCCACAGCAAGTTAGATCTTTTCCCAGTACTGCTCAGTGCGTGGAATTCCAGCCACAATTTCTGATTCGATTCCACAGTGATCCTGTCCTCTGAGGATTTTAAAAAAGCCTGAGGAGAAAAAAAGTAGGGTGCTTTTAAAATGTGCCTTGCATTCTGACCCATGTCAGCATATTCAGACTCATCCCTAAAGACCTGGGAGTAGGCCCCCAGGCCCAGCCCCAGGCAGCTCCACAGTGCCCTGCGGCTTCTCCTGCTGGCTCAGCAGCCCAGCCCTCGGCGTCATGAGGCCTCCCAGGCGGCTGCATGGACGCCGCGTTGCCCTTCACGGCATCGCAGCTGGTGGCATGGAAAATGTGGCAGACACGTGCTATTCGAAGCTGTGTCCTGGTCCACACCACCCTCCCCCAGGCTCGGAGACAGCACTTGGATCAACAGGAAACCCCAGCACACAGCACTTGGGCACGCAGGGGGCCACAGCCAAGCCTCGGGCCTGGGGTTTGGAACTGGGCAGTAGGTGGAACAGAGAAGGCTGAGACGACCACATGTTCTGGCCACAGCTCCCTACTCTTGGCGGGAAGGGGCTGCCACTCACCATTGTCACCCCAGTCAGTGTTCCAGGAGTTGGCCACCAGCCAGTAGGGGTTGCCATTCTCCACTCCCCAGCCCAGGATGCGGATAGCATGGCCGCCTATCATGTCTCCAGTGATGTGCTGGTACACTCCTGCGGGAGGAAAGCTGGCTCAGACGAGACCAGGCCATGGCCATCCACATGGCACCCCAGCCCAGCTGGCCAGTCCAGTCAGGAGAAACAGGCTTCGGAGGTCCCTCAACATTGGGGAACCACTTAAATATTTATTTTGAAAACCTAACACACTCACATGTGTTGAATAAACACTAAAATGGAGTCCAACAAAATGTGCTTGTTGGTTGGCCTTAAAAATAAAAGTTCTAATAAATTCTAGTTTATGAAACAAATTTAATGCTAAATGACCAATTATGTTTTACGCCAAAAGGGTCACATGGCTTAAAGAGTTTTGAAGCTGCGGCTCTGAGGCACACCGGAGGGAAAGAGGAGGAGGCCGGGCGGCTCATGAACCAGCACATCACATCGTCAAACTGGACATGCACCTTTTAGTAATATGGGTGGTGCTGCAGACAATGCCCACCCAGCCTTGCTAAGGCTTAATCCCCACTGCAACTACTGAGGGTGGGAAATCCTATTATAGTAATTAAAAGGCGGGGCCTTGAAGAGGTGACTGGATTGTAGGAGGTAACCGTGCAATACTGAATGGATTAAAAATGGTAGTCAGGGGCGTGGTTCTGCGGGCTTTCAAAGGACAGTGCGTGAGGAGCTATCCCTCCTCTACTCCACCATTTTCACAATGTGATAGCCTGCTGTCACCGAAGTCACAACCAAAGAAAGCCTTTACCACATGTGTTCCTTGGACTTACCTCCTAGCCTCTGAAACAGCAGTAAATTTTGTTTTCTTTATAAACTACTGGGCTCCAGGTATTTTGTTATAAGCAACAGAAATTGACTAATACAGGTGGGGTCTGTGCTAAGAATTGTCATCTTTACAGTTTTTTTCTTGCCAGAATCATCTTCCTTTGTCCAATCCTTGTTTTATAAGAGCAGAGAGCTTTGGAGTTTCTGATCTAGCAGAATGCAAATGAGGCAGAAGCAGTCAGCTGAGACCATTCTAAGAGGACTCTTGGGGATGGGGACTGTTCAGTTCCTTTGGATTGAGTCTCCATAGCATCACCCCACTGGGGGTGAGGTAAACGTGGGGCCTTTGCAAAGACAAAGAGGAATGAAATGGGTCACTCTGCCAAGACACAAAAGACCTGCCGTTATAACATGAGTTCACTGACAAAGCAGAGGGGCAGAGGCAGGAGGGCCAGGGGCGGGGAGCTTCAGGGGACAGGGAGGAATTAGCCAAACAGCACGAGCCCTGCAGAAGGTATCTGGAGTGCTGCGTGCAGAGATGCGACCGTAAGACTCTGACTGGTCTGCGGGACCCAGAGCCAGGAGAGGGGCCATCTGGCAGGGTCCTCCTCATGTACCCCTGGCCTCCTGCCCTCCTCGAGTCCTGTGGGGCCACCCAAACCTGTCCTGGCCCAAGTGCAGACCTCTACACCTCCCCAGCCGCCATCAGCACATACCTGACTTATACAGCAGGAAGTCTGAATACACTGAGAAGGCTCCCTCCACGGGGCCATTCTTGTAGATCTCTGCCATGATGTCCTTCTCCGTGCTGGAGACGCTGTAGGAGCTGTATCCTGGAAAATGAACAGGCCGTGGGTGAGGGCCCCTCTCACGGCTACACCACTAGCCCCTGACTGTGGGCTCCGGGTGAGGACTGCATCCAGGGGACCTGCCTGGCTGGGTGAGGGTGGGGGACTGACGCCAAGCTGGGTCTGGAAGATGAGGCACGAGGACAGGGGGATCCGTGAGCCCGCAGCCCCACCCAGGAGTCCAGGACAGGTCACACGCTCGGAAAATGAGGGGTCCCTGCCAGCCCAGAAGGTCTGAGACCAATTCAGGCCAGAACAGGCAGGTGTGCACTCCCTCCTCTCTCAGTCCCAGCGTTCCTACACTCAGGGAGCGCAGGCAGAGCTGCCCAGGCTCTGTGTCACCCCGCCTCACCGTAGTGCTTGTCCTCTTTGTAGGTCGGAGTGTAGCCGGGCTCGCAGGTCTTGCTGCACTTGGGAGTGTCTCCCTCCCCGGTGCACGCAGGCCGGGAGCCATTCACATGGTGCTCACAAGGAGGGATGGAGTAGGGTCTGCAGCCTGAGGGGACCGGGACACAAGGGGAGTGGTCAGGTGTGGTGCCCAGACCAGGCAGAAGCGTGTCTGCAGCACGGACACAGCGGCCTGTCTGTCCCTCAACCCACACTTTGGGATGGAAAATGAAGCCACAGGGATCACTGCTGATGAAGTCCCTCTGGTCGGGCCTGGGCTGAGGTGCGCACTCACCTACATGGGAGTCATACAGGCCACCGGAAACCAGGCCTTTTCTTGTCCAGAAGTTCCAAGCTGCAGAGGGATAGCCGCCGTTGCAGCTGAAGGAAGATCCGCTCATCAGATTCACTGTGAGGACGTTCTAGCTGCTCCCAGACCCTGCCCAGCAGCCAGGACTCACCACTGCCGTCAGCAGCTGGCATGACAGTCCCCCAGATCCCAATACACCCCCAACTAGGCTTCTCGAGATAGTCACTCTTCCAGGGAACCACCCAAGCCTCCAGCCCTGCTCAAGAAGCAGAAGGACGCTCACATTTATTTATGTCTACACCCAACTGGCTCTAGGCGTCCTTCTTACTAGATGGTGATTCTCCACTGAATAGCGTGTTATAATTCCCTGAGGTACTTACAAAAAAACCAGACCAGGGATCAGAAGTTTAACCAAATTTTCTGAGACCAGCTTTTGCCCAGTTCCCATCACTCCGAGAGAGCAGCAGCCGGCCAGGGCTGCCTCCAGACTCCAAGTCTCCCATGCTGTCTCAGTAGAGGAAACACCTTCCATCCCGAGGAGTAGCGCTCTCCTGCCCAGGGTCTTCCAAGTCACTCCCTACCCCAGTAGGCCTGGGCTGGCGTCTACCTAGCACCAGACCTGCAGGGGAGGCGCAGCCCGAGACTCACCCCTCTCCACACTGGCCGCCACAGCAGGTGAGCAGGTCCTCCGCAGACACCTCCACGCTGATGTGTCCATTCGTGTGGATGCAGACCCGGTCAGAAATGGCTTCTACAGCCCCAAATGCCTGGAGGGACGAGTCCCAGGTGAGGCAGTCACCACCCCCGCATTGCAACCCTCTCCGGCCACCACCTCAGAGGATCACAGCAGGTACCTCAGACCTTATGTGGCTCGTCTCAACACGAGGAGGCTCCCAGAGATCACACTTAGCTTTAAAGCAAGAGCCCAATCCACACAGAACCTCTGCCTGGGGACTCGGTTCACTTCTGAAACATGGACTTTCGTTTTGTTTTTAGAAGATAACAACAGCTTGCTCAGAAGACAATACCGTATGACTGCACTTACACGAGGCACTTACGAGTCATGTTCACAGACACAAAGTGGAAGCGGGGTTAGCAAGGGTGGGGAGGGTTGGTGTTAAGAGGGACAGAGTTTCAGTTCTGAAGGATGAGAGTCCTGTGGAGGGAAGGTGGTGGTGGCTGCACAACTCTGTGAGTGTGCTGAATGCCACTGAACTGTGCACTGAAAAATGGCTAAGAGGATTAATTTTCTGTTATGTGTATTTTACCACAGTTAAAAACAGTGAAAACAGTGCGTCAACACGAGGTGACACTGTCGTGAAGCAGCGTGGCGGTCAGGGCTACCAGTATTTAGTGACGGGACAGCGTGTCAGAGGAGGGCAGATGGCCTCAGAACCCACATGTGTGGGGCATATGGTCTGCAGGATGCTCGCACATCCATCGTTCCATCCTGTCCTTGCAATAACTCACCACAGGGATCATTATTACTTTTACACTGATGGAAACCGAGACTCCGAGTTTATATAATTCGCCTTGTCGTGGTTGGCCCCACCCCAAGCCCCCTGTTCATCACCCCCTACCCCTCCCTGGCCTTACCCAGCAGGAGCCACAGGAACCCTGGTCTCTGATCTCTTTGATGGTTGGACAGTTTGGCCACTGCTCCCGTGCATCGAAGCTCTCAGGCAGGTCCATGTCCTCAGCAAAGAGAACTCTGGATAAAGGAAGGTCTTAGTTACAGCTCATCGTACAGCTCAGCCCCCACCCTGCAAAGCTCACTTGCTTTAAGAGCAGCTGGCTCTGGACAGGGCTACAGACACACAAAGAAGTCTGCAGGGATGTTTCCCTTGGGTTCTATAAAACAAACCCTAACTCTACTGCTCAATGCAACTTACTATTGTGTATGCTCCTTCCTAGACTTACTTAGTGTGTATTTCTCTAGAGTTTTATCCACAGGGCCCAGATAGTGCTTCTTGCTTCCCCCACCCCACCCCCATCACATCTGCCCAGGATCCTGGGTAGACAGGGGTGTCCTGTAACCTAACTATCCCATCCTCAGGTAGGCATTTCTAATGCTTGCTAAAGGAGTAATATCTCCATGAAAATGTCCATTGCAGAGATTTCTAGAAAAATAAAATATTAGTGGCAGATCATATGGCTTTTCTTAGATTTTCCTTAAATTACTCAAGATAGAGGCCATCCAGATCCTGGAGATGCAGACCTCGCCTGTCATACCTGGGGCCTGCTCCTCATGTCATCCCTGCAGCTCTGGGGGAGATGGGACCTGCGGATGCCAGCGCAGGCTCACTTTCCTCCTTCCCACTGTCCCAAACAAATGCCTGCTGCTCAGGGACAGCACCGCAGGGGCAGAAGCATCTTGCGCGGACAGGCACTCACCTCTGGGGTGGCTTGGGCCCACCCAGGAAGGTGCCACACAGCCTCTTCAGGTAGCTCATGTCCACATTGTGGAAGTTGTGTCCGGCCTGGAAGAAAGCACACCCGTGAGTCACACACCAAAAGAGGGGTTTCCCGGGACAGGACAGATGGCCATGCTGCCCACCCACCTAACTCGGGGGAGCAAGGGGGCTGGGGACCAGCCCGGGGTGACCCACAGGCGGGTGTAGCTCTCAGCCCGGAGTGTCTTCTCTGATCTGCTCCCATTTGGTGATGGCGAGAGACCCACCACAGCCCAGACCACGGCTCATTCCTCAGTTCTTGGTCCTGTTGTGCCAGGCTTCAGGGCTGGGCAGAAATCAGGGAGGGCAGTAATGGTGCCCCACACCTGCCATGGCAGGCATCACAGGGTTCACCTGCTGTGAACACTCCTGCAGCTTACATGTCTCCATGCGCACACGGGCCCACAGCATACTGGACGGGGAGGAGGAGGTGTGGCCCTGAGCCACCGTGACTCCGAGTCAAGGCCATTCGTGAACTACTCAGGACAGAATGTCCCGTGGGCCACAGCTGAAGCCACCTCCCGCCAGAGCTAGCATGCACAGGAGACGCACACAGGAGCAGCCCCACAGCCCACCTGCCACGTTGTATTCTGTTTGTTGACATAGTTGACCAGCTCGTCTGACAGGGGGTGGAAGGAGGGCCTGCTCCGGGCACTGGTCAGCACCAGCAGGCAGCAGAGGGGGGCCAAGAGCTGCCACATTTTGGAAGCTGGATCCTGGATCTACCTGGAAAGGACAGAAGACATCAGACCGCGGATCCTTCACTTGCGTGTGGTACTCAAAACACACAGGCACTGTCTCAGGCATCGAGAGACTCATGTCCTCGCCCTTGCTTGGCCACTTGTGCCCTCCTGTTCCTTCTTCTGTGGAGCCTGGTGGGACGGCACAGGCCTCAAGGATCTGCAGTGCCCGGGGAGAGAAGGCCGACGGGCTGTGCTGCCCCAGACTGAAGCCAGTGTCCTGTCTACTGTTCTCAAACTGCCTTTGCATAGGCTTCTAGGACAAAGTTTGAGACTTCTCCCAAGCTAGCAATCTGAAAGAGTAAAGGGTCTACCAGATTCTGTCCTAAGTGGAGATGAAAGAGACAGAAAAAAATGAATGAGAAAGTAAAATCCATGAGCCCCATTTTTACACCACGAGTAGACAAAAAGCTCAACCTTGCCAGTGAGCCGGAGACGGAAGAGGCGGGGCTGGCCCAGCGGCCACACCAGCCACAGCCCCCACCCCAGGACCTTCTCCAGTTTTTCCGGTATCGCATCAGTACCTTGGCCTTTGATCCTGGGCCAGTCACGAGTCAGGAGGCTCTGAGTCATGCTCTCAGGCAAGCAGCTCTAGTGACAGCAAGTGTCTCCTGGGTGCCTACGCTGGGCCCAGTGACACAGCCACAGAACAGGGAGTGTGGTGCACTGGGGTGTCCCATCCCAGGGGCTTGTTCAAGCCAGAGGGTTCTACGTCTTCACAGGTCACAGTGAAAGTCACATGACATGGGTATCAGCACTTAATACACTGTCTCACACAGAGCGAATTCTATTTTAGGGAAAATTCAAACTTCATTGTTGCTTAAGCTTAAGCAAAAATTCATCTAAAAGAATAAGTGTGTGGACAGCAAGACTGTTCTGGAAAATGCTCTGATGGAAGCCTAGCCTTCTGGGGTAGCAATGTTTGCTACTGAATGCTGGAGTGTGGCCCCCAAAAGTCCCAACAAGATGACCAACAGACCACCCCAAAGACTCCCCACGTGGGAATCTAGTGTGCAGCGGAGGCCGGAGAGGAGCGGCCGTCCTCTAGACTCCTGACACACGAGAAGTACTGCGTGCGACACACACTCAAACGGAACAGACGCACTTATGAAGAAAGTCAGTGTTCTCTTATAGTGTAACAATGAAGTGAGGAATGCCTACGATTGACATGAAACACAACCTTCAAGGAAAAATGTTTGATTACATTAAAATGAAAGGTTTCTCTTTACCATAAAAAAAAAAAAAGACAAACTAAACAATACTAAAATATACTCAAGGGTTCGTTTCCTTGACATGCAAAAGGCTCTTTAAAATCAGAAAAATAGAAACAGCATAATAGAAAAATACAAAAGGATACACAGTGACTTTACAGAAAAATGACAACTGGCCAACAAATACAAAAATATGTTCAACCTCAAGGAGACGCAGATAAAGTCAACGGGATATGGATCATGTATCAGATCGGCAGAGACTAACATTTCTGGAGCAGGGGTGGTAAGGATGTGAATCAATTTGTGCCGATAAAGTAAAGACACCCAGGTCACACTGTTCAGTGGGAAAAAAGGAAGTTGCAAGTGACTGAGTCACCCAAGCATCCAGGCCAACTAAGCAGCGTGTGTGTGGGGAGGTATTCCTGTCACTGCCTGCGGAACGCAGAGGGAAAGGGCCGGCCGGTGGGCTCAGGTGGTTAGAGTGCCATGTTGTAACACCAAGGTCAAGGGTTCGGATTCCAGAACCAGCCAGCCGCAAAATAAAAAGCAAAAAAAAGTCAAGGAAAATATGCACAAGAAGTAAGTGCAGCAGGGAGACCTTCCTTTTTCACTATATACCCTTGGTTTTTATTTTTTTAAATGAATGTGCTCCCAAATTTCAAAGTTTTGTTTCTTTTAGGAGGAACAGCGGCAGTGCTACCAAAGAGCTTCAGCCACCAAATTGACAAAAGAACATTCGTTTTTAACAACCCCCGAGATGCATTTCCAATCATCTCCCCTCCCCCAGTAGGGCTCCCTCCCCAGGAACCTGATCAAAACACATAACCTCCCCTCCTTCGGTGACTCTGGGGGACACTGTGTCTCAGGTGACCACAGGTATCAAGTGACTCAAGTACCCTCGGATTTGTTAGGTAAACATGTCTCCTGTACAGACCAGAATAGTGCTGGGTTCTCTCCTTTCTGATGACGCCTTCTGCCTCACACGTGGCATTTCAACCCTTTTCTGAGACAGGAGAAGCTGGGGCAAGAACACCGGGCTGTCCTCTCCTTGCAGGGCACAGCTACCACCCTCGGGCATGTCCCCGGGCTGGGCCATGGTGCTCAGGAGCACAGGGGGAGGCGGGGTGCTCCCACCTGGCTGCTCAGATGCTAAATCATAAGCCAAGTGGAGAATGGCTGTTTCCATGACAACTCGGATTTTTAAACAAGATTTCTTTGGTGTCTGTGGTGGCAGAGACACAGGCACCGCCCACCTCCCAAAAGTCCCTCAGTTCCTGGGGCCTATGGGCCACATGATGTCACCTGCAGCACAACCGGCCTGAGCTTACCCCAGCTGTCCTTCGCATCCTCCCCGCATCTCCTGCCAACCTCACTCTTGCTCATCACCAGGGCTTCCTGAGAAGCACAGACGTGAGCTGCAGGCCTGCGGCTCAGCGCCGACCACCCAGTCCACTTGTGCCTGGCTGAGTGCTTGGGACGAAGTTGTCCCTCCAGCCCCAGTGCCCCGGCACAGGGGTGTGGCATGGCTGACTCTCCACTCCTCCCCTGATGCATGGGTTGGGGTTCAAGTGGCCACCAGCCATCGTGACTGGGCAGTGAGGAAGCGCCCTGGGCTCGGAGGCCCGAGACTCCTCCTTGGACTTCAGTTCTGCCACTTACTAACTGGTGCCCTTGGGCACCGACCTTCACTGAGCCTCAGTTTCATCACCTGTAAACCAGAGCCAATAACTACCATATCTCTGGGTGGAAACCAAGGGTGGATGAGCCTGGGCAGAGGCCGTGGGCACCAGGCCAGGTGCAGGAGGAGGGACAGCAGCCTGTCTCCAGGTCCACTGACCCTCCTCTCGCCCTCTCCCCTCTTCTCCCACTTCCAGCCTGGGCCGGGTAATTCCAGTTCACTCCAAATCTATTCACCTCCACACTGCAAAGAAGAGTCTAAATTAAACTTTTAACCTCAACTTCCACATTGAACACCCAGAAGGGCTTCCACCTGGAGGGTCCCAAGACTGTTGAGAGCCAGATGTCCCTTCCCGCAAGCAGTGGCACTTCCACTCTGGTGAGCACCAACGCATTCTCCTCTCCATACCACACCATCCAGGAACACTCCGGAAAGCCATGTGGTGAACACAAGCCAGTCACGGGTTCCACGGTCTCAGCCCGAAACAGCAACCAGATTTTTCTTCCCCCTTTTTGGCAAACACTTCCTTCCATTTCTCAAGTCTGTGGTTTCGTTTCTTTAATTACAGGAGATGAACAGAAAGTCTTTATTTCACAAACAAACAGGCACCAAACCAGATGAGGACCCCAGTGGGTCACCAGACCCAGGGCGTGGGCCGGGGAGTACAGCTGTGGCAGGTGCTGTTTCTAGTCCTCGGCCAGCCAGGCTCCCTGGGTAGAGCTGCTTCCATGAGACCCCTCCACCCCTTTCCTACACTGATATCTGGCTAAAAAGAAAGACAAACTTCCCTCGCTTCTCCCCTTTCCAGCCCTGATGGCACTTCACAGTTTGCATGAAAGCACTTCCTGGTGAAGTTCTGCAGAAAGTTGCCACATGTAAAAAGGAGCATGTGGCTGGGTGTCCTGTCTACCAAGACCCTCCCCTCCTAGCAAGGGGGCAGACCACTGCGAAGCCATTCCTAGGACAACTCTGGAAGGCAACGGAATGAACATGAGGACAAGAGCTGAGGCCAAGTCCCAGGAAGCCTCAGGTTCTGACATCCTGAGAATCAGTCTCAGCTTCCAGCAGGCTTGGTAAAGGCGGCTTTCTCACACGGTTACAGAGCCCTCTGGTAAGGACACATATACTTGAAACTTCCAAATAAGCCCGATGCAGCCTTCTGGCTGATGCAGAAAAAAGTAAATGAATGTCCAGCAGGTCTTTCATGCAGTATTTCGCTCCTTCCTGTGAATACAATGCTGACCTCTTTCAGCTGGCTTCAAAGAATCCAAAAAAACTGAGTGCCTACATTTTGCCACTAGCCACAAATTAAGAGTGTACCTTATAGGTCAGCTGAGCAGCCTAGGTTAGGGGGAAGGTGAAATGGCAGGAGGACATGAAGACTTGGTGGCACCTTGCAAGAGAACTTTATAGGTTTCCTTTTTTTCCACAAAAAACTTGCTTGACTCTCACTGTCATTAAAGGAAGTTGTCCCCCAAGTTTCAGCCTCTTCAGGGCAACCACACACACGACTGTGCACACCTTCATTCCCCTCGACTTCGACTCTCCCAAACCCCAGTGTGGAGCAGTCCTGCGGCAGGCGTGAGCATTGATCCCAAAGGTGCTCTTGGGGCTGCCAGTCAGCTCACTTGGGAGAGCACAGTGCTGGTAACACCACGGTCAAGGGTTCAAATCCTTTTACCAGTCAGACACACACACAAAAAAAGGAAAAACCAAATGCGCTCTGGACTGACATGAAGGAGACATGAGAGACCTTTGATTTAGACTGAATCACGGCCTTTCATGTTTTATGTCTTTGCTCCTAGTGGGAAAAGTGTTCCACGGCTTCTTGCTGTATAATGATTAAATTAAGAACACAAACAAAAAAAGGGGCTCCAGCCCTGGCTTCGTCGTCTTCCCACGGGTTAAGGATGAACAGATACCAGTGCAGACTCACCCCCCAGCGCCAGGAAGCCACAGTCCCCAAGCACCTGCTAACTGGCCCAAGGCTTCGAGAGAAGCAGGAGAAGCGAGAAGGCCACACTGCACCTCACCCTGAACACGCCAGGACGTGCTCAGTGCTCCCTCTGCCACCCACCTGCCAATCGCACCTATCCAAAATGTCACTAATTCGCGCCAGGCTCAGCTACTCAAGCCACTCGCCAATGTGTCTGGAAAATGCAGAGCTACAAAAGCCCACAATGGAGCATTGCTTAAGATCAGCCTCAGCAACCCCACGTCCTGCATGCAGAAGAAAATTACTATCGTGGACTTAAAGTGGCAGACACTAGGAAGGCCCTCAAGCAGCAGGAAACTTTTTTGTAGCGAAAAAGTGGGAAACTAGACAATGACTGGGCAGTCAACATTCCGGAAAGTTCTGGAAGCCTTTGCTCACCATCTGCTTCTGGCTTATTGGGATGCTGACAGAGCCAATGTATTCTCCACGTCTTCCTTTCTAAAATGGGCACATTGCCTGGATGCTGAAGGATGTCGAATGTACTTTATAAAAGCTTTTAGAGATCCCTTGAGAGTTCGTCGACATTAGCGTCTGCACCTCTCCCACTTGCAGGGACACAGCGGCTCCCTAACTCGACCGCAGGCTGGATTACCCTGGGCAGCTGAGGCACTGGCAGACAGGAAAGCAAGAAATAGAAAGGCCCTGCCTCTCCAGCTTCGTCCTGTTTTCCCTCCTGGGGCCCCAGGAACAGACACGTGCCTCACAAAGCAGATGGAGGAGACGCTCTCTCTGAAAGTGCCTCCCACAAACCCGGCTGGAGCAGCAGCCGTCAGGGGAAACCCTCTCAGTCACCAGTGGGGCAAACACCCATGTCCCCATGTGCAGGACAGTTAATACTTGGGGTCCCAGGGCAACTTGTTTCATTGTCATGTTTATCCCAGGTTGGATGAAAAATTAGAGCCATTGTACTACTAGTCACAAGGCCTCAAATGTTGATCTATTCCACTGTCTTGAATGCCCAAAGAAACACACTCAGACACCAGCAGGGCCAAGTGGATTGAGAAGGGGGGAAGGCCGGGGGACAGACGGCTCCTGGCTCTCTAATGTGGTTTGACAAAAGCCTCAAGCCCTGGAATGGAAGAAGCCATTGGCTGGCGCAGGCCAGAAGACACAGGACACGTCCTTCTGTGAGCACATCCCACCCCATCCAGGTCAGCAGGTCAGAGGGTCAGACAGCAGCACAGCCCATTGGTCTCTCAGGGCAGGATATAGAGACGTCTGCCCCAGTACCCTATCTTGGTTGTATCTGTCCCAACCTCTCCACCCACGCTTGCTGGTAACTCTAGATTATCACAATGACCAGACCAACGGAGTTATTGGCCTGGTGGAGACAGATAACCCAGGCAAGACTGCAAGCCACAAGTCCCCCGCAGCACCAGCATCCACAAAACACTAATGCTGAAAAAGGACCTTTGGTCTTGTGTAAGGCTTCTGTCTTACAGGTGAGGGAAACTGAAGCTTGAGAAAAGACCGAGAGCAAGCCCTGAATGGGTATACTTGAGTAGTGATGGATAACTGTCAGCAGATCAAAGTCTAGGTGAAATTCCGTCACAATTATCTGAATGACCCAGATCATGTTGCCAATTGTAGGCGCCTCAGTTTCCCCATCTGTAAAGTAGAAAAGGAGTGCCAGCAACTAAACCTCACATGCTTCCTAAAGTTTAAATTAGAAAATATTATCTAATTGTAGAGAAGTTCAGATACCTAAGTTGGTACCTAAAGAATTCTTGGTAAGTTCTAGCTATTCACAAAACCCATTAAAACCTACAAATGCTATCAATGACCAACAAAAACAGGAAGAAAAACTTCACTAATCAATGCTTCCCTAGAGCAAAGAATTAAATGTGAATCTCTAGTCATGAAAATTAAAATCAGGGTACCGTTTCAAATCCTTCAGATAGCTAAAAATTAAAGTCTGGTAATATCTAGTGTCAGTAACCATGAGGAACAGGAACTGTCCACAAGGCTGGGGGCAGAACTGAAACAACCACCCTGGAGGACACTTTGTCAATATCTAGCAAAAGGGAAGATGCATGCACATCACAACCCAGCAAGAATTCTCCTTCTCCTGCTTCTGCCCTGGAGAAACCCTGGCGAGCTTGGTTCTGAGAGACACAAGGCTGGTTACTGTAGCACTGTGGCTGCAACAGTGGAAAAGTCGAAACAATCTACCTGTCCTTCGGTAGATAAACACATTTTAGATTTGCATTTAAGATGAACTCAATCTGTAGGTATGAACATAAATAAACTTGTTATATAAATTTTAATAACAACGCTTATGGATTGACACAGAGCTTTCAAAGGAAAAAAAGGAGACAGGGCGGTTAGCTCAGTTGGTTAGAGCACAGCATTATAACCCCAAAGTCATGGGTTTGGATCCTTGCACTGGCCAGCCGCCAAAAAAAAAGTACAAAAAAGCGCAGGATAATTATAGAGAGGAGCAACAGAGCGAAGATACACGTGCCTCTGGAAGAAGGGGAGGCAGGCGCAGGAGCTGCAGGTGACATGGCTCAGCCGAGACTGGGACCCTGATGCTTCAGAGGGGACCCCGCCACCCCGATCCGGTGCGGGTTGTTAAGGCTGAGGTTAAAAATGGGAGGATTAATTAAAAGTCTAAAAGTGTAGTGGGGTTTGATCCCTATCTACAACCCCATGCAAACTAGGACGGGAAATAAACATTAACAGTCATGAAAGGACTCAAGATTTATCTGCCACGCACCCTTTCTTAGGCACCTCCTGGAGAGTGCGCTGAGAGATGACATGAGACCAGGTATAGAGGCCGCCCACTGCCACCCATTACCCACCAAGTACAAACACACACCCACGTACGCCTCACCTAGATTCAGCTTACTGTCAACCCCCACCATCTCCCTTTACATGACTCACACAAAAGTGCCCATTTTGATCCTTTTCCACCTACAAGAATTCCCATTTCATATGGCTCAACCTTACACATTTCTAATACTTTCCTTAGGCCAGACCACCAAAAACAGGCAGCAGACCTGTGAGTCCGCCCCTCTAAATACTTCAGTCCATAGCTCCCAAGGATGGGATGTCCAACGCAACCACAACTCACTACCACACTTAAGAAAATCATCCAACACGGGCTGGCTGGTTATCTCAGTGGTCAGAGCGTGGTGCTGATAACACCAAGGTCCATGCTTCCATCCTTGTACTGGCCAGCTGCCAAAAACAAACAAATTAATATATATACATATATGCATGTACATACATCATCCAGACATCCCACGGTGCTCCGACACGTGGCCTCTCTTCACCTCTCAATCCAACTGCCAACAGCGATACAAAGTACCTTTTACTCCTAAAATGTGTGTCATTTCCCTGTCCAACTCCCAGGTCCAGCAGGTGGAGAAGAAAAGACTCTGTCTACAGGACGGGCCTCTGCCCAGGATGCTGCGTCAGCTCCACAAGGGCCAAAGGGCTTCCACCTTCCCACCCGACCAGTGTGGAAACAGGGTTGTCCTGACCCAACATCAAGGAGAGACGCTGGAGCCAGGGCTGTGTGTGGCCTGTGTCTGTGACACACCCGGATAAGGGATCCGCACCTTCCCATCAGGCAGTACCCCAGCTCTGGGACAAGTGTCCCCAAAGGAGTAGAAGCTTTTCCACTTTTCTCCAGGACACCTCCTACTCTGGGAAGGCTACAGGGTGGGCGGCCCGGCCCCTCCTCCACGAAGCTCAAAGGTCACCATCAGAGCCAACAGGAAACAGTTCTCTGGTGCGAGGCACTTGGGGACCAGGTTTTCAAGACACCAAAAGGTGCCAGGTCTCCCTTTGTACCCACAACCTCCTTTCCTCAGTGGGTGTGGGAGTCTCTGCCGGGTCTGGTGCAGGAATGTGGGGCCCGGGCTGACGTCCTTTGCCCTGCGCCAGGTTGTTGGCTCCTACGTGCCGGGGAAGGGGTGACCTAGGCCCACCATGAAGCCAAGTACGGTTCGCTTCCACCTGGTCTGCCGGCACCCCCGACACTCGCCCCGGACGCTGCTGCCCCCGGCCTCCGGGGGAGGGGAAGCCGCGGGGCCTCCGCCCTGCGTCCCACGACCGCACCTGGGCCTGGGACACCGTCCGCCTTCACGGCAGGCCCGGCGGGGACAGAGCGACTCCTCCGCCCCGTCCCCGCCCCGCGTGGCTTCTCTTCCTGTTTGCGGCCTTCGCCCCTCGTGCGGCCCCGCCCGCCCGCTCCGGGTTCCTGCTCGGCCGGACCGTCTTGTGGGGTCCCCGGGGACGTTTGGGGTTATGCGGAAACCCGCCCGGCGCACTCTCTGGAGGGAGCAAAGCCTAGGACTGGGCCGCCGGCGCCGCCATCTCAGCATCCGCCGTGGGCCCAGCAGCGGGGACGACATTCTAGCCGCGCGTCCCCGGGTCCGGGCCCCCCTCCCGCCGGGCTCCTGCCCGAGCTCGGCGGACGCGCCGCCAGGCCGAGGTGGGGCCGCAGCCTCGGGGACGGGGCGGCGGCGGGTGGTTTCCGCTTTTCTCGCCAGAGCGAGGCCCAGGAACGCGGATGCCACCGGCTCGCCTGAAGCCGCCGCCCGAGGCCCCCCGGGAGCCCCCCACGCGCGCCGGCCCCAAGGACGCCGCGGGGCCGCAGAGCGGCCCAGTCGCGACAACAGCGCCCGGGCGGCTCCCCGCCCCCCCCCCCCGGGGCCACTTCCGCCGCGGAGGCCCCGCGCCCCCCGCGCCCCTCGCACTCACCGAGCGCAGCCGCCGAGCGCGCCCGTGCCGGTGCCGCTGACCCAGCAGCCGCCGCAGCGCCCCGAGCCCGCCCCGGCGCCTGTTTATCCCGCCGGCCCGCCCCGCCCTGCCGGGTGACACGACACGTGACCTTCGCGAGCCGGCCCCGCCCCCCGCCCCGTCCCAGCCCCTCCCCCCGCCGTCCGCCCCCAGCCCCGCCGACCCCGCGCCCGCCTCCGCTCCCGGGGACCCTGCGGGATTCGGGCAAGGCCTGAGCTCGCCGCCGGGGAAGAGCAGCCCCGAGCCCCGCCGGCCTCCTGGGGAGTGAAACCTTGAAGCCCGGAGCCCGGGGCGTGGGAGGGAAGGTCGCTCGAGGTGTTCCCCAGCGCGTCCACCGACCTGGAAAGACCCCCGGGGCTGCCGCTGCGGGACGCGGGCCCCGAGCCTGCCTGGGCAGGGGCTGCCGCGTCTTCATTGGTTCGGAAACAACGCGGGTTGCGGGTGTGGAGACGACGGCGACACTCAGCAAGTGTCAGTAATGACAATGAGGCGTGGCTGTCACCACTGAGCACCGACTCCTCGGGGTGGATATCTGCCTGGAGCAGGGGTGCAGGGGAGCAGCACTGACGCCCACACAGCGGGCACACGGAGGGGTGGGGGGGTGGCTCGAGACCCGCCCCCTCCCAAGCATCTACCCCCTCATCTTTATGACAACCTCGCAAGGTGGGTATTGACACCAGTTTTATTTAGGAGGCTCAGAAGACCTGGCATGTTATCCAGGCTCATCTGACAACGAGACAGCTGCAGTCTGGAGGACCTCAAGGACCCTGGCCCTCAGCTGGGGGCCCATCAGAGAGCTGTCTTGACACAGGGACCTGCACCTCCTTGGTACCAAATTAAGGATAGAAGAAAAAAAATCCCTGGAGTCCAAGCGTGCTTACTGAACCCACAGTCGAGTGGGATACTGGAGGAGCTAGTGACCACAGTGGAGAAGGCTGGAGATCAGCTTCTGTTCACCCAGCTGCCTGCTCACCCAGTCATATCCTGAGAGCCACAGACCACAGACTGCAAATCATGCTTTATGTCATCTTCTTTATGGGGTCAAATCATTTTAGACCTCCACGAAGAACTCCTGAGAAGGCACCAATGGAGAGGACAGAGGGAGAACCATGAAAAATCTCTCTTCTCTCTTATCCTCACAGCGTGGAAAGGTGTGTGAGTGCTCTGCATTGTCAAAGGACAAAATTACAACAGATTTACCTAAATATCGCGATTGGCTTTGTTTCGGTAGAATAAGTGTTCCAATGAGCTGAGCCAAGGAGGTTGGTTTTACTGACAGAAAAGGCTGAAGAAAGCAGAACAAAGAAAAAAGTGGATTGGTCATTTCAGTGTTACTTTGTGAGGTGGGAACAGGAAGACAGAACAATGGAAAACATAACTGGTTATTTAACACCAGGGCACTTCAGGCTGTCCTTTTTGTGTAAGGATTAAAGCAGAAGGACCTTCATTATCACACCTGTTGAAGATCGAAATGGTCCTGTTTGGGAAATTGACTTTTTATCTCTCTCTCCTGGTTTCTCCAAAGAGAAAACCACAATTTAATTTAGGTTTGGTGATGCAGAATTTAGTAGGGGTGATTCCATTTTGATTTTTAATCTGGTCTTTTGGGGCCTAGTGCAAAAAATTAGTCCAAAACAGTGGTCTCCTATAATTTTTATTTAACAGCTTGCATTATCTTAATTTTATGGAATTTTGGATCAATGTCATAGAGTTAGAAATCTCTTTTGAAAGAAGAACAAAGAAATAAATCACTACAATCAGAGTAGTATTTGGCTTCCTGGAGCCTCCAGGAAAGCCTCATAGGGAAAGTCACACACTGTATATTTACTTGTTTATTTTCTTTACTACCCTCACTGTATCTAAGCCCCATGAGGGCCTGTGGCATTCCCTGATCCGTCCCCGATATGTAGCACAGTGCCTAGCACATAGTAGAAAATGAGAAAATGCAGAGTGAACGTGTAAATGAGTGAAGTAGGCCTTGAAGGCCGAGTAGGATTTTTGGCTTAACCTGCCAGGTTTTGGGGTTTGGGTCTCAGGAGACAGCTCTCAGAACTTAGAGGGGCCTTGACCTGTGTGAGTAAAAGCTGTTTGCCTGCTGAACATATAGAAAAGAGGCCTAGGTGTACACCGTAAGGAAATAAAAACATCCTCACAAAAACTTGTACCGAATGTTTGTAATAGCCCAAAGATGGAAACAACCCAGAAGTCCATCGACTGATGCATAAATAAACAAAATGTCATATATCCACAAAATGCAGTATTATTCAGGCATTAAAAAGAATGAATGTAGCTACATGCTACGACATGGATAAACCTTGAAAACATTATGATTAAAAAAAAAAAGCCAGTCACAACCACATATGATTCCATTTACAGGAAATATCCAGAATAGGCAGGTCTGTAGATAGAAAATAGATCAGTGATTGCCTCAGGCGGGGGCAGGGCAGATGGCCGTTCAGGAGGTAATACAGATGTTCTAAAATTGATTGTGCTGAGGGCTGCACAACCCTGACAGGACTAAAAACCACTGAATTGCGCACTTTAAGTGGGTGGGTGTTACAGTATGTCGGTTATCTCAGTAAAGCTGTTACCAAAAAGTTGATTGGGGAAGTCTTGGAAAGAGCTGGAAGTAGAAATCATCCTTTTTTCTTTTTTTTCTTTTTTTGGTTATCCTTTAAGAGGTCCCTTTTCTAAAGAGATGCCTAATTTGTTCTTTATTTTACAAGCCCTTGTAAATCTGGTTTTCTCTGACCTCTCTCTGGCAGTTTCCAAATCCCAGGGAGTTAGACTCTGAAGAGGAATGGTTTTTAATTGATGGTCTCTGTTTTTCAGTGGGTTCTTTAGTAGTTGGCAACAGACTCTGATGATTTTGGCACGGGCCAGTTCTTTCTCCCAAGGCATGGACTCTACAGGGTGACTCCTGATAAAAGTGAATCCTCTCTTTGGTACTGGGGGGCACTCAGCTTCTGTCTGGGGCTTGCCAAATCTTGTTACCGGGGCCACTCAAGTCTGGCTGCCTGCCCCTAATAAAAAACCCTGGCTTGGCATGCCAAAATCTGTTACCCCAGGGTACTCAGCTCCTGGCTGAGGCTCCCCCAAATCTGTCACCAAATCCAAGTCTGGCTGCCTGCTCCCAAACTAAAACAACCCAAAAGTCAAATGTTGATGAAAATGGAAGTCAGCTGTATTCAGGAATACTGGTGACCTGAGGAGAGATGTTGGGCTGACCCATCTGTCCAGTAAACCTGAAGGAGAGTGGCCAGACTAAAGCCATCTCCAGACTCAGATTTACGAAGGGGTTTTAAAGAGGGGCTGAGGGAATGGAATGTGGGAAATGGAAAGCAGGAGGGAGGGGGACATGAGCCATGGGGGCTCCATGCAAGGAGCCAGGTGCAAGGTCTCGCCAAGGCTCCGTCTGGTTTCTGCTCCCGGCTGTGCTGTTATCCCCGGGGGGGGGGGGGGGGGGGGGGTCCTAAGTAGGGGTGGAGTCAGCACACTGTCTTGATGTCTTCCTGGGTTTCTCAGGGTCTGGATAGTGCTTGCCTTCCAGTAAGTCTGCAGCTCCAGGCTGACTGGAAAACAACTTTACATTAATGTAAATAATGTCACCTTGCCCCATAACCAAGGTTCACAATATCAAATAACCATGGGAAAAGAGGGAACTCAGAGAAATGCATGCCAAGAAGAAAACTTAGGGCCTTTTAAAAATCTTTTAGAGCCCACGTGGCTTTAGGTCCCAACATGGCTTCAGTCCTGCTCCCTCCAACATCTTTTCCCTCCTTTCCTCCAGCCAGTGCTGTTGGGGCTCCAAAAGCAATCCCCTAAGCGAAGGCCTCACTAGCAACCTCCAGAGCTTCTGGAGGAAGAACTTCTGACCTTCTCCTACAAGCCATAGAAACTAGAACCCCTCTTCTCCAGGGTGCATCTAGATATGATCTCATCTTCCCCCCTGCCTGATTGTAGTTCATGAGACCCCAATTCCAGGAAAGGTCCTGCCCGGTCCCCTGGAGGAAGGAATGCTACACAGAGAGGCCACGAAGAACCTGAACAGATGTGCCCTGCTGGGGTTCTGCCTCGGTCTAGGAGCATTAGATCACACTTTCCTTGTCCAATCCCATTTCTACACAGCTGTGCCTGCTTCACGGAACCTAAGCATAAAGAGGGAAAATTTTCCCTATATCTTTGGGTCTTCATTCTGAAAGGCTCCTGTGTCATGTAAAACTATTTTATAACAAAATTTGTTATACCTTTTCGTCATATTAATCTGTGATTATCAGGTGATTTTTCAGAGAAACTTCGGGGGATTGAAGGGGATGTCTTCCCTTGGCCCCTACAGTGCTTAAACCTGTTAGTTCAAATTTGCCTTCCTACTTAGAGGTGTAAGAGTCTTTTAAGATCAGATCAACCTGCCTACCCAAATCTGTTTAAAATCACAGCAACAGAACAAAGAAAGGAGCCAGGGCCCCAGGTAACACGGAAATGTTCTCATCACCCCCAAAAGGAACATGGCAATGTTTACCACTGTAGAACAGGTCAACTTTCTTTTTAACGATCTGTTTGTCCATACACAGGAGGGAAGGAAAATAAAAAAGAAGAATTATTGATCATCTATTATGTAAGGCATGCCTTTTAAAGAAAATTCTCAACCATCCTGTGATATGGGGAAAAGCCCCACTCTCTACCATTTTGCAAATGAAGCAAAAGGGGCCCTGAGAAGTTCCATTAAGTCCTAGGTGACCGTGGTGTATCAGGGACAGCAGGCATTATAACACAGATCAGAATCAGAAGGCCCGGCCTCTCTCCTGGTTTATCAGGCAGAAGGAGTGGCCATAACTCACAAATGCTATGGGCCACAAGGTTTGTGATGGGATTTTAGGAAAGGACAAAGAGTAACTTTCTGGCCAAGGTATTCATCCTCAGGAGATTGCTATCAAAATGCAAATACGTAACCTGGAGCACAGGGGCCGTGGGCAATCTTCCTACTGAGAAACATTCTCCCTTTGCTTGGGGCTCTGGAGTCTGCCGGGTGTCTCTGCAGGGGAAACTTCCTTCCATGCCTATTTCAGGCCCCAGTCCTGGCAAAGACTGCTCCGAAGCCTCTCCCATTCCCTCCAAACCCATGCACTTTTATGTTTTGTCTGCAGTGGGGTCTTCACACAGAGTGGGTGCAGTTTAAGCCAAGACTGCCTTGTGGTGGTGTAGACAGAGTATTCTCTTGGCACTCCAGCTGCATGTCTGTGATTCTATAGCCCCTGTGTCAAGCTTTTCCACAAGAAGGTGGACAAAGCTTGGAATCTGCCATGTGGAGCTGTGTGACTTCTCATAAGTGACTTAACCCCTCTGTTCTTCAGATTCCTTATCTGGCTGGTGAGGATGGCCCAGACTCCAGCCCTGAACACAATCCCTCAAATCTAGGTGCTCCCAAGGACAGAATGGGCTCCCACTGGGTCCAATGGCCCACTTAGGTGTATTATTTAAGCCAACAGGCACAGTAACTGGAGTCTGAGTTGTGACCAGCACCCGTTATCCCCAGAGGTTGCCTTCCCTGAGGCTTAGAGCAACAGATGCGCTCTTTCACAGATCTCCTTGGCATGTCTCAGTCTTCCTTTGGGCCTTTTAGAAGCTCAGAAGATTGACATCCTGAGACCTCCAGCAGGTGGAAAGAATATGCCTTTGGAGGAGATGCCTTTCCTACCTTACCTCAGCCCCATTCTTCTGAACCCACAGGGCCAGAGACACCAGACTCTACCACGAGCCAGAATTGGGAAAGGTTGGCAGCCTTCCCTTGCACAGGGTGTCCCTTCTCAACACCCTCTCACTTCACTAGTCCAAGCCAGGATAAAAAAAACATGGAGGCAGAAAACCTGGGTCAGAGTCCTCGTCCCAGTGATAGGTCACTTCTCCCAGCCATTTTCTCCAAACAAGTTTTCATGAGGAATCCATTTAAATTAGATCCTCTATGATGCATCACCCCAGTGGCCCACAGGTACAATGTGATCGGTAGCAAAGCCCCTCCCATTTTCTTTTATCTTGTTTCATCTTTCTTTTTTTGTATTCTTTTTGGATCCTCATAATTCAACTTGACCTTCCCATTTTCTAATTCTCATAATCAGATACATCAAAAGTTCTGGTCTATTAACCAGCAATTCCATTTTTGTGTATTTACCCAAGAGAAACGAAAACATATGGCCCCAAAAAGACTTCTACAAGAATGTTCAATAGAAGCTTTCTTCATAATAGCCAAAAACTGGAAACGGGCCATGTGTTCAGGAGAATGGATCAGCAAGAGGTGGTGTATTCAACAATAGTTCCCAAAAGCAAAAATGAGTCAACTTACTGTTAATCACATGCATCTGTCTCAAAAACATTGTTGCGTAAAAGAAACCTTATGCAAAAGAGTGCATACTGTACTTATGATTCCTTTTAAGTGAAGTTCTAGAACAGGCAAAACAAATCTGTGGTGGAGAAAATATAACAGCAGTTGCCTCTAGGGCAGTGAGGATGAGAGTTGACTGGGAAGAGCCTGAGATAAATTTCTGATGTGATAATTGTGTTCTAGATCTTCCCAGGGGTTTGGGTTACACAGGTGGAGGTATGTGTCAGCACTTGGTGAATACACACTTCAGATCTGTGCATTTTGTTATTGTGGATACATTTTACACCAAAGGAAAACACTGTGGGCAGATACTAGCCTCTGGTAAATGATGTGGCTGCTGAAAGGGAAGTTACAGATATCTGTAACTTACTCTGAGATGCACTGGGATGACGGAAGGTGGTGGGTGGGTGGATGGATAGATGGATGGGTGGATGGATGGGTGGGTGGATGGGTGGGTGGGTGGATGGATAGGTGGATGGGTGGGTAGGTGGATGGATAGGTGGATGGGTGGATGGGTGGGTGGGTGGATGGGTGGATGGGTGGGTGGATGAGTGGATGGATGCATAGAAGGAGGATAGACAAATGGATCTATGAGAGAGTAAATGCTGTAACGTGTCATTGCAGAACCCAGTTGGTGGACATATGTGTTCACTGTAAAACTCACTGTAAAATTCTTTTAGCTTCGATGTATCTTGAGAATTTTCATGATGGCACATTGGAATAAAGTTCTGGTCTTAAAAACATGTGACACAAAAACAAAATCTAACATAAAAACAACTCCCCAGAAGCTATTCTTCAAGGGTGGGCTCAAATACCCCTTTTTCCACAAAATTGGGCTAGTTGGTTACCTAATTAAAAATGTTTGTTCCTGCGCCTGGAATGCTCTCACTGAACTTGTACTCCAATTATGCAGTGCCAGGTGCACAGAGGGCATGCATGGTGTGTTTGCCATTATTAATATCATCATAATTATTACTAATATTTATAGCAGTGACAATCTCTATCTGTCTCCTCTTTACTCTATAAGCTGTTTGAGAGAAGGGACTTTCTAGACAACCCCATTCCAGGTTTCTGATTTTGATTTTATGTAGTTAATTATGTTACAACCCTAAAATTTGTAGGTAACTGATATGATGTGAAATAATTCCTCTCTTTAGGTGCATAAGACCTGCTGGGGGTGGGGTGGGGGACATCCTGCCTGGGGGGTTCGGTCACCTCCCCGTTCCCATGGTGCAGAGGCCTGCTCAGGCTCCCACTTGCACATTGCTTGCAATATTTCTGCTCTATAAATGTTTTTTTCTTTGTATTCTCCTTTGAACTAGTTGTAACACCTTACCGGTTTCCACATTAATGAATTAAATAAAACCTTTAATATGTGTTTGTTCTTATATCCCTATGAGAATCAGGATTTTACTTAAAAAAATAAATTATCCACGAACACCCCACCGTGCCTAACTCAGAGTCGAACCGAATCAGATCTCTTGATTGGTTGTAATTGTTTTCAGTATTTACAGCAACATGGTTCCATTTCCCGTTTACACTTTAAGTACACTCTGATTTCGGTTTGAATTCCTCCTTCCTCCTCTCTTTTACTGCTCTCACTGCTTTTGTTCCCTCCTTCCAGCAGCCGGCCTGGCTGTACATTGAGTTGCCTTCGTGCTCCCAGCACTTCCTTTTCTTTGTGTCATCAAAAAGGGAAAACGACAGGGCCTTGGTTCTGGAGAACTTCCAAGTTCCTGGTTATAACCTTATTAGGCTGAGAGTGTGTTTTTCTTTTTTTTGGTTTTTCTTGGGGCGGCTTCCAGAAGGAGACCTCTTTATTTTCATACCAGCGTCTCCTTTCTGGCTTATCCTAGTTTGAGTGCAGTCGTGTCAGTGCACACGGGAGAGGTGGTGTCACCCAGACACGGCAAGGCCTTGGCTTGAGCGCAGCCTTGTGGCCTAGCTGCCGGCGCCCCACTCACACCGTTCCTGCTCCTCCTGGAGCCTCTCCAACCCTAACCAAGGACTTCCACAGGAAAAAGGAGGGTTTGCCTTGTGTGGCCTCCTCAGCATCTTTCACATGGGATAAATATGTGATTTTGCTCAGAGCTTCAATCAGTTGTCCTTGTAACTTTATATGACATATCCAAATCCCTATTTCTCATTTTCACAACTTATCATTTTGAAGAGCTTTTTGTTTTTAAAAGATGACCGATAAGGGGATCTTGACCCTTGACTTGATGTCAGCACAACGCTCTCCCAAGTGAGCCACGGGCTGGACCTGAAGAGCTTTTTAAAACGGCAATCAACACTTTTAAAAGTCCCTCTTAAAAAAAAAATTATCTTTGAACTCCCCGCTTTGCCTAACTCACAGTGTTGACCTGAACTGGACCTCCTGGTTGGTTGTAATAGTTTTCAGTGTTTTCTCATGCCCATCCGGGTTGGGAAGTTGCTATTCCGCGATGTGCGTGGTGGTGGCGAATGCGGTCAGGAGCTCGGGCCTCCGTCTGCAGAGGAGTGGCCCGTGCCCGGGCGAGACTGCTTGTGGTGCCTGGCCCGAGCCCACCATGGGCTCCTTGGCCCACAGCAGTGAGGTCTCCTCTGTGGACGCTGCTGCTCCTCCAGTCCACCTGGACAGGGAGAGGTGGTGGTGACACATGGTTCGGGCCACTGCGAGGCTCCTAGCCTCAAGAGTCGCCTGGTGATCCAGATGTGGCCTCGGCTGGTGAGCCCATCTCCAAAGAGCTCCTGTGTCCAGCAGCTAAGAGGTGACTCAGCAGGGGTTGCTCTCTGCGCAAGAGGAACAGTGAGGACTGGGTAGCCACAGGAAAGCCGGCTCTGGTTTGCTTCTAGAGGATGTGTGTTTTGTGGGTTGTGTAGCTGATGAAGATCTCAGCAGTGTTGACTAGGAACTGATGGAGAGACCCCAAACAGCCAAAGACATCCTGCTCTTCATTGGTTGAAAATGTGATCTACTCGAATGACTAGAGCTGGAGTTTCAAAATCCCTTTGTGTTGAAATCTTTCTTTGTTGACACCATCAAAATCAGGATTTCATCCAGGAAAGAAGGAAGGAAAGTGCCTCGTGTGTCCTGGCCTCGTGCTGTGAAGGGCACTGTGCTAAGTGTTTTTACATCTCAGGCAGGCCTCCCCATCATGCTGCAGAGCGGGTATTACTACTCCCGCTGTAAATCGCATCACTGAGGCTCGCTGCGCTCTGGGTAACTGGGCTAGCAAGTAGCAGACCGGGACAGATGCGGGTTCTCCCGACTCTAGCTGGGTGCTTCTCCCATGCTTGTTCACAGCAATTAAAGACACTTGTCTAAGGGAGGTTTGGGAAGAAGTTTTTCTAGGAAATGCTGTGTGTGTGTGTGTGTGTGTGTGTGTGTGTGCGTGCGTGTGTGCATGCACGTGTATGTGCGTGTGTGTGTGTGCACGTGTATATGTGTGTGTGTACGAGTGTGCGTGTGGAGGGGCAGCTCCTCGAGCAAGAAGAACCATGAAGCAAGAGCCTGAGTCCACTCTAGCTGCCCTAACAGAACGCCACAGGGCAGCGGCTTCAACGACAGAAATCTATTGTCTCACTTTTCTGGAGGCTGGAAGTCTATGATCAAGGTGTTGGCCGGGTTGGTGTCTCATGGGGCCCCTGTCCTTGGTTTGTAGCTACTGTCTTCTCCCCATGCCCTCTCATGGTCGTCCCTCTGTGTGTGTGTTTGTGTCCCAATCTCTTCTTATAAGGACATCAATCATATTGGATTAGAACCCACCTTAATGACCTCATTTTACCTTAATCGCCTCTTCAAAGGCCTGATCTTGAAGTTCAGTCATATTTGTAGGTACTGGGGGTTGGGACTTCTCTCATGAAACCTGTGGGTGGGCACAATTCAGCCCATACACTGTGCTAGAAAAGAGACTGCTTCAGACTTTCCCAGAAGAAGCAGGCTGTTTGGAGACCCTAGAGAAAAAACTGCCTGGGGACAGTCCTGTCTCAACAGGGCAAGGCCAGGCACTCCCCTAGCCAGTGTGAACTGAGACTCTATTATGCTGCTCTGCTGTAGCCTGCACGTGGACTCCGAGGTCCCTGCCCCAGGGAAGGGAGAAAATGGGAAAGCTTCACGTCCTCTAGACCTCCCGCCCGTGAGAGGTGTTCCATACATTCCATGGATGATCCCTGTCTGGGAGTCAGAAGGCTGGCAGGTGTGTTTAGCTGCAGCCTCAGGAGACAGAAGTGGCTTGGGTGAGCTCCAGCTGGCCTGTGCCATGGGTTCACGATCCTGGTGCACCACTTCCCACTTGGTGCCTTGAGTAAGTTCAGTCAGCTGTCCAGGCCCTTCTTCCTCATCCACAGGATGGTAGTGCTGATGCGGCCGATCTCACGGGCACAGTGTGATAAGAAGGGAGCTGCGCACGCAAGACACTCAGTGCTCAGCACAGAGCAAACTTGGTAAACACCACCTCTCCAGTCCACTCCAAATCACAAGCACTGAAAACACGTACATGTGAAGATGCTCACCCTCACGAGCTCCTTGTGGTTCACAGTGCATTCCCGTCCTCGTAATCTGTTCTAATTGGAGCCTCTCAGCAACCCTGCAAGGTAGGCATTTCACAGATGGGAAAACAGAAGTGGCTGGGAGACCTGCCAGTCACATGGCGCTTAAGCAGCTAAGCCTCCTGACTCAGTCCAGTGCATTTCCTATCTCTGCTGAGGTCACAGTCACCACCCTCAGCCCAATGTGGTCCCTAGGCCTGCTCCAAGCCATGAGAAGCCTGCGGAGAAGGCCTGAGTTGTAGATAACTGAGGTGTCCACTTCAAGTCCTATGCCTTGGAGTCTCATGGGATGTTTCAGAGTATTTTTGTCCTGGGGACGGGCCTATTGACAGAGCTCTATGAAAAACAGCTGTGAGCTGTCAGCAGCAAATACCAAATGCCTACCAGGCAAAGTCACCTGCTTAGCTTCTGTGGCCAAAGGGGGTGACGATGTGGAGCTACCCCACTTAGGGAGTCTCAGTCATATTGGCCCAGCCCACGGATGGAATGGGAGAGAAATCTCGTTACCACCGGCCAGCAGAAGTTTCTGAGAGAGATTCTTCCTGCGGAAGGGAGAGTACACCGTTCCATTTCAATGCACCCTCAGTGCTCTGGCTCATGAGACAGGGTGAGATTGGCCATGGAGAATGGTTTAAGTTCCTCATGGATTTCAGAAACATCAGCATGTTTGCTAGAGATGGCCAATAAATAATTTTCAAAAGTTAACTGGTCTTTGAAGAAGTGTTTTATTTTATGTGAATTCTGCTTTGGCTTGAGGATGTCATCAGACATTAGAGATTCTTGTTAAGACATGAAGTCTTTTGTCTCCCCAGGTGTCTACCTGCCCGCGCTGGCCATCCTTGTTCATTCATCTAGAGTTCTGTGTAGGCGAGAGGACCTGATTGGTATGTGTGTCTGGATGTACAAAGCGTTTTTCTGTTGTTAACCATCTCGTCTACGTGTGTGTGTTGGGGATGTGGTGGATCAGTCATCAAGAAGCACGTGGGAAGCAGGTGGATTTTGCAACAGGAGCTGGGAAGGGCTTGAGACTCCAGTGGGGGCAGGTACAGCCTTCACCCACCCACTGCACTTAGTCTCAGCTTGGGTCAGCCAGAGCGACTCTCGGAGCTGGAACAGGAGCTTCATGAAGGTTGGCTGGGCTTGTGGCGAGTGAACCCTCAAAGGAGGGAGCCTCCTGCCCACGGAGGGCAGTAGGTTTGCAGAGGCAGGTTCCGCACAGCCAGGCCTGGTGTCAGAGTCACCGGGAGCACGAGGGCCAGAAGCAGGTCTCACAGGCGGGAGGAGGCGAGCTTTGCCCAGGCACAGAGCCAGCCTCGTGGTGAATCGGCTGAAGACAGGGGCAAAGGGCTGGCTCGTGTCTCACTTGGGAGAGTGTGGTGCTGACAACACCAAGGCCACGGGTTCGGATCCTTATATAGGCATGGCCGGTTTGCTCACTTCAAAGAGCGTGGTGCTGGCAACACCAAGTCAAGGGTTAAGATCCTCACTGGTCATCTTTAAAAAAAAATAAATAAATAAGACTGGGGTAAGAAGGGCAGCAGGGCTGTGAGTCTAAGATGAAGCCAAGTTAGTTACATGGTGAAAACATCCATGGTGTGAATCTGTCCCTTTTATGTATTTTCTTTTTCTCTTTCTTTTTTAAAAAGATGACCGGTAAGGGGATCTTCACCCTTGACTTGGTGTTGGCAGCACCACACTCTCCCAAGTGAGCCACGGGCCGGCCCTCCTTTTATGTATTTTCATTTTCTTGCTTGGGCATTAGGTTTTAAGCTGGGGTCCCTCCTCCCATTAAATGTAGGTAAGATGGACAGAAACCTCTCATTTTCATGGCCTCTGGTTGTTTAAAGCTGCCCAGAAGTTTGCAAACCTCCAGGTGAAGGTGGAAGCCTCAGGGTTGTCTTCAGGACATCCTCCACCTCTCGGGCATGCCTTGATCTGTCTGTAAATCTCAGCCTCTTGCTTGATTCCCACACACGTCTAAATCATGGTGAACTTAGCAGACCTCTCTGGAGGTTCTGGGGTAGGCCGTGAGGATGGGGAGGGGGTGGCCAAGAGCTGGAGGAGGGCTTTGCCTTGCAGAAATGCCCCCAGAACACAGAGCTTCTCCTTTCCAGAAATGTTCTTTGGTGATCCCACCATGCTGGATTTCATTTAGTTAATTTCATTTTATTCACCCATCTTGTTGGCTCTCTGTCTTCCTCCTTCCCAGATCTCTCCCCTTCCCTTCAGTGGCAAAACAACTCATTTCTTCCCTTTCCAACCCAGAACAGCCTTGCTTGTCCTCTGAAGACTTGGTCTTTGCTGACATTCATCCCACAACATCTTGTCTGCCCCCACCTGCTCTCTCCAGGCCGGTTCCTTCACCAGCTAGAGTCTGGTCTCTCTCTTTTTCACTACTCTAGAAAAGTTCCTTTAGGAAATTCCAAACTCGCTCAGCTCAACTAAGAGGGTCAGGGCAGGACTGCTGATGTATGCCTGGAGATCACCACAGCACCAGTCTCCATGGTTACCCAGTGTGCTCATAGGAAGCAGACCAGCAGGGCACCCAGCAGCTGCTGGGGCAGGGTGGGCACTCCTTCCTGGCGGGCACGATCCCTGCTCTGGTGCCCCACAAGCTCTCCCAGAAGAGTGACCTTGTTCTAAAGACATATCCGCCTAGAGAGCAAACTTGCCGTAACGTTCTCATAATAAAAATACATGACCAGTTTGACTTACGCTCCATGATACAGCCATGTTTGTATTAATGTAAAAATAATGTCCTTCTCTAAGCTTGTAGTGTTTGCATACTTATCTCACCACACACGTGCCAGGTACTGTATGAGGCAGGAGGAATTGAGGGGGCAATTCTGACTGAAATGGAACTTAGGGTCTAGGTGGGGGGACAGATGTCAATCAGTCCAACCAGCCTCCCAGGGCTGCACACCATCAGGGGTCTGGTAAACCAGGTCAGCGAGTGCTATCTTATTCTTTTCCAAGGACTTTCCATATCTACTCCAAGATCTGGCTCTCAGGAGCACTTAGTAGACACTGGCTGAATGACTGAGTAAAGGGATAAATGAATGAACTATAAGGTTCAACTTGGATCCTCATCTAGGAGCTCAGCACAGCCACTGTGGGTTACAAAATGAAATCCCAAAACACTGGTGCCTTAACAGCCTTCAGAGATGATCGAGCTCAACTCCTTCACAGAGGGTTGAGGAAGATCAGGCCCAGAGAAATAACATGGGCACACAACTCATCTGAACTAGAGCTAAGTAAAACCCAGGCCCTGGATCAAGCCTGTGGTTCTGAACCCCCTGCCCTGTACCGCCTGGCCTTTGAGCCACACCCAGATGACTGATGTCACCTCTTGGAACAGGTGTCAAACCTGACTTAGGCATGTACCCGGTAGGGTCATCCTCACGCTGGGCTTGCCTGGGCCAAAGATAACAAAGTCCAAGGCCCAGGTGTTGACGCCGGTGGCTCCTCGGCCCCTGGCTGCCTGCTGGAGTGCAGTCAGGGCATGAGCTGGGAGCCGCTGAGGTGGCATGGCAGGAATGTGCTGTCTCTAACTCATCTTCAGTTCATTCTTGGCTGGGCACTTGTTTTAATTAGGTGGATAACATCTCTGTATGGCTGTCCCTGGAGGTCTCCTGACTCCTGGAGTGGTTCCCCCTCTGAAGAGCCTCCAGTGGCCTCTGGGGGTCTCTAGGAGCAGCCTGTGAGCTGTACAGGTGTGTCTCAGGTGTCCTGACTTCTGGCATGAGGGAGGGTGGCATAGAGGAAGGAGCTCAGGTGAGCTTGGATCCTGGCCCTGTGCCTTCCCAGCTGCTGCATCCTGGGGCAAGCTACGTAGTTTTTCCAAGCCTCAGTTTCCTCCTCTGCATCATTTGGGCTATGGGGATAGTACTGACCTCACAAAAAGGATGCAAAGATTAGAAATAACACACGTCAAGTGCCTCGCAGAGTGCTTGGTAGACTGGAGAGGCTAAGGTGCGGGTAACAGCCACCACCACCATCATTATTATCCACAGGAAAGGGGCCCCCTCTCTGATATCCATGAGGTTAGGGTTTGTGTAAAAGTCAGTGCCACCTTCAGATTGTAAAGAACGCCACACCCCATCCCACAGCCCCCGACTACTTCCTGCCAGCTCCTTTTAACACTGTGCTCACTGATACCTGAGCCACAGATGGGCTCAAGTGCTGAGGACTTGGTGGAGTTTTCCCTCTCAGGCTCCAGGTCCCCGAGACGCTGCTGGGGTGAGAGGGGGTGACCATAAGGCCAGGCTGTCAGATGAGCGTAGCCCAGCCCCCGCATGGTACTAGCCAGAAATCCCTTTCAGCAAGTGATCCAGGACCGGGTAGGTTCTAGAGCATTTTCAGCAAAACGTTCATTTTACTAGGCACCTTAATGTGGATGAAAGACTGTGGGTTTTGCAACTTTAAAAACCTGATTTCAAATCCTGACTCCAGCACTCACTCACTGTGAGACCTGGGCCAAATTAACCAACTTCTCTGAGCCTTGATTTCTTCTCAAAATAGGACAAAATAACTGGAGTCATATAAGGATGAAATGAAGTATCCCAGGTGCGTTATTTTGCTATGGCTGCTATAACAAATACCATAAACAGGGTGGCTCAAACAACAGAAATGTATTTTCTCACAGTCTGGAGGCTGGAGGTCTGATATCGAGGTGTCAGTAGGTTTGGTTTCTCCTGAGGACTCTGTCCTTGGCTTGCAGACAGCCGCCTTCTTGCTGTGTCATTGCACAGTCTTTCCTCTATGCATGTATCCCTGGTGTCTCCATGTGTCCAAATCTCCTTTTCTTACAAGGACACCAGTCACATTGGATTAGGGCCCATCCTAATGACCTCATTTTAACTTAATTACCTTGTTAAAGATCGTATCTCCAAACAGAATCACATTCTGATGTAGTGGAGGTTAAGATGGCAATGTATGAATTTGAGGGGGACAATTCAGCTCTGAACACAAGGTAAAGCTTCTTCTAAGTGACCTTTATTACGAGACCCTGAGATTTCTTTCTCCAGCTCCTTCTACCTCTTCCTATTTCTGGAATGTTTCTGTGTGTTGGAAGTTAGTCATTCTTCAGGAGGTGATAGTATTTTTTCAGAGTGTCATAGTAAAGCTAACCAATGTCAGGAAGAGAAAATCACCAAAGGCCCACTCAAGTTTGCTCTAGAAGCGGTCTATCCTCAGGCACTTTTCTTAGGCTGGGTACTGAAAAATTGTTTGCTGGTTCTGGAATATGCAGAAATGTGTCGCAGCCAGGTCAGAGGATGGAGGTGGAGGTGAGGGTGTCAGGGGTGGGAGCAGGCATCCCCACAGAGATCCAGGTGTCATTTCCTCAGGAGGTAATAAGATTGTTGACATTAGAGAGAAAAGTGTCTTTTTTTCCTCAACCCTAACTCTCAGAATTGTCATTAAATCACCCGACTTCTCCCTTTTCACATACAGGTGGCATAATGAAGTCTTGTGTCTGTCTCTCATCCCTTTGTGGTTATGACCAGTAATATTGATTTACTTATAAAGATGGCCTGCTATGCAAGTCTGGTGTAGCAAAGGCCCTGTCCTAAACATTTGATGGATTTCTAAAATCCTAACCTGTGCTTTGAGCTGCAAAGAGGATGACAGGAATTCCTTTTCCCCCAAATAGTCCTGGGTCTCTGTGAGCCCAAGGGCAGGTCAGCGTCTTGCAGTAATAATTGAGGCAGATGCTTATCTCTGGGTGCAAGGTGCACAGGACTTCGGAATTTTCAAAGACAGATTAAATAAATGCTTTGTATCCATAACAAATAAATACAAATGATAAAAATGACTAACGGGCTTTCAGTGACCAATGTCATCAAGTCCTTTCCTCCACCCTTTAACAGGTGAGGAAACTGAGGCACAGGGAGTGGGGTAACCTGCAGGACACAGACTCAGCTCGCTGGCTGGGATCCAGCCAACAAGTCCTGGCCAGCAGCGAGCCAGGGCCCTTCCCAGACAGGTGACAGAGGATGGAGGCAGGTGACAGAGGACGCTGGCACTGCGAGGGTGGGAGGTTGGGGGGCTGGCGCTTCAGGGTCAGGGTGTGGGAGGGGCTGGAGTTCCGCCTGGGAGGGTCGGGGCCGTGCGGTGGCCTGCGAGGGACGGAGGACTCCACGGCTGAGCCCTCGGGACGCGCCTCGCTGCTCCCGTGTCCCCTGTTTCCCGCTGGAGCTGGCCACATGTGGATGCATATCCCGAAGCGCCGTCCGTCTGCGGCATTGGGGGAAACTGCAGGAGCAGGCAGAGTGGGGCCCGCGGGCCTCAGCGCACAGGACAGCCTCTGCGCAGCTCCACAGACCCCTGCCCTGCGGGGACGCTGTGGCTCTGGCTCATTCGACTTCTGCTTTTAGATGAAGCCGCCTGCTTTTTACATGTTGGCTCAGAGGAGAAACAAGAACAAGCTGGAGGCCAAAGGAGAGAGACATCCTGAGCCGTTTCTGCCCCACAGGCTGCAGGCAGTGGTTTCTGCTTGACACCCTGAAAGGCGAAAATTGCCCTAGAAAAAGAAAGCCATCCTCAGAGGTTCTGCCTTAGGTGACCAAGACTTTCTTCGAGGCATCATCCTGCAGTTCTGGAGGCTGTCAGGCCAGGCAGTGCCCACAGGACCTGTGGGTGCTCAGGATTTTCCCGTGGTGACAGCCTGGTCCCCCTTTCCTGTTGTCTTCCTGGCCTGGGTTCCCTGATCTGCAGAGTCTCCCTGCCCCTGCTCCCAGGTTTCCCTTACTTACATAGGCTTTACCCTCCTGTTGCTGTCTTCCCATTACAGTGGCATCTTCCCACTTTGGCCTAATAATTTCCTTTTCTGTTTTTTGGTGGCTGGCAGTACAGGGATCTGAACACTTGACCTTGGTGCTGTACATCACGCTCTACCCAGCTGAGCCAAATGGCCAGCCCTTCAATAACTTCTTGATGAGCACACCTTTGTCCTTACGGCAAGGTAAGGAAGTTTGAACTCCAGAGGTTACAGTCAGCTTGGATGCAGGGATGTGACCTTATGGTCATAAAGCAACGAAGTATTTCCATACTAGTAAAGAGCCCTAGTGCCCCCTCCCCATCTTCCAAGACCTCTGTGGGACCCAGTATCTAAAGAATTCACGTCTAGGGGCCGGCCCGTGGCTCACTCGGTAGAGTGCGGTGTTGATAACACCAAGGCCCCGGGTTCGGATCCCATATACGGATGGCCGGTTCGCTCACTGGCTGAGTGTGGTGCTGACAACACCAAGTCAAGGGTTAAGATCCCCTTACCGGTCATCTTTAAAAAAAAAAAAAAAAAAAAAAAAGAATTCACGTCTAGCACAGCAGAGAGCCTCCAGGAACCAAACTGGTCACTAAATGCTTTAAATAGTTTGAATATTACCCAGATGGTCTCCATTTTTGGATAGAGAAAGGAAGTCTACAGATTTTCTCAGTTTTACTTGTGACCTCCTGCCCAGGGTACGGTAGGATTGGACCATCAACTCAGGTCTGGGTTTGGCTTGCTTTTCTCAACAACATGCGATTTTCAGATCTGTAACAGCTCCGAATGTTGGCTTTTGAAGACCAGCTCAGGTCCCCAGGTCTTCACAAGAGGTGGGAGAACAATGCTCTGAGCTAAAGGACACCTGTAGGACAGAGCATGGTGTGTACACCAGAAGACCCCCAGGAGGGTAGGATACTGGTTACCAACATGCCCCTGGGAGTCTCTATCCCTCCAGCCTGAGCCTCAGAGCAAACGTGGAGCTGACAGGAACCCAGCAAACCTGCAACATGGGGCCAAGACTGCAGATGGCAGCTTCAAGCAAGTTGCCTGGCTAAGCCCAGCTAGATCTGCCAAATCACAGTTGGCAGGGGACCAAATACCTGTTGTAAGCCACTGTATGAATTTATTTTCTGCTGCTTATAACGGAATACTTGAAACTGGGTTGGTTAGCTCAGTTGGTTAAAGTGCTGCCTTGTAACACCAGGGTCAAGGGTTTGGATTCCATACTGGCCAGCCACCAAAAACAAACAAACAAAAAAACCCCTCAGCCATATTAATTGCTTATGGTCAGAGGCTGGGAAGTCCAAAGTCCGGGGAACACGTCTGGTGAGGGCCTCCTTGTTCTTGGTGGTGGCTCTACAGAGATGCAGGAAGGTCACACGGTGAGAGCTGATGAGCAAGAGAGAGCTAACTCTTCAGTGCTCTCCTGATAAAGCCATCAGGAGCACCCCATGACTGCATGAATGGATCACACTGAGGTCGTATAGAAGCCCACGGCTGCTGCCTTGACAACAGCATGCAGGGGAGTGAGGATGGAGCAGGAGTCAGTGAGGGGCTGCTGCAATGACCCGGGTGAGAGAAGACAGTGACGTGGGCCAGGGCAGATGCAGGGAGGTGGGCACAAGTGGGTGGTTCTGCAGACAGAGTCAGTGAGACTTCCTGATGGATCGGATGCAGGCTGTGAGAGCCAAAGGGGAATCAAGGATGGTCACAAGGTTTTTTGGCCTGAGAAACTGGAAGATCAGAGTTGCCGTAAACTCAGGTGGGGAAGACATCAGAGGAGAAAGTTTTCTGGGGGGAGACCAGGAACTCAGTTGTGGACAAGTCGGGAATGAGATGCCTTACTGACTGTTCAGGCTGAGATGCTGAAAAGAGAGTTGCATCTGGAGTTCACAGAAAGCCAAGTGGGTGATACAGATTTGCCACCAATCAGTGCACAGATGGGATCTAATGCCACAAGACTGAGAGTCCACCAAAGCAGCAAGAAGAGCTTCCCTCAAAAAACCCCCCAAAACCCCACAAGTCCTGAGAGTGAGCTTGAAGACTCCAAGGTTAAAAGGTCAGAGACACAAGGAGGAATTGGAAAGAGAAACTGAGGAGAAACAGCTCAGGTGGGTGTGTGCTCGTGGGATTCACATGCAGAAAGTGTCAAAGTATTGAGGAGATCTGTACAGGCAGTGGTCGGTATCTGGTAAGATATGTCCGCAGGCCCCGCTGAGTCTGAGAGTTGCGGATAGCTCTGGGCCGAGTTGCTCTAGGATGCAGGGTCCAGGACTTGGGATCGAGGAGCTGTTCGAGAAGGTCCAGGGTGTGTGCGGAGATGGCCCCTGGAGTGAGTGGGAATTTGTGGATTGGGGGAAACAACTGTTCAAAGGTTGGGCCCCAAATACCAGGGCTGATCCGCAGAGAGCAGCGCCAGGACACAGAGGTGCAGCCATGTTCCAACGCCGCCGGAATCGCCCCCGTCACCGTGGTCTCCCATGAGCTCCAAGGCTGCTGATAGAGATCTCAATAAGACTGACTTGGGGGCTGTGGTGGATTGAATTATGTCTCCCCAAACTCATTGAAGTTTGAATTGTGTCCCCCAAATTTTATGTATTAGGAACTTAGCCTTCACTGTGACTAAGAGGGTGGGAAATAATCCTATTACGGTAATTGAAAGGTGGTGAGCTTGAAGAGGTGACTGGATTGTAGGACCGTGAAGTAGTGAATGGATTAAAAATGGTGGTCAGAGGTGTGGTTCTGAGGGCTTTAAAAGAACAGGAGAATCTCTCTCTCTCTCTTCTCTCTCTGCTTCCACCATCTTGCAATGTGAGACCCCTGGGTAACTTTTGCCACCACCAAGACCCTCACCAGATGTGTTCCCTGGACTTTGGACATCCCAGCCTCAGAAAGTGTAAGCAATAAATTTTGTTTTCTTTACAAATTACCCAGTCCGTGCATTTTGTTATAAGCAACAGAAACAGACTAATACAGAGGCTGACAGGGTCTGATGGTGAGAGCCAAAAATGGTCAGGCCAGTCAAAATGAGATTGGGTCTGTGTGATGAGCTGAATTTCGTCCCCCAAATTCATACATTGAAGCTGTAACCCCAGCCATCTCAAAATGTGAATGTATTTGGAGATGGGGTCTTTAAGAGGTATTTAAGTTAAAATGAGGCTGTTAGGGTGGGTCCCTCATTCAATCTGACTGGTGTCCTTTAAGAAGAGGAGATTAGGACACAGACACACACAGACAGACCAACCATGAGACGACATGGGGACAAGACGCTGTCTACAAGCCAAGGAGAGAGGCCTCAGGAGACGCCAGCCCTGCCACACCTCGATCTTGAACTTCCAACCTCCAGGACTGTGAGAAAACAAGTTTTGTTGTTTAAAACCCCCAGTCTGTGGTATTCTGTTACAGCAGCCCTAGCAGACTAATACAGACTCGAGGAGGGCTTTGAGGCTTGTGGAGGAAGTTTAGAGGAGCTATCCTAGCAGACTAGGCTAGCAGGTACACAGAGTTGCTCTCAAGTTTACAGGGTCGATCGGAAATTACCAGGATGGGTTCCTAGTGGCACAGCTTGGCATTCTTTAGGGATTTTCCTCCAGTGCTGGTTTATTTGGTTGGACAATAGCTCCTGCTGCCTGTAGTCTGCCCCAACCAAGGTCAACGAAAACATCCACCCATCCATTCATCATTTATTCATTCAATAAATATTTATTGAGGACTTACTAGAAAGGTCTCATAAAAGGTGATGGAATCTTGTCCATGTCAGAGTTAGACATGGACAAGTTCTGGAGAAATAGAATATATTATTAACCTGCATAACAAGTGAAGCTTTTAAGGATATACACAAACTAAATGACAACACACACAAAGCCCAAACCAAATTGGGGGAAAAAAACACAAAAGGGATGGAAGTTTTAGTTCCACAAACAACTAAATGGGATCCAGAAATCAGAGAATCCCTGTTATATTGAAAACATGCCATCCTGGATTCGAATCTAGCTCCTGGATACTGTCTGGCTCACAAGTGCTCTCCTGGATTACAGAAGCCACAACATACACCAAGGCCAGGCTGCTTGCTGAGGCAAAAAGAAGAGCTTAGTGGAGATCAGTGTCCTCGTGGTGGACATAGGCTAAGGTGGTCCCTCGTGGTTCTGGTTCCTGGTGTGCAAGCCCTTGTGTAATGCCCTCCCCTTGCATGTGTGGACAGGACCTGTGACTTGCTTCTAACAGGTAGAAGTTGGTGAATATAATGGATGTCACCTCTGTAAGTACGAGATTGTGACTTCCTTCTTGTTGGCCTCTGTCACTGGCTTTCATGAAACAAGTTGGCATGTGGGAGAGGCTGGCAAAACAAGGATGTAAGGGTGGCTACCGGCCAAAAGCCACCTAGAAACTGGGGCTCTCAGTCTAATAGCCTGGAGCAACAGAGTCCTGCCAACAACCACACAGTAAGCTTGAATCAGATCCTTCTCCAGCTGAGCCCATGGATAAGGTCTCCACCTTGGTTGGCACCTTGACCTCAGCCTGTGAGAGAACCTGAAGCAGAGGACCTGGCTGATCTGTGTCCAGACCCGTGACCCACAGAAACTGTGAGATAACAGGTATGTGCTCTTTGAGAGTGCTAAGTTTGTATTAAATTCATTACTGATGAAATGAGAAATTTGGCTGGCTCTCCAAGATCCCTTTTAATGAAAACTTTCTACAATGTGGACTAAGAACCTGTAGCAGTAGATAACTAGTACAATCCTGAAAAAGGGTTTGAGATGTGGGGCAAGCATTCTCTCAGGCTCAATTAGTGTTGGCATGAGGTGGACCCCTCGAAGGTAACTGGGAGTGCAGTACACAGGAAATTCAAGTCTCCTCTAATAAGTCCTGCTACAAATTAAATGTCTCCCCAAACTCACTGAAGCTTGACCCCCCCCCCCCCGCTTGTGACAATGTTAAGAGGGTGGGAAAACTAACCATGGTAATTGAAAGGTGGGGCCTTGAAGAGGTGATTAGTTTGTGAGGACCATGCCCAGGTAAATGGACTAACAAGTTGATGGTTTAATGGTGGCCATGGGTGTGGTTCTGCAGGCTTTAAAATGAGAGTGCATAAGGAGCTCTCTCTCTCTTTGCTCAAGCCATCCCCCATCTTGCAAGCTGACACCCTGTGTCACCACCAAGAAGGCCCTCACCAGTTCCCTGGACTGTGGACTTCCCAGCCTCTGAAACATAGGCAATAAATATTGTTCTTTACAAATTACCCAGTTTCAGGTATTTATGTTATAAGCAACAGAAACAGGCTAATACAAGTCCCCTTACCAATGAGAAATTTGTGTAGATCTCCAAGATTCATATCCATGCAGACTTTCTACAGTATGTACAAAGAGCCTATGGCCAGTACACCTGGGTTGGTTGGCTTGTGGAAGCCCATTGATGCCTCATTTAAAAGCCAAGTTTTGGTGCTTCAGATTTTTTGCATAGGGCAGTTGCAGGGGTTGGCTAGGGCCCCACAAAATTGATGTCCACCCGGAACCTGATTTTCTTATTTGGAAATAGGTTCATTGCAGATGTAATTGAGTTGAGATCATACTGGATTAGGGTAGACCCTACATACAGCATCTGGTGTCCTTATTAGAAGAGCAGAGGACACAAGGAGATATACAGAGAAGATGATGTGAAAATGAAGGCAGAGGTTAGAGTGATTGGATACAAGCCAAGGAATTCCAAACATTGTCACCAGAAGCTAGGACAGAGGCAAGGAAGGATTCTTCTCTAGATCCTCGTAGGGAGCATGACACCTTGATCTCAGACTTCCAGCCTCCAGAACTGTGAGAGAAGAAATTTCTGTTGTTCTAAGCCATCCAGTTTGTGGTAATTTGTTAGGGCAGCCCTGGGAAACTAATACAACGGTGTACGTATTTTCTTTTAAAATCATATACACTGTACCGAAGTCACTGGGATTCTTGGCATTTTCATTAAGAATTATAGATATTACATCATGTGACCATTAAGAAGAATGATTTTGAAGATTTTAGGTAACTTGGAAAACTGTGTATGATACAATGGAGCTGAAAGCAGGAGTGCGAACAGTGTGGTTCTTACTGCGTGAGGACACCTACCCCTGAGCAGGACCATGGAAGACGCGAGCTAATATGCAAATAGTGTGGTAGGCCGCGAAGTGTTTTCTCCCTTTGTATTTTGAAGAAACGTTTCAATGTGTTCATATTTGCTTCTATGGAAAAATATGATAGGAAAATCAAATAAAAAGAATCCAGATTTGAAGCAAAATTTCAGGGAGCAAAACTTCCATTAATAAGGACTTTCAGGTATAATTTGACAAAAGTCATGGTGGTAGTTTCTTTTCTCTTTCTGTCCCCCAGTTTGCGTATTTCCTGCCTGCTGTCGGGGCATGATTTAAGCGGTTGCTTGCTTAGCCTGACTGGCGGCACCCACAGGCTAGTTCCCAGCTGGGGAGGACTTGAGGGAAGATGGAGGTGGCCTTGCTGAGCCATGGACTTGGACTGATTGCGTCAAAGGCCACAGAAGGCTCAAACTTCACAGCGCAGCAGACCTCCGCTGGTCTCTGCAGAAGTCCTCAGCAAGGGTCTTTCATTTTTGCATTTTGTTTGCTTTGTGAATCTGTGGCTCGCACCTCCTGACCATGGAGTCACATGCCCTTGTCTACTTTGGACTTTGAGCTTTTCAAAGCCCCAACTCTTTGGCAACAGATGGCATGTGGCCTGACGTCAGCCATGGGGACAGTCTTTTTGCTGCGTTCCATCCATGTCCATGTGATGTCAACGCCAACACAGAACCCTGGAGGAACCCCTGATCTCAATCTCCAGCAGAGGAAACCACGCTGGGCAGATTCTCCTGAGACAGGCCCTTGAATGCTAACCACAGCACTGGGTTAGTACTTTAGAGTTTCTGAAGCCTCTCCAAAGACAAACTTCTGTTTGATCTGCACAACAATCCTGAAGGTAGGAATTCCAAGTCCATTGTACAGATGAGAAGATCCATCGCTGAGCAGGAGAGTGGGGAGTGTGCTGAGAGGAGGACCGGTGCTTATTCGCTGCTTTCCTGGACCTAACACTGTGCTAGGTGCTTTATGTATGTTTGATCTTTTAAAGAAACTTGTGTGGCAGGTAGTATTTGCATGGGTTTTTTTTTATTTTTAGGTAAGGTAAATGAGGCTCCAGGGGTAAGATGGTGCAGCAGCAAGTGGAAGAGCAGGACCTGAAACTCAGCACTCGTGTCTCACGTTCAGTGCTTCTGCCCATCACTGCTTACAGCAGTTACCTTCTGCCGAGCAGCTGCTTATCCCAAAACTCAGTAGTTTATATCAGCAGTCATTGACGGTCTCACGGTTTCTGTGGACAGGGACTCTGGGAGCCGTGTGGCTGGGCCTTGCTGGCTCAGGGTCTCTCATGGATCTCAGTCCAGGCGTCTGTCATCTGAAGAGCTGGCCAAGACCAGAGCATCTGCTTCCAGGGTAGCTTGGAGCAACAAGTTGGTGTGGGCTGTTGGCAGGAGGTCTCAGTTTCTCTCCACCTGGGCTGCTTGAGTGTCTTCATAACATGGTGGCTGGCTGCCCCCGAGCAAGTTACCTGAGAGAGCAAGGCACAGATGGCAATGTCTTTCATGACCTTGCCTCGGAGCCACATGCTGTCATTTTTGCAATATCGCATTGGTTGTACAGGCTAACGCTGTGTGACATGGGCAGGGGCTACACAAGGGCATACACACCAGGGGTGGGATGATTGGGGACCATCCTAGACACTGTATACAGCATTACTCATGTGTCCTGATGGTGTGGAATGTCGGTGTTGGTCACCGGAAAACGCTCAACACAGAATGGCATTTTCTCAGTGCTAACTGGGTTCCAGTATCTGGCAGCGTGAAGCTGTTAGGTTTCCCTGATTTTATTTAAAAAAATTGGACTCAAGAGTTTTTGCCCACCAATAATGTGAACACTGGAGGGGATTAACAAAAACATACATAGGGTTTTGGATTATTGAAATCAAAATTTTAAGCATTTAGGATATGTTTTAAAAAAAAAAGAGAGAGAGCATTCCTAACATAGCCAAAGTAACACTATCATACTTCAAAAATAGCAGTTCCTTAACATCAGTTAATACCCAGCTGAGCCCCCTAATTGTCCTTTTCAGTTCTTTCATGTAGAGCCACATATTGCACCTGGTTGTTATGTCTCTCAAGTTTCTTTGACTCAAAGGAGGCTCTTTTACCATGACACTGACTTGGCATGATCCTGGGCCGATGATCTTGCAGAATTCCCCGGTTTCTGGGCGTGTCTAATTGCTTCCCTGTGTGAAGCTTATTCCATCCCCGGAATTTCTTATAATAGAAAGTTATATCTAAAGGCTTGACATGAAATAAACTGTATGTATTTGAACTGTATGCTTTGGTAAGTTTTGACCTGTGTATATACACCGTGGAACCATCATTACAATCAAGATAATAAAAACACCCATCACTCCCCCAAATTTTCTCATGCCTTTCCATATTCTTCTCTCCTGCTCTGTCTGCCTCTGTCTCCAGGTAACCACTGATCTTGCTCTCACTACAGATTCCTTTGCATTTTCTAGAACTTTGCATAAACTGGATCACATAGTATGTATTCTTTTTGTCTGGCATCTTACTTGGAGATTCATCCATTTAGTTTCCTGTATCAGTGGTTCATTCCTTTTCATTGCTGAGCAGTGTTCCACTGAATAGACAGACCTCAATTTGCATATCCATTCACCTGTTGATGGAAGTTTGGGTTTCCATTTCTCGGCTGTTATAAAGAAAGTCACAGTAAACACATGAGTGCCAGGCTTTGTGTGGACTATGTTTTCATTTCTCTCGGGGACTTACAAGTGGATCATATGTAGATACACGCTGAACTCTAAGAAAGTACTGGATTGGTTTTGAAGTGATTGCACCCTTTTACATTTCCACCGGCAGCGTGTGAGACTTTTAGTTTTTCCACATCCTCAGCGAAACTGGTGTGGGCAGTCTGTTTAATTACTCTAGCGAGCACCTGGTGGCTTCTCATTGTGACTTTAATTTGCATTTCCCTGATGACTCATGGCATTGAGCATCTCTTCGTGTGTTTATCGGTCATTCATATAACTTCTTTTGAGAGGTGTTTCTTCGAGCTTTCTGTTCATATTTGAAATTGGGCTGTTTGTCTTCTTAGTGAGCAAAACACTAAGTAGAAAGAGTGTTATGGACAGTGGTCCCTGTCCAGCCCTCCTCCTGACTTCCATAGCTCACTACCCCCATGATGACGAGACATCTGTTGAGGGTGGTAGAGGGCAGTTGTAGGGACCCGGGGCAAAGGCAGCCAAGGGGTCACCTGGCAGAGGGGGAGGGCAGGGTGGGAGAGAGGGAGAGGTGAGGCCGGCAGGTACCTTATGTCATCGTAGCCTCTGACCTGGGGCCCATGTGATGGGGAAGGCCACTAAGTTTGGGTGCCCCATCTGCTTTTGGGTCCCAGCACCTAATTGGCCCCAGACTGAGTATCCCTCAGACAACCAACTCATAAATTACCAGTAAATTTGGCTACAAAGTGAAAACACCATAGACAAATCCCATCTCCAGACTGATGTCGGTGTAAAATAGCAGCAACCAGTAGCGTGGATTTGGTGGCCTTTACTCTGCTAGCTCAGAGAGGTTTTGTAGATTCCCTGGGCACCGCTGAGAGGTCTTCTGCCAATAATGATGATCGGGATGGCGATATTGATAATTGTTCTCATTTATGGAGCTCGTGCTCATTTAGAAAGTATTTCCTGGCCTGCACTTCCTCCTTCTGAGCTGGGCAGGGCATTGGCCTGTGTCCCCGTCTTACAGGCAGGTGGTTGGGAGGAGCCAGGACCCAGTCCATGTCCTTGACTCTTTCCTCAGTCCAGAGCGACTGGGGTGGAGCTCTGCCCAGCACGGTCCCCAGCGTCGCACAGCTGTGACCTCCCACAGTTTCTCAGCCGTGAAATCACAGTTCAGGTCTGTCTTCTCTTCTCTACCCCAATCCTGCTGGGGACAGTTTGGACCCACCAGTTCCTTGTTGTCCCCCCCCCATTTCTATTTTGTTCAAACACGCCGTGTTAACAGAACAAACACCACCAAGAGAAACCCTGAGCTTACGGCCTTTGGAGCCAAGGAGACATAAGCTCAAGGGACCGCAGAGGCTCAGCCACCGTCCCTGCCCTATCTGCCTTCCGTGGGCTTGGCAGGCCCCGTCCAGCTCTGCGTTTCGTCTCTAATCCGGGGGTGCAGTGGCCGGGCCCCTCCAGGTCGCCGGAACCCACGTCTGCCCGTGCGCCTGGCTGTCCTGGCATCCGACAGCGCCACCTCGCGGCCGGCTGCGGAACGGGGCACGCGTGGCGACATATGCCGGCGGAGCGAGCCCAGGTGCCACCTCTGTGCCTCCCACTGCCGTGACTCAAGCTTCCCTCTTCCTGTTGCTGTGGGAGTGGGGTCTGTGGACGGGGCTGTGAGGTCTGTGCGCCTCCACCTAGTTTTCCTGTGCAAATACACATATGTACTTTCCAAACAGAGGATCAGATATGTTAACCATTTTTAATGTGCCAAAGTTAATCTTCTGCAGCGACTTACTGAGCTTCTAGAAAGCAGGAACTCCTTCCTACTCATCCTTCAAAGTCCAGCCCGCCTCACCCCTCCCTGAAGAACTCAGTGGCCCTACAGGGGGTGTTAACTGCTCTCTCATCTGGGTGTTGATGACATCTTGACTGCACTTTCACTTCGGTACTTTATTGTATTGGCTATCGGTTTATGCATCTGAATTCCCCACTTAATTGGAACTGGGGAGTCTGTCTAATAGACTTTTGCATTCCTAACTGATAAATTATTCTGACACTTGTTAAAACTACAGAAAAGACTTTGTTCAAGACCATTGCAACAGGGGTCCAGGCTATTGCCATGGCGGAGAGACATCAGGGCTCAACTCGAAAAATAACCATGGCAAGGAGGATGGAAGGTGCTAACAGGAAACATCAAGGCAGGGGGATTCTTGCTAAACTGACCTAACAGGATTCTTGTTAAAGCCAGGCCAGGGACTTAGACATCAAGAGTGGGGATGAGAAACTTGGTCAGATATTGGGAGTGCCCAAATATGAAGGGTGCTGGGAATCTTGCTAAACTGACTTAGCAGCACCTTTGCTAAGACTGGGCTGGGCGGGGTCTAGTCAAGAGGAGGGCTCAGAGAAGCCTGGCTAAAGTTTCGCCAGTTAGAGTCTTTGTCGCAGTATACATGCATCAGGTGTATGTGAATTGAAATAAATAGTATGCACATAATTAAAATATACTGTTGCATCTTTTAACTACCTTCTAAAAGCAAAATTTATAGCTTCCTCTCTAGGGTTTGTAGATTCGAAAAGAAGTTTTGCACAATGTACCTAATCGCCCTTCTTGCCAGAAACTCTCTGCAGAGCAAAGACGCTTTATGAAGACAAATCTTCCCCTGGCCTGGCTTCTATCCTGGGCTCTTGAACTCACCAAATCCATTATTTATTTAACAAATGTTTATTAAGCACCTACTGTGTGCCAAATACTGTTATAAGGACAGAGAATATAAGAATGTAACAGTGAACAAAACACAAAATCCTCGCCTTCTCTGGGGCTTACATTTTTCTGGAGGGATTCAGACAGTAAACAAAATAAGTCAAATATATAGTATGTTACACGGCGTTAGTGATGCAAAAAACCAAGTACGGAAAGGACAGTCCTATCCTTAGACCTGGGCAGGAGGGACCCCTCCTCAAGCCCCACACTTGGAGGGCCTGCCCTGGCCCCTTTCCAGGTGAGGAGTCTGCCAGGCCAAGGGATGTGTGCCCCTTGGGAGCCCAAAACGCCTTTTTAGACTTCACTCTGGCTACCCAGGACCTCAAAAGTTCCTGCGTGAATGGCTCTGAGCGTGTCCAGGGTTTGGATGGGTTCCTGCAGGTCTGACCTCAGAGGGTGGGATGGAACGCAGGTGGATGTGCCCGTTAGCCCGAGGTGTGGGCAAGAGGTGCCTGTTTGCTCGGGACGTAGTTCTGTTCACATGTATATCTGGGGTGCAGGATGGAAGTGGGGGTGGGAAGAGAAGGGGAGCAGGCCTTATTTGGGGAGCATTCTTTTTACTCTTGCTCCCGGCTTTACAAGTGTTAGGGGCGGGCATGGAAAGGAAGGGATAGGGACCCTGGGGCAGATGCGGTGGGGTCCCTGCAATTTCAAATAGGATGGCCAGGGAAGGCACACTGAGAAAGTGACCTTTCACTAGAGACTGGAGGAAGTCGAAGGGGAAGCTATGTGAGTATCTGCGGAAGATCACTCCAGGCGCAGGAGACACCCAGTGCAAAGGCCCTGGGGCTGCAGTGGGCCTGGCGCGTGCGCAGAAGACAACCTGGTGCTCCGCGGGCACCTCGGCCCATGGGACCTGAGGATTTGTGTTTGTGTCAAACGTAGAAGAAATAGGCTCTGATAAATGTCTTGCAGAACAAACGAGCTAGCATCCTCCGCGCGGAGGTGCTCGCAGCAGCGCACGGAGTCTTCCTTCCCAGCCCTGTGCCAAAGGGTGTTTCTGGGCCGGCTGTGCTCTGGTCCGATGACCAGGCCAGGATTTCCCCAAACCTTGCTGTTTTTAAAAACACATTCCAGTTCCCCGAGACTCTCGTCTTATCACCTCTGCCTTCCTGTTTTCACCTTCCGCTGGCGTGGCGCCCTCCGTGTCCCCTCTGTGTCTCCTCGATGTCCCTACGGGGCTGCCCCCACGCCCACTGGCCCTGGCCTGGGAGCTCCTCAGGGACATCCGGGTCCTGGATGTGACTGCAGACAGAACCGAGAGTGGGGCAGTGGGACAGGGTGGGCCTGAGGTTGGCAGCAAGCTGAGGACTGAGCCAGGAAAGATTTGGGGGTTGGAGGCCTGACCTGGTAGGTCTCAACCCAGGGGAACGGGTCTGGGTATTTACAGAGATAAGAAGAAAAAAATGGGGGAGCCCCCCCAAAAGCCTTTGAGAAAGGTCATAGGTTCTAACCTCACACGAAGCCCGGTGTCAGGTTTTCAGCTGCGGCTTCTCGGCCACTCTGCCACCGCTCTGGCACATTCTTTCTCCAGTCTTTGGAGACAGAGGGCTCCCCCGCGGGGATGGCAAACTGGGGCCCCCTTCATAGCCAGCTCGGCCCCCCAAGTCTTCCCTTGGCTCTGCCTCCCTTCGCACAGGCCGTTCCTGTCGCACGTGAACCCTGCCCTACTCTGCCTGGGGCACCTGCTCACCATCAGGACTCAGCGCAGGTGTCCCCTCCTCCGGCGGGGACCGGGGGTGGCACCCTCTCCCTCGCTCCTGTAGACCCTGCGCTTTTTTGTTTTGCTGCCCCAGTCAGCTGATTTTCTCCCCTTGGCGGCAGAGCCCAGTGTCCCCAGAGCCCAGCCAGGGGCCAGACGCTCACAGGAGCTTCTCAGGCCATCAGCGTAACCCATGAATGGCCGGGAAGGGAGCCCTGCGACGTGCCCCAGGAGGCACCCACGGTGGACAGGGTGCAGGAGCAGGCACACTTACTGGGGTGAAAATCGGGGCAGGATTTGGATTGGGGCAGCATTTTCCATACAGTTTCTGGAGGCCGAGGAGGCTCCGTGACTGCTGCCTCGGTTGGCAGGGAGGAGCCAGGGAGCCGGCGGAGGACTTGGTTCACATTTACAAAATGTTTTAGAAACAGAGTTTCAAGTTTGCTGTCTAGCAGGAGATCCAGTCCACTTATGAGGTGGGCAGGTCATGGATGTCATGTCCATTACAGATGGAGAAACTGAGGCTCAGGGAGGTGACTTGACCCGCCCAGGTTGCTCACATATTTAATGCAGAGCCAGGGCTAAGCCCAGGTCTCAGGCCTCCTTGTGGGTGCCTCGCCCCTCAGCACAGCCTTCTGGTGGTGACGGATGTTGACACAGCTGGGGCATGGAGGACTTGGGTGTGTGTCACCCGGCTCCCTCCCGCAATGGGCGGGGCTTCTGTGTGAATTGGGGCAAGCCAGGCCTCCTCGTGTTCTCGTGTGTGTGTGTGTGTGGGGGGGGGGGGGTGGACACAGGACACCTTGCTGTCAAAAGGAGGGATTTGGGCCAGGTGCACTCCTGGCCTTTGGCAGCTCTGGGGTCAAAGCACCGGTGCTCCTCAGGGGACTTGTAAAGAGCACTTTTAAAAAGCTCTGCCCTTAAAAGTGCTCCATTGAAGGGGTCAGTGTGACAGAGCGGGCTGGGCTGCCAGGAGGTGGCAGTGTGTCCCTGTTCCTATTGCTCTGAAGGGCCTCACCCTTGACAGACTCAGCAGTGTTGTAACCACCCCCATTGTTGCAGCCCCAGCATCTCTCAGGGGAGGGTAAAGTAAGCATTCTCTCCTACATTGCGCAGTGAGTACAGTGGGCCCCAGCTTGGAGGCATGATAGATAATTGGAATATGACACTTTTGAAGGGCCAAGTACTTCATTTGGATTACTTGTTTAATAACAGTGGCTTGGGTTTATTGGATGCTTAAGTGCAGACACTGTTCTAAGTGCTCTGCAAACGTCAACTCATTTGATTGTCGCAAAACTGTAGGAGGCAGCACAGAGGAGGAAATGGGGACCGAGGGAGGGTCAGGCCAGCACAGGGAGGTAGCGACCAGGCACTGTGACTCGAGTCCTCGCACTTAATAATGACAAGGAACCAGTTTTGGAGAGGTTAAACGGCCTTGCCCACATGGTTAGTCACTGGTGGAGCTGGGGTCTGAAGCCAGGCAGGCAGACTTGGCACCTCCAGCAGAGTGAGTGCTGAAGTACAGACCCATCCTCTAAAGGCGAGCAGAGACCCCTTTCTCTACCCACACTGTGCCCGGCAGCTTACCCACACGCTCTTGGGAAGCCAGAGCCCTGTTCTCCCTCACCCGGCTTCCATGGGGAGAGGGGCTCCCTAGGCACCCTCTCGGCCTGTCCTGGGCCCCCACTGGCTGGGATTGGAGGAGCCAGACCCCTACTGAAGGGATTCCATTAACAGGCCCACTTGGTGAGTAGACTCAAAGCCAGGCTCTCCACCTTGTTTATTTTCTTTCTCAAAAAACTTCAAAATACAGGCAGGGATCACTCTGTTTACTGTGTGCTCTTAGAGACCTCAACATTTACACTTAATGCTAACAACGGAGAGTGACATCAAAAATACCTGTGTTCAGGGTGGGGTGGAAAAGGAAGCAGCCTGTGTGACATTGCAGCAGGACCCTAAATGCTGCTGGAGAACGTGGGGTCTGAGGAGATCCTGAGGGAGGGGGTAGCAATATGAGGACAGGCAAGTGACAGCCAGGAGGCTCAGGGCAATGAGGGTTACCAAAAGAGTTGGGAGCATCTCAGCATTTCAGGAATTGGTAGGACTGCGTTGGTGCCTGCTGGCTGAACATGGGCTTGCAGAAGCTCTTTGAGGGTATTTATTATCCCAGCTTACAGATTAGGGAACTAAGGTCTGGGGGAGTTAAGTAATTTATTCAAGTCACTCAGCTCTCACGTGATAGAGCCAGGACTCTTGAACATTGTGACTGACTTTGAAGAAAAGTGTTCCATAGATGGAGAGAAGGCCTCATGCTGAGCACATCCTGAGGCCATGCCTGGGTCCATGCCGGAGAGCCCACCCAGAGGACGGTGCAGCAGATGGCTTCTACGATGGTCTTCAGGGATCCCACCTTCTGGTGTCATAACCTGTGCAATCCCCTCCCCCTGAGCAACTTGCTTCTAATTAACTGAATGCCTCAACCTGAGGGATGCCACTTCTGTGATTAGATTATGGAAGATTCTGACATCTGTCTTGCTAGCAGGCTCTCCCTTGCTGGCTTTGATAGGATGAGTTTGGGAGGCCCCCACGACAGGATATGAGGGCAGTTTCCAGTCAACAGCCAGCTGGGAACTGAGGCCTTCAGTCCCACATCCCGAAAGGAATATAATCCTGCCCATAACCATACAGGTGAGCTGTGGGAAGTTCCTTCCCCAGACGAGCCCCCAGCCCTGGCTGACACTCTGATTGCAGCCTTGTGAGAGACCCTAAAGCAGGGGACCCAGTGAAATCATTCCTGGACCCCTAACCTGTAGAAATAGTGAGATAACAAACAGGTGTGGTGCCAGCCTCTAAGTGTGCCGTGGCTCTGATGCACAACAGGGAACTAACACGGATGTACATCAGCGATACGAAAATCTATGGAGTCGTATTATCCACACTGAGTTAAAGACTAGGACACCACACTTCTAGTTTTAAACCTCTTGGTAGAAGTCAGGAAAACTGTCTTTTCAAAATGACAAGCAGTCATTGACTTTCAATATTTCTCTGAGACAGAATGTTCTTTGGTTAGGGGAAATCACCATACCATTAGTCACATAAGCTCAAGAAAAAACCCATAGCAGTGTGAGTTATTTTATTTTATTATTATTTTTATTTTTGCAGCTGGCCATAGAAGGATCCGAACCCTGAACCTGGGGGTTACAAAACCACATTCTAACCACCTGAGCTAACTGGCCAACCCAGATTAGGTTGTTTAAACCAAATTCCCCCACTGAAAACAACAAATTTTGGAGTAAAAAAAAGTTCTTAAAAGTATTTAGGTACAGACATAACAGTGCCAAAGTATCAGGCCAAAATTTAAGTGTAAACACATACCTAGAGATGTAAGCAGAATCTACAAACCACTTTTGCCTTGAGAGCACTCATTGGTCCTGCAAATTTGGATTTTCCTTTGACAGCCTCATGGATGACGTAGGACAGAAACAAAAGTCCAAGCCCATGTAAGTCGGGAAGTCTGATAGAAAACTTCTCCCATAATATGTTGAGGCAACAAAGGGCTACATCCCTAGAGTGAGGGTAAACCAGATAGACATCAGTCCTGCTGGGGGCTCACAGCTCAATTTTCACTGCCTGGGTGGTCCAAGGAACATCAAGCTTTGAACTTGGCTTAAGGTAGCTCTGGAAGGGCAGATCCCCCAGGCAACTGAAAGAAGCAAGCAAAATCCTCTTCAAAGAAAGGTAGTTTCATCCTGTATCTGAAATTGCTGCTAAAATTAATTTTTCAAGTGCAACGAATAGCACGCAATGAAAGATAACCTGGCATCAAAAGGAAATAAGGCACAATGAGGAAAACCAGCAGAAAAAACAGACAAGAGAAGCAGATCTACAAATACTTTGACTACTGGGATCATCAGAGAGAGACCCCTCTAATAACCCCACAAACATTACACTTAGCATGCATAAAGAAATAAAAGAAAAGCTAGAAACTTTCAAAAGTGACACAGCAGAGTTTAAAAGGAAGCAAATAGATCTTCTACAAATAAAAAATACAATGACCAAAAATTAAAAGTTCGAGGGATGGGCATTGTAATAGATTAGACACACTAAAGTGAGAATTAATGAGTAGGAAGTTAGTCAGAAGGTCTGGAAGTAGATCTTAAGACGGGGAGAGGGGCAAGTAAAAAGAAAAAGAAGTTAGCCAGAAGAAATCGCCCAGAATGCAACACAGAGAGACAAAACAATGGAAAATAGGGAAGAAAGGACAAGATATCTAGAAGACAGAATAAGTTTAGTTGGAGTCCCAGCAGGAGATAAGAACAGAACAGAGACAGTATTTGAAGGAATAATAGCTAAGTATTTTCCAGAACTGACAAAAGATCCTAATCCACAGGTTCAAGTCTAATAGAATAGCTCCCTAGCTGGATATATAAAACATACATCCATACATCTTAGTAAAACTTCAGAAAACCAAAGATAAAGAGAAAAATCTTAAAAGTAAAAAGAGAAAAAGAGGTAATAATGGAATGTAGAACGTAATCGAACGCTGTCAGTGTGCTGAAGGGAAAAAACTGCTAACCTACATGTTATACAGTGAAGATTTTATAGGAATGAGAACAAAATAAAGACATTTTCAGATAAATAAAATCAGAAAGAATTTTTCAATATTAGAATTGTTTAAGGGGATTCTATAAGACATACTCAGACAGTCAAGCAACCCCAGATGGAAGGACTGAAATGCAAGAATAAACAGAGCTCAAAGAGAGCTGGTGAATACACAGGTAAATTTAGATGAACATAAACTGCTCAAAACAATAATAACTATGTTTTGGGGGTTTAAAAGAAGAACTGGAAAAAAATTGGAACATACAGCAATAGCGTATAAACTATTACAATAAAGTGAAATTAAAGTGCGTTAAAAGGTTGTTAGATTGTCTGGGAGTGAAATAAACATCTTGTTCAACTTCAGACTTTGATAAGACGTTAACTGCACGTTTAACTTCTAGGGTGATCATGATAAAAATAGGGCTCATAATTAGTAGAGGGAAAAAATGGGATGGTACAATTAGTTAAATCAAGTGATGGCAGGAAGAGAGAGAAAAAACAGAGCAGTAAGGACAAAGAGAAAAATCACAAAAGAAGCGGCAGATTTGAACTCAAATGTGTTAGCGGTGATGTGAAATGTGGGCGAACTAAGTGCTCCTGTTAGATTTAAAGACTGTGTGAGGTGACTCTGCATGGACCAGAGAGTGAACTTGCTGCCCAAGGCCCCTCGGGAGTCACCACAGGGCCAGCAACCCAGGGGACATCCTTCCTGCCGAATCCGATTCCAGCCAGCCCATTTACCAGGCTACTTCAAAAAGTTCGTGGAAATGAAATTAAAAGACTAAAGAAATAATAAAAAAGATAAGACGAATCTCTCCACGAACTTTCTGAAGACCCCTCTGTATTGGGTAGCCTGGTGCTTGTCAGGCGGTGTCAGATTCTGGAACATACAGATGAGTAAAGCAAGGTTTCTGTCCTAAAGGCATTTCCCTAAAGGAAGGAAAGTACATTTCAGCGTGATTCTCTGGTCGCGTTCTTCTCTGAGGGTTACTGGACCCTCATCTTCACGGGGTCGGGGGCTGTATCCGAGGTGTCCTTGGGGCCTGGCCAGGGCGGGCGGGGCTTTTCTCAATGGGGTCCCAGAGCCTCGGTGTCTGCGCCTTATCTGTTTCAGCGCGTCACGGTGGAGCCTCCGCCGGCTCGTGCCAGACGCTGGGGCGGGGGTGCGGGCGGCGACGTGGCAGGGTCCTCTCTGTCGTCAGAAAACATGAGCTCGCGCCAGGGTTTCCGCGGGTCACCGAGATAGCACCGGCTCTCTGGAGACAGGCGTGACCCTCGGGTCGGCTCCTCGTCATGGAGCTCAGTGTCAGCCTGGACGTGATGGTGATAAGGGCGGATGGGGCAGCAAAGTCCCACGGCCTCTTTGGGCTCCCCGCCCCCAGCCCCGCCCGAGGCCAGACGGAGGGCAGGTGTGGGGCAGATTGAGGGCAGGTGTGGGGCAGAGGGAGGGCAGGTGGGGGGCAGAGGGAGGGCGGGGCGGGGGCGCCGTCGGGGCGTCTTCAGCTCAGACCCGCCCAGTGCTGGAGCCCCCGGAGCTTGCTATGGGGGGTCCAGGCCCGGTGGCGTCCCGCGCAGGACCCTGGAACTGAGTCCAGCTGGCGCACTCCCTTCTCTGGGCTTTTCCTCGTTTCACCGAGTTTCAAACGTGCTGTTTCTGTGGCGAATTCTAGCGAGTGGGGAAGAGGGCCGGCCCGAGTGCGGACGCGCCCGGCCAGCTTCTCACCCGCGTCCCCCGGCCTGGACCAGCTGCGCCCGCTCCCGGGGGACGCGTCCCGGAGGAGCCGGGAGCGCCGCCTGCGGGCGGAGAACCGAGGGACTAGCGAGGTTTCGTGGTTTCCGGGAGCTACTTCTGGTTTTCAAAAGCAAAGCGCCTGCATCTAGCAGGTAGACGGTCTCAACCTGCGAAACCCAAGCAAAGCTTCCGCAAAGGGACTCGTAACCCTGGCCACATGGCACTCTGGTGACATCCACTGGGCCGTCCGGGCTCTGCACGTGCGCGGGTCCTTCCTTCATTCCAATAGTCAAGTGTGTAAACATCTGAAACACATGCAGTTCTATATGCTGTCTAAGAATATCTGCACGTGCAGAGACAGTATGAAACGTTGTGAATGATAAACGTGACTTCAAGATAGTAGTTAACTCTTGGGTGGGCAGGGATGGGTGGGCGGTGAGGGTTTTAGCTGGACCTGTAATGGTTTGTTTTTTCTTTAAAGAGATCTAAAGCCAGGGTGGTAAAGCATTAACAGCTATTAAATCTTTCAGGTGGTCATATTAGGGTTTGTTTTTCTGTACTTATCTCTATGTTTAAAATAATTTATAATATAGTAATAATGATTATGTTACATAGTATACATTTATCATACAATGTATTTTTATACTGTATGTGTATGTTTTATATTCATTATATGTTGTATGTTACACTTACGTAAGGACAATAAATAACAAAAATGGAGAATTTGTGGTCCAGGTTCCTGGCCCTGGTGGCAGCAGGGCAGTTTAATAGCAAAAGTTCCTAATACTTGTTGGCTGCTGTTATTATCATTAATAGGTTTCCTGGAGTTGATTTGAGCAACTGACCAGCAACCACAGACTCATGTATGTGCGAGAGAAGAAAGGTGCTTTCCAACAGAGGTGACTAGGGGAAGATACACTGAACAGACTCATTTATTTACTGTTGTTGAGAAATGGCCCATTCCCTGCAGGAAGATGTGGCCTGGGATGTCAGAATGTTAATAGCACAGAATGTGGGCTCTGCAAGGAAGATCCCATGTAGTAGGCTGAAGGAGGCAGCTAAAATGACAACATTATTTCCAGATTAAGGCTGCAGCCTAGAAATGATCACAAACTACAATCTCCAGAAGCCCCTAACCAAGGCAGCAGTTCTATTGCAGGCTTACCATGTTTTGACAATCCAAGCGTACCTTCATGATTTTGTACATGTCCATCTACAGCTTGTACAATTATTTACATTATATATATATATATATATATTTAAATAAACTCACTTGCTATGCCAGAGGTTTGAAGACAATTGGTCTGGGTTGTGTCCTGGGGTTAAAAAAAATTCCCCAGTTGATTCTAATGTGAGCCAAGGTTGAAATCACTTCAGAGCAAGAAAGGGGAAGCCAGGTGCCAGGGTGAAGAGGGAACTGAGAGCGGATTCGTCAGTATGAGAGCTGAGGTGGGGCCTGCAGCTGGGGTGGAGCAGATTCTGAGGAAGAGCCACAGGGCCAGGAAATTGGTCCTCTTAGCCAACTGGATTTTAACACTCTCACAGGGATGGGGTGATGAGGCTTTAGGCCTATAAGAAAGGGAAGTTGGACCTGAGATCTCTGCACATGTCAAGGCTCTTGAAAAACTGCAAGTTCAGCGAATGGAGACTAGAAAACTCTCCCTGCTGGGGAGGGAGACTTTGTTTGCCTCAGGTTTTGGGCGGAGAGATATCTCTCCTATGTGATAAACCAATACCTCAGCTGAGAAATTCACATATAGTCCCAAACAGCCCAAATGACCATCCATGGATGAAAGGATAGACAAAACATGGTCTATACGCACAATGGAATATTATTCTGCTCCCCAAAAGGAAGGAAATTTTGACACATGCTACCACATGGATGAACCTTAAGGATATGATGCTAAGTGAAATAAACCAGACACAAAAGAACAAAATATGATCTTACTTATATGAAGTATGTAAAGTAGTCAAATTTATAGGGACAAAAAGTAGAATAGTGGTTACCAGGGACTGGGGAAGCATGGAGCAGAGGATTAGTGTTTAATGAGTTCAGAGTTTCAGTTTGGGATGTTGAAAATTTATGGAGATGGATGGTGGTGGGGTTGTACAACAATGCAAATATGCTTAATGCCGGTGAACTTGAAAATGGTTAATTGGGCTTTCACTTAAAAATGGTTAAAATGATCAAAAAAAAAAAAAAAAATGGTTAAAATGATCAATTTTATGTTACGTATTTTACCACAATAGAAAAAAATTGGTCCCAGGTTATGAGACACCTGGATTATCTTGCAGAACCAAATAAAATATGTGGGGGAACAGTTCCCTTCCCAGGGTGTGTGGGATTCCTACAGTAGGGTGTCAGGGGCTGGGGTGGGTTAAATCTTCACTGAAAATAAGTTTATTGTAATAAAGTACAAATCACATGGAAAAGTAGCTTAGAGACAATGGGACAATCTGAAAGAAAATAAATAAGCTTGTGAGAGATGAAAGAAGAACCAGAAAACACAAGAACATAATATTATGAGAAAGCAGAGCTATTTGGATATAGCTCAAGAGGAAATTAGCAAATGAGACTATAGGCCTGAAGAAACTGTCACTGTGAGGCTCAGAGCAATAGAGAGATAGAGAGTTTAAAAGTGAGCTTAAGTGACACGAAAGATAGAAGGAGGATTTTCACCATAAATCTGAAGATGATGCTGGTGGTGGCTTGTGCTAATTCCCTTGACTCCCTGAGTTAGTGCAGCTGTGGTGGATAATTTCTCATGCAACCCCAACATCCCTTTTCAACCATGTACCACATTGTCTCTGCTCTTCTAACCCTGGGCTTTCACTCACACTGCAAAGCCCACTTGGCCTATGCACAAACAGTTCATAAATTTGAAGGCGTTAACACTTCTGGCAGCAGCCCTCAACCAATGAGGGATGAGAGTGGATCAAATGTGCCCCCAAACTCATTGAGGCTTGGTCCCCACTGTGGCTGTTAAGAGGGTGGGAAATCCTATTATGGTCATTGAAAGGTGGGGCCTTGAAGAGGTGATTAGATTGTGAGGACAATGCCCTGGTAAATGGATTAATAAGTTGATGATTTAATGGTGGTCATGGGTGTGGTTCTGAGGGCTTTAAAAGGAGGAGTGAGCATGTAGCTCTCCCTGCTTCTGCATCCACCATGTCACACCTTCTTTGCTGTGAAGAGTCACTATCTACCAACAAGGCTCTCACCAGGTGTGTGCACTGGACTTCGGACTTTCCAGCCTCTGAAATTGTACGAAGTAAATATTGTTTCTTTACAGATTACCCAGTTTCTGGTATTTATGTTATAAGCAACAGGTATGGACTAATACAGAAAGTGAGTACACGTATCAGCTCAATTGTTTTTTGGTGAGACAATCTGAGGTGTTTTCTATTAATTTCCTCAAAGAATCCTCTGAGGACTGAGACCCAGTTCATCACATTGGTAGCCTGTTTCATAATCCATGATCGGCTTTCCTGTTCTCCTCTCCCTGTTCCATCCTTTTTGCTCACTGGCATCACCTCTCAAATTAAGTCTTTCTCTCAGGCTCCACTTTCGGGGAAGCATGAACTAAGACAAAAGGAAGGAATGCAAAGAATGGGGAAAAGCATTATTTGAAAAGATAGTACCTGAGAATTTTCCAGAATTAATGAAAGACAAATAGCCTTAGATTTAAGAACCACAAGTCCTAAGTAGGATTTAAAAAAAAATCTGGGCTGGCCCATTAGCTCACTTGGTTAGAGTGCGGTGCTATAACACCAAGGTCAAGGGTTAAATTACCCTTTTGGACAGCCACCAAAAATTTTAAAAAAATCTATTCCCAGACACATTATAGAACCTCAGTAATACGGAGAAAGATCCCTAAAGCAAGCAGAGAGAAAGATGGACCAAGATGCCAAGGCATAGCATTTCCACTGACAACAGACTTTTCAACAGCTATAACAAGCCAGAAGACAAAGGAGTAAGGACTAAGGTGCTGAGGGAAAATGACTGGTGACCTAGAATTTCATCAGCACCACACTCTCCCAAGTGAGTTGACCAGCCAGCTCCTGGTGACCTCGAATTTTATACCCAGCTAAACTGGGTATGGTTTGAGAGTACGGCATGTTCATAAAGACATATTTAGACAGAGTTTACCTGTTCACAGACACTAGTTCAAAGAACTATTGCACCATGAGCTCTTGATGTTGGTTCTACCCCTGTAGCCACAAGAGCAAGTTCATTCCCAAAGGGACCTTCTTGTGTCTCTGCTGTGAACTGTCGTGGAGGTTGGGGAGGGTTTCTTCTTCACTAGCTCTGCTTGGCCTTGGCACTTACCTTGTGATTATTTCTCCCATCTTGGGCAAGGAGGTCTGGGGGAGGCTCAGTAGAACCCAAGACTTTAGTTTTCACCTTTTGGATCTGGGCCCCCTGGTCCCTCTCTCTCCTGGCAGAGTTAGATTTTGGATTATGCCAGCAGTATGTGTAGGTCTGCTTAAGCTGAAGAACATTGTCCCAATGTCCCCTAGGGTGGAGTAGGGAACACTGCTGTCCATGGGCTGAATTTCTCTCTTCTCCTCCTCTGCTGAGGGAGTGAAACAGAAATAACTGTGGACATGCAGAAGTCGATTTTCACTTTGTGTGTGATGCTCTGCCTCTTCAGGCCTCAGTTTCTCCATTGATAAAATACAGGAAGAAAAGGTTGGCCCAAATTAAACTTTTTCTGAGTTTAACTTTTTTTTTTTGGCAGCTGGCCCGTATTGGGATCCAGACCCTGGACCTTGGTGTTACTAGTACCGTGCTCACCAGAGTGAGCAAACTGGTCATCAGCCTGGACTGAATTTTCTAGGGAAAGCTTGCAGCCACCCTCCCTGGGTTCTCTGCAGTCGTAACTATTTTTCCAGAACAACCATCAGTAAAAATAACCCTTTCTCCACCTCTCCAAGGGGATGAGGATCAGGTCAGACCACCGGTTTGCCACAGAAAACAAGACAGTTATTTTCTTTCTCTGCTTTTGTTTAGGTCATAGGGTCTATATTGAGCAGATTCTACTGTTCCTTAAATAACTTAAAAAGTATTTATAATTCCACAAGTAATACGGGAACTTGCTTTCACTGTAGATCAATTCAGATAATGTGCATAAAGCATAAGATACGTTTCCCACCTTTCCTTCACCCTCTCTTGTAGAGGTGACCACAGTGGTCATTTTGGTATGCACACCTTCCAGATCTTTCTATGTATTTTTTCCCTTTTTGTTGCTTATATGATATAATCTATATAAGTTGAGCAATTTTTAAAAAACTTAACATATTTTGGGGAAATCTTTCCATTTTGGTATATTTTTCATGTTCTTTCTGACTGATACATAGTATTCCAGAGTATTGATATACCATGCTATCATGTATTTAAACACTCCGTTGTCAATTGACATGCAGGTTGTTTATAATTGTCGCTAGTACAAATAATTCTGCACTGCACATTCTCAAACACGTCTCTCTGTATGTCTGTGCCAGTATTTCTCTTTGGCGGGCATGGAAAGTGGACTTACCAGTGAAGAGAAGACACACCGAGCATTTTAACATTGAGAGATCGCTCCCGGAAAGGACGAGTCAGTGTCCACGTTCATCATCAGTGTATGAAAATACCCATTTCTTCATCCTTTCACCAAAACTGGCTTTGATGTTTCCCTCTGCTTGCCGTTTTCCTCTCTTTGTGCCTCCCACCTGTCCCCTTCCCACCATGTGCTTCTCTTATGCGTCACCCGCAGACTCCACAGACGCAAAGTGACACAGATGCGTGTCCCTGTGGTCCGAAGTCACAGAGTGGAAAACACTCAAATAGACCCACACGGGAGCCTGTCAGTTACGCACACACCTCTTCACACAGTCTTCTCTCCGGTCAAGATAAGCGTGTTGGTGGGAAAGGCGCTGCCGGGCGACCTCATGTCCCGGTGTGGGCGGCCAGATAAGGGGTCTCGCGGGTCTGGACAGCAACACCCAGCCTGACAGCCCCCCGCCCTCCCGAGGAGCCTCCGCCCATGCTGGGGCGGGTCTGTAGGCTCCGAGGTGGGGGGAGATTAGAGCAACCAAGGGGACCTGAGGTGTCATGCCAGGGCGGCAGAGCGGCCGGCTCCAGGCGTTGTGCGACCTGCTTCCTCTCGCCCACCCCCAGGCAGGCAAGGCCTGGCTCTCCCCTTCTGCGTTCCAGCAGGGGCGGGCCCCACGCCCAGTCATACCCTTGAGGCCCTCGTGGCCTGGCAGGGCCTCCAGAACCCTTTCTGGCCACACAGCCCTAGACTGTGGCTCCCCCGTGTGTCCACGGCTGCTGTGTCTGGTATTTACGGTGCTGGCCCCTGGACCAAGTTGCTCTCCTGTCTTGTCTCCAGGATTGAGGAGGCGACGTGAGAGCCCTTGGGACCCTGCTTTCCAACCTGGAGACCTTGTCAGGCTGTACAGTGTGACATGGCACCCACTTCCATGGTCTCCCTGGAGCCTCACAACCTGGAAGGGAGGCAGCAGAGCTTCTCACATCTGTTATCTGATGAGGAAACTGAAGTCTACAGAGGAGAACGGGCTTGCCCAGGCAGCAAGGCCAGGAAGGGGAGAACCTGGGTCTCTGGACTTGGAATCTGGTCTCCTGGGCATGGGCCACATCTGTGGAAAGTTGGTACATCTGCTGCACATGGCACTGCCCTCAGGAGAGACAGCAGGCGCTCTGCAGGGCTTGCCCTTGCAGGCCAGACCCTGTGTACACTCTTAGAGAGGGGTAGAGAAAGTCACATTTACACCCTACTCAGCCCCAACACGGGTGTCCAGATACCATACGGTTAAAAAGGAGGAAAGAAACACTAGGGGCGACTTGAGGGACAAGCTCTCTGGAAGGTGGGTTTGTGGGCTGGTCATGTGTCTAAGGCTGATACTTCAGTGCTCGCTGATGCAGTTACTGGCCTTGTCCTTAGAAAGAGTCTGAGCCTTCCGCTCTCCAGTCAGATAAAGACCCTAAACCCTCCGACCTTTTTGCTTTCTTACTTACTGAAGAGCTGATATCCCAACCACAGTGACAGCCAAAAGGATTTAGGGCTAAATGTCAAATGCAGGGAAAGCCCAACACGAACAATGGGCTGGGCCAGAGCAGGAGTGAAGCCAAGTGCCTGGCCAGGGACTTGAGGGACTTGGAGTCAGGTCAGGAAGAGGTTTGAGCTGGAAGTGAGGTTTGAAATGAGAGGGGAGGGCCAGGGAGAAGAGTTGGGAGTGCTTTGGGGACATGGCTTTAAAGTGTTTGAACCATGGACTCCAACCATCTTCCAGAAAGGTATTTTCAGTTTTCACTATCCCCAGCAAAGTGTGGCAGTTCCTGTTGACTGGCACGCTCGCCAGTGCTCATTCTTACCAGTAAGAACAGAATCGCGTGATGACCTGGTCCTGAAGGTCTTACTCTCTGGAGGAGCGTCAGTGGCTGGGGTGCCCCAGTCCCATGGTGGGCCCTGCGTGGGGTCAGCAGGAGGCTCTGTGAGTTACCACTGACCTGCAGCTCTCAGGCCCTGGAGAGAGATTCTGGAGTCCATCCACGTGCCCTGCTCAGCTATCTCCCGGAGAGGGAGTGAGCCACCCATCTGGAAGCAGCCCTCAGAACCCGAACCAGAAGGTCCAGATCCTTTTCTAGAATAAGCCGTGTGGCCTTGGGCAGGCTGTTGGGCTCTCCTTTCTCAGTATTCACAAGCAGACAATGGAGACCTTTAAGGTACCCTTCTGACACATGGAGGTGTGGTGGGGAGGTGATGTATGTTAAGGTCAGGGTATGGAAAGAAAAAAGCCTGATAAAAATGCAGGAAGCACTTACAGGTATTTGTAAGAAAATGGGAAAGAACATGAAATCTGATGAGAAAGTGTCCAATGCCCTTCCTGCTCCTGGGGCTACCCCCTGACCACCTGCCCCACATCCAGCCTCTAAGAGAGAGGTGCAGCGTCTACCCTGGAGATGACTTTTGGTCAAGAAGAAATAGATGAAGAAGAGTAGCTAAGTGAACTGGCCTGTCCCCTTCAGGGAGGATAGGAGGTGGCTGCTGGGGGTGGAGCCCGGGGAGAGCTTTTCCTGGGGATCTTCCAGGGCAGCACGTGCTCACCCACGGGCACCCTCTCCCTCTGAGGTGCAGGTGATGCCCGAGGCAGTTGTCTCCTGATCTTGGACAAAGTCTACTTCTCCATCTGATAATTTCTGAAGTTGGTAGGTGGTGGAAAGAATTACAGTGTGTCCAGTCCTGGGCCAGGGCAGAGGACCATGTGGGTCCTGAGATCCAGCATGCAGGAGCCCAGGGCTGCCATGGAGGTCACAGAACCCCCATTCCTATACTCCAAGGGTGGTACAGTCAAACTGGTGGGAGCTGAGGAAGCTAGGCAGAAGCTGACTCCCTTATGAAGACCAGCACATCACGGAGACCACCAACACCAGAAGACCCAGATAAAAGTAACTCACATTTCCTGAGCGCTTACTACACATGGGACACAAAGTTGTGATTTATTAGTTCACTTGATCCTTACAACAGTGCTCTGAGTTACCAACAATTATATTCCCATTTTACAGATGAGACAGTCAAGGTGCAGACAGTCAGGTAACTTACTTTGCTTAAGGTGACATGTTGCAGGAAGCCGAGCGGCAAACAGCATCCTGACAGCAGTGGACCAGACCGGGAAAAGACACCAACAGCAAAGCCACCAGAGTGGAGACGTGACCCTGCAGGACAGGCCGTTCCCCTGTGGCCATTGGCTACATGAGCAGGTTTCCCCCTTAGTCGCATGTGACACCATAAAGGAAGTGAACCAAGGAGCAAGAACGTGGGTGCCTGGAACTAGACAGTGACTAGACTTTAGTTCCTGCTCTGGATCCACATGACTGGGTGGGACTGAGACTCTCAACATGGATGAGATGAAGGGACTGTGGTCAACAGCAGCCTAGGGGCTCAGGACCAGGAGCAGACTTTATTTAGAGACACTAAGGGAGTCTCCTTTTTCCATGTGTGCCCGGCTAAGTGATGGCTGCCACCTGTAGCAGTCGGGTACCAAGAGTAGTGTAAGAGGGTGAAGGACAGGCTGGGAGAGGTGGCCACGTGCAGGGGCAGCACTGGCCAGGGTGGAAGGGACCCAGAACAAGGCCATGGTTCCTCTGAGTTGAAGGCTGAAGCTGACACTCCACAGAGCCCTTGCTGGTGCCAAAGTCACCAGAGCCACCTCTGCCTCAGCCACCCCCCACCCCCACCCCCGGCTCCTTGAGTGGGAGGCCTGGCCGGCTGACAAGAGCTGAGTACCGCAGATGAGGTCATCTATTTTGGTTCCAGGGAAAGGAAGGGCTCGTGGGAGCGGGCGGAGGGGCCACGAGGGCCTGTGATGTCTGCTTTTCCCAGGCTGGCGCCACAGGGTGGAAAGCCCGGGTCTTGTCTGGGGAGTGCCCGTGGCTGGGGGGGCTGTGGGTGGGGACGGGGGCCCTGGAGGGCAGGCACTGGGGAGCACGCCTGTGCATTGTCAGGAGATCAGGAAGAGAAAATTAGAGGTTGGGTAAAATGTTAGTGATCAGGGGATCTGCAGGTGTCTTGCCATGCAGCGGAGGTTTTGAACGACTCATCAGTGTAAGCGCCTGTCTCAGACCGTACGCTGTTCTGCAGAAGATAAAAAGAACCTCAGTGGCATTCAAAACTGTAAACTCTCTATTTTTTATTTTTAAAATTTTGTTTTTAATTGACACATAATAATTGTACATGTTTACGGGGTACAGTGTGATGTTTCAATACGTGTACACATAGTATATTGATCTATTCGGGGTAGTTAGCATATCAATCACCTCAAACATGAATCATTTCTTTGTTGTGATAACATTCAAGGTCCTCTTTTCTGGCTATCTTGAAATATATAGTACGCTATTATTAGCTATAGTCACCCTATTCTGTAACAGAGCACAGAACTTAATCTTCCTGTCTAACTGTAACTTTGGACCAATTTCTCCCCAAACCCCTCCTCCGCTCGCTCCCCAGCCTCTGGAACCACCGTTCTACTCTCTGCTTCTGTGAGCCCAGCCTTTTTAGATCCCACCTACGAGTGGGATCATACAGGTTTGTCTCTCTGTGGCTGGCTCACTTCACCTAACATGATGTCCTCCAGGCTCATCCACGTTGCCTCAGGTAACAGGACTTCACTCTTTTCTATGGCTGAGTAGCGTCCCGCTGCATATATGCACCGCGTTTTCCTCGCCCACTCATCTGCTGGTGGACACCTAGGTTGAGTCCCTGTCTCGGCTATTGCGAATAGCGCTGCAGTAAACATGGGAGTGCAGACATCTCTTTGACATACTAATTTCAATTCCTTTGGATATACATCCAGTAGTGGGATTGCTGGGTCACATGGTAACTCTAGTTTTAGTCGTTTGCGGAGCTTCCACACTGTTTCCCATAATGGCTGTACTGATTTACATTTCCACCAGCAGCGTGTGAGTGTTCCCCTTTCTCCATATCCTCGCCAGCATTTGCAAAACTGTAAACTCTTTTACGTCGCTCTGTGGGCAGTTCTGTTATGTGTCACTGCCTCTGAGGGAGTCCTGTGCAGTCTGCAGGTTTTCTGTCTAGATTTCAGCAAAGCTTGGGTTTCAGATTTGCTTTCATGAAGAGAGATGTGCACACTTCCTATCACACTTAATTTGTATTGAACTTTAGCAGAGAGTTCACAAATCTTACGTGCACAGATCGAGGGACTTTTGTAAATGCACACAGCACCCAGATGGAGCCCAGGATCGCCTCCGTGCTCCCCCCTCATTGCCTGCCCCCACCAGAGGCAACCACTACTGCTGATGCTATAGTTTTGTGTGTTCCCGAAATTCATGTAAGTAGAACCGTGCAGCGTCACTCTTTGTGTCTGGCCTCTCTTCCTCATCGTTATGTCCAGGAAACTCACCCTACTGTTGTACGTGTTGCTGCGAGTTGCACTAGTTCATGATGTTGTGTATATTCCCTTGTAGAAACATTCCAATATTCCACAATTATTCATCTATCCAACAGCTGATGGGCATTTCCAGGTTTTGGCTGTTAAGAAGAATGCTGCGATGAACACTCCTGAACATGTGTTCTGGTGGACGTATGCACTGGCTTCTGTCGGATGCATGTCTGAGAGTACATTGTCAGGTCCTGGGGTAAGCTTGTGCTTAATGTTGGTAGATACCGCCCATTTTCGTGTGCGCTGTCTATTTGCACTTCCCGCAACAACGTATGAGAATCCCAGTTGCCGTGCGTCCTCCCCAGTGCCTGGCATGTCAGCCTTTTTCATGTTAGTCACTCTGGTGGGTTTGTGTTGGAATCTCACTACGGTTTTAATCTGCATTGCTCTGACAACTGACAGAGCTGAGCATTTTTTCATGACATTCTCATTTCACACTGTCACTTTTCAAATTTAGGTATTGGTTTAAATTTTCTTGGATATTAGACTTTATAACAGCATTTTAAAAATAGTAGATACAGTTGTGAAAATGGTATTTTTGAAAACCTAAACGTTTAGCTATTCATATAACAACACTTAATAAACAAGCTCAGGATCATGCCAGCAAAGGGGGAGGGGTGGGAAGGAAGGGGGCTCTTTGTGGGGGGAAAAAAGGAATTCTTAAGATTTGGTTATATTTTAGTTTAAAGGCAATTTGATGCTTGCCAGTGGAGGAAATTTCCAAGACTAGAGATAGATAAAGCTTTTAAAGCAAATGGCAAAGTCCTTCCCCAGAAGTGACAGAGTTATTCACATCTAGGAGGCTGATCTGAAGCTGGCGGGTGGGGGTTCTCACTGGCACTCACTTTGCATTTAATATCCTCATTATTTCAAAAATCTGTTTCTGTATATACCGTCCTCAAGCAGGAACTGCAGCACGATGGTGGCAGGACAGGGCCGCAGCTCTAGCAGTGGCCCTCCTGCAGGGTTGTGCAGGGATCGCCCCCTGACCCCAAATGAAGCAGCGGACTGTGCAAGGAAAGATCGGAGGGAGGCGAGAAGTGTGAGGCCATGGCCAGGCTGAGGACAGCTGTGTGAGGCCAGGCTGACCAGGTCAAGAAGAAGAGAAGGGAGATCCAAGCCCCAGTGTCTTGGCCCCGAGGACTGTCACGGAGAGGTCTCTTAGGGAACAGAGAGGCTGGAGGCAAGTTCTTGATGGGAGGTGGACAAGAGCAGGTGGAGCCTCGAAAAGGGGAAGCAAATTGCAGCAGAGGCACCCGGGTTAGCTGGGGTCCACGGTCTGTGGAGCATAAGGGAAACTGAGTCCAGCATGAGCTAGTTCTCTTGGACTGTGCTGAACGTCAGTCTTGGGATTCTGGGCCAAAGAAAAATGCTCCCTCTTCCTCTGCTGTGGGACACGTGAATGGTGTCAAAAGTAGGCAGAAAGTGAAAGACACAGCAACAGCCGGGCCCAGGACCCGAGTGGCTGAGGCCAGCAGCCTCTGCCCTCCACCTGGGGCCCAGACATTAAGCCCTCAGTCCTGGGCTGGGCCTGGGACAGCTGGAGCCCCAGGCAGGTGCCTTCTGCCCTAGCAGCCTCCTCAGGGCACGGGGGTGGGACGGGGTCCCAGCGAGCAGGAGGTGAATGCAGTGGCCCCGATTCTGAGCTCTCTGCTCCATGGTACTATGCAGAGCAGCAGGGACAAGAGCTCCTTTCCCCACGTCTACCTGAGCCGGCCGCAGAGCCTGCCCAGCCCCTGACACACGGCCATGGGGCTGCTGAGGGGGTGGTGCTCCTGGGGTCCAAGGACAGGTGTCCTGCCAAGGTGTGACTGGTGAGGGGTAGGAGGGTGGGGCTTCAGGGAGTGGCTCTGGGTCTGCCTGGACATTGTCCAGCTGCTTTTGAAGTGGTGTCACTACCAGCTGCAGGTGACTATTTGCAAATGAGAGCTTCACCAGTATTTTGGAATGCTTCATACGGATTCAAAATCCATTCTCACTGTTGTAATCTAGTCGAACATTTTTTTGACAATGAAAGAAAAGAAGAGCTGTTTGAATCTTCATATAGAAATTTGATTGTTGCATATTTTTGAGTGACTAAAAATGATTTAAATTAATTCTCATCACCCACTTGTGTGAATGGGGTTTCTCATAGATCGGGATTGTTAAAAAATTGAGGAAATTCTATCAGGAATTATCTGTGGCTATTTCAAGAATAAAAATGGATACAAAACATGTATGTTCAGAGAAGTAGCCTCAAGGATTTTATTAAGATTTTTATTAAAATTTTAAGAGAGATTAATTGGAAGTTTTACTCCAACTTCTAAAAATTTCATGTTTGTTAGGTTTCTTAATTATTTTTCTTGGTTGACTTTTTCATAAAAAACTATTGGTTTTGTGTAGTGTGTTATTTTTAAAATGGCATTTGAGTTTTATCTGAGATGGAAAGGTTATGCGGCAATTGTTCTAAGCTTCCTCCCAGTCCTGTCGTGGATTCTTCTTCTAGTCTGTTCTTCCTTGATCCTTTTGGTGCTTATCCTAGTGTCATGTGTAAGGCAAGGATCCAACCTTGTTTGTCCAGATGGCCACCCAGTTTTCCTGATACTGCTTATTGAATAATCCTTGATCAGATGGTGCTATGGTTTGAATGTGGTTTGTCCCCACTGAAGCTCATGCTGAGGCTTGGTCTCCAGTGTGACTGTGCTGAGAAGTGGTGGTTTCTAAGGGACATGCCCTCGTGAAGGAGTTAATGCCACTTGCAGGAGTGAGTGAGTTCTCGCTCTCCAGGAATGGACTAGTTCCCCGAGAGTGGGTTGTTATAAAGCAAGCTGGCCTCCAGTGTGTGGCCCTTTCTGCTTGCACGGGGTGCCCCTTCTGTTTCTCCATCACGTTCTGACACAGCACGAGGCCCTTGCCAGGAGCCCCAGAAGCAGCCATCCAGTCTTGAACTTTCCAGCCTGCAGAACCATGAGCCAAATAAACCTCTGTTCTTCGTAAATTACTCAGTCTCAGCTATTCTGTTATAGCAACAGGAAACAGACTAAGACAGAGGGCCTTTTTTATAATTTCTAAGCACCCATTTGTATTCAGTCCATATTTTGGCTTTAATGATGTATCTGCCATTATCACAGTGCTTCAAGAACTGGGACTGAATGTCAGGTTCTAACATCTAATAGGGCAGCCTGTCATTACTCCTCATCTTCAGAATTGCTGAGGACATTCTCACTCTAAAATTCTTTCATGTGAGCTGTAGAATTAGCTTGTCTGATTCTAAGGTTTTCGATATTTTTGATGGGATTACATTCAGTCTATAAGTTAACTGAGGGAGAGTTGACATGGTTATGACACTGAAACTTCTTATCCAGGAAACACTCAAGTCTTTCTACTTGTTCAGGTCTTTTTTTGGGTCCCGCAACAAAATTTTAAAGCTATGTTTATGTGGATGTTTGCACATTCGTTTTTGAGTTTCCTTCTACATATTTTATTTTTTGTTTGCTCTTTTAAATAGGGTCTTTTCTTTCATTCTGTCTTCTAGTTGGTTGTTGTTTGTATCAACAAACTATCTCGCTGGGTTTTCTGAAGATCAGAAATATTACATAAGAATATTATATCTATAAGAAACATATAAAAGAAATATCATATATTATATAAGAAGATCATGTGTCTGGAACATTTTTATTCTGACCTCTTATCACAGAATCTGGGTGCAGGCCTGACGTGCTGTGGATTCTTACCAAGCAGTCGGTTCAGACGCACTCACCACCTGTTGAGTTCATACGATGCACCAACCATTGTGCAACCCGCGTCAGCTGATGGTCGACTGCGTGGTGACTCTTCTTCCATTTGCAGGTGAGTAACTGAGGTTTGGAAAGTTAGGTGCCTTTCCTGAAGTCCCTCAGCTGGTGGGTGACACAGAGCCCGAGCCCAGGTAGCCTGTGTCCGAGTCTGCAGCATCTGTCAGTGTTGTTCTCTTCACGGCTTCTCCTTATATTCATTTTGCCCCCCACCTTCTTTTCTAAATTATTTTTTATGTACAATTAAAAAGAAAAGAAAACAATTGATACATCTAGTCAACTCATCTTTGCTGAGGATGCTCATTTCTTAAAGTCAGAGGTTGATTTTCCTTACAAAGCCAGGACAAATATGCTTCTCCCCAGCTACGGCTCCTCTCCCCTCCAATCCCCCCCTTGCAGAATGTCATCTCTCAGGCTCCCACTGTCTGATGTGAGGTTTATATCCAAGTGCACATGTTTCCAGCAAGAGTGATCCTTGGTGGTTGAAAGACCAGCAGGATGGGGACAATTTTGCTGCCCACCCAAGCGGGAGAATGAGCAGGCTGTGCCCCCTGGTGTGGAAACTGGAGCTGGGGGGTCTGACCTTCCCGACGTTCCCACCTGCAGGATCTGCATATGGCAGTGTTGGCGACACAGTGCCAAGGGAGGGAGAGTCCCCAGAAGCTCTCACAGGCTGGAGTCCCTGGGGGCCACTGTTGGCTGCATCTACTTTTGGTCCATTTTCTTTCTAGTTCTACACTGGCAGGTGTTCATTTTCCAAAACAGGCGGCATTGAAAAAGGCTTAAAACTATTAATTGTGGCCCATCATTTTTGCCAACATCCTTTCCGAAGTACATGCGGTGTGGAGCACAGAGCACTGTGCTGCCTCTCAGAAAGCCTGCGCTCCAGTCTGGTTTCTGGTGTCACTAGTAGCAAGACCTGGGCAAGTCCCTTCCCCTCACTGGGCTTCAGTTTTCTCATCGGGACAGGTGGTTTTTAAGGGCCTTTTCAGGTCTGTGTCCAGGCGTCTGTGTGTGTCCAGCTGAGTGAGCCACCCTGGACAGCAGGCGCTCTTGGCAGCCGCCTCACTGGCCTACACTTGGGGCTGCTTTCCTGGGTCAGACTCAGCTGTGGCAGGAGCATCCCCTCGGTACAGCCTCGCCCAGCTCTCCCCCCTGCTCCGCACCCCACGATTAGGACACTGATTGCTGTACTTTTTGGTTTGAATTTTTATGTGGTTCCCGCTTGCTGTGTGGCTTAGACCTCAGCTTTAACCTCTCTGTGCCTTTATTTATGTAAATCGTCATGTTCTGTAAGCACCTTTACCTTTATTAAACTACTTTGCTTTTTTATTTTGTATGGTTACTATTGTTTTATTTATTTATTTTTGTGATAGAAATGATTAGAGGAGGCGTAGGGACATGGTGGTGAGTGCTACCTTGGGTTGAAGTTTGAAAAGGCCTGACTATTTAAAAAAAATTATCACTTTTAATTGTGGTACAAAACACATAAAATTTACCATGATAACCATTTTTAAGTGTACAGTTCATGAGTGTTAAGTATACACACATTGCTACGCAACAAATCTCTAGAGCTTTGTCTTACAAAACTGAAAGTCTGTATCTACTTTGCTTGTTTTTGAACGCTGACCACGAGGACCTCAAAGGGAAATCAGTAACGGATTGTCAAGCAGAACCTGAGAAAGGACAGAGAGGCTTTGGCAGCAGGCGTCCCCCTGTGGACCCTAAGCAGTTGCACTGAGGCCATGAGAAGTTGCAAAACGGGCGAAGTATGCCACCTGGTGGCAGGAAGGAGTCATACTCCATACCAGGCGCTTCACGCAGCACCCTCAAAAGGAGCCGGGAACCGGAAGGGGAGAAGACCGTGGCCCTCACTGCCTGGTGCAGAGAACAGCAGGAATTGCTGGCCAAATGAAGGCTGTTCTTGCCTTCATAGGGACTGGTTTCCTTCATTCCCATAATCTCTTTTAAACTTGGTCTATATGACAGGTCATGACATTTATTTATTATGAATAATAGTATTATACCCTTTGGTGTTCCTAGGATTAAAGTCCCAGAAGCTTTGCTCATACAGCCTGTAGGCCAGGCAGGGACCCTGGGAGCAGTGTTAGGGCTCGTTTACCCCCATATCCCCACTGGCACATAGCAGGTGCATGGCAAATGTCTGCAGAGTGAAGAACTGTGGTGATATCAATGGCTATCACTAAATGCTTCTGTTTGTGTACTTAGCCACCTTTCACACACATGCAGCTGAGCAGCCCCTTGAGGGCAGATGTCTTGGTGCAGGCTTCTCTGTACCTCAGAACTTACACACACAACTGAAGGCAAAAATCGCAGGATGGAGTTGGGGGTACAGGTGTTCCCTAGCCTGGCTGGTGGCTCCCCTCTCTCCAAATAAGAATAATCCTGGGGAGTTCGGGTTAGCTTGGGTTGGCTGGGCACCACCCACCTCACTTTCCCCCATGGCGGGTTTCTTGCGGTGTCACAGGATGACAATGTCTGGATCCTGGAAGATCTCAACAGGTTGGCAGAAGAGGCCAAATCTAACAAAACGAAGGCAAACGGGAATAAAGGCAAGGTTGTGTCCTTGGATTTAAAACAATTCAGTGGTGCAAGTATCCATTTGGGAGGATGAAGACTAATTACAGCTGCTGAGAAAACGCACGAGTGGCTTTTGTAGACAGAAAACTCATTCGCAGTCAGTGGTGTGAGTCTCACAGAGTGAACTTGGTTTTAGGCTGCATTCATGGAATTTTGGGATCTGGAGTCAGAGAGATGAGCATCCTACTTTTTCTCTGTCTTTGTGGCAAGACAAATCCACAAAGCATGGCAGGAGCAGGCATGACAGAGCTCTGAACTGGGTCCTGCACTCAGAGGCACTGGGCGCTTTAGTCTGGAGGTGACCCGGGAGGAGGGCCAGAGCTGAGGAGAGGAATCTGGCTTGTCTTGGGTGGTCTCAAGGGCTGGACATGGAGTATGTGCCCCTAAGCTGTGACAGACACTCCAGTTTTCTTCTCTCTTCTCTGGATTTTCTATCTTGGAGCCATGGTAACTGCTGGACCCATTTCAGGCAGCCAGAGAGCTTGGGGAGAGTGGTGGGGATTACCTTTTAGTAGACAGTCAGGCTGAGGCCAAAATAATCAAACCCTTCTCTTTTCTCCCTGCATTCTAATGGAGAGAGTGTTAGCCTGGGAGTCAGGACAACTGCATTTGAATCTGAGTCCCCTAATAACTAGTCATGTAATCTGCATAGGTCATTTTGCCATTCTGAGCCTCAGTTTCTTCTTGAAAAGAAAAACGGAATAAACAACTCTGTTTGTCCTACATAAAAGCAGCTTGTGGCTTCGGACATGCTTGTGGGTGAGGAGGCTCTCGGTGTTGCTTGTAGACATGTGCAGGTAAAGGAGGGTCCTTAGCTTGCTGGACCCCTCAGTTTGGGCTGGGGAGCTCCCATGGAGAGGCTGGCTGCAGAGGAGATGAAGGCCCTTGGGGGTGAGCATGTTACCGTATTTTAACAACTGAGTGTCAGCCTTGCCTGTCCCAACATCTTGAGAAACAGAATTGCACCTGGAAGTTCTGGTGACTCTTACGGGACTCCACGCACTCGCTAGATTATCATGTTATTATGAAATTTGCATCCAAGCACATTCTCTTAAAATCTTACCCATGATTTCGTTTTGGGGCCTCCCTCTCATTTCATTCCCAAACCTTCTCTCCCAGTGGGAAAATGCATCGTCTCCATCCAGGGTGCTCTGGGAAATTGACTTAGGAATGTCCACAGGGCTATACCCCTTGGAAAGACTGGGCAGCCCTCTTCCTCCCCCTCCTCCGGAAGCAGCTCTTGGTGGGTGGTCCAGCAAGCAGGTTGCATGGGGCTTGTCCATGTGTGAAGGTGATCCTGTTTCTCCTGGGCCCTTGAGGGCACATAGGCAGACAAGAGGAACTGCTGGGGAACTGGGTAGCAAATGCTTTCACTGCTCCCACAATAGCTCCAGTCGATTTTTCAAGCAGATCTGTGGCACCAGCCCTGCCAGGCCCAGCACTTGTCAGGGCCCCAGGGCTGGGCATGAGCTGCTCAAAATAGTGAAAATGGTGATGATAAACAAAACAAAACGAAAAGCACCTCATATTGTGTAATTCTTTCAAAGGCTCGCATGTACAGTGTCTCAATGTGTGTTACACAGCACCCCCATTTTACAGATGAGGAAACCGAGGCTCAGAGAGGCTACTTGAATTGCCTAAGGTCCCAGAGCTGGTGCAGACAATATTCAAGCCTATATGCTCTTTTGCCCATTAGGACTCCATGCCAGGAACAGAGCAGGGAGTGGTCACAGCCAGGTAGTAAAGGTGAGGGGACACCAGTGAGGCAGGACAGAGCAGGGGCACGCCCCAGGAGGCTGCTCATAGATATTCAAACTGGATTGGCAACAGCAGTTAATGAACCCATCATGAGCTGATGACAGCTTAACCACGCTAACGATCAGCATGCTGCACCTGTAACTCTGCAGATTACAAAAACTGTTACACCTGCACACCAGGAGGAACAAAAGTGCAGACGACCTTCCACCTGTGACCTTAGACTGGAAAGGACAAGGTTAAGGGGAAAGTGACTCCACTGCACATGACCAGAAACTTCAGAAACTCAGGGAAGCATGACAGGAAGCTGATGCAACCTTGCATTGACCTGTTAGGCCTTAATTACCCCAGATCTTCTCCCATGGCCAAATATTCCTCCTCTTAGTTATGACAGAGAAACATCCCTGTCCCAGAACCACACATAAACCATTCCCTTAGGAATCCGGGGACATTCCTCACTCGTGGGGGATGCCCACGCACACTTCTGCACATACTTTTGCTTTGTAAAACGTCCTAGTGTTTGAATGTTCCGTCCATCTTTCCTGATTCCTTTTCCTTCGCTGATTGCTGTGATGCGGACTGCATTCCGTCCCGTGAAAGATTTTTCCCCATGGTTTGGCCAAGAACCTGGAACTGCCATCTGGTAACATCAGGACCCTGGCAAGGTTGGGAACTCCCAGGGGGAGGCGATCTTTAGGGGTGGCCTTCAGCCACTGGAGTAGAGAGAAAAAGAACATTCTTCTGGCAGAGTGGGGTGGACTCTGACCTGGAGGGTCTGTGGCTCCAGGGCACGGTTGGAGTGGTGTCCCTGCCCTGGGCCCAAGTGCCTTTTATCACCAACGTTGTGTAGAATTGCTGGTGCTTGGTGGTAGGCAGAGCAGCTGCCTCTCATCTAGTCTTGTGATTGTTTTTACATTCTCTCTGTCAATGGACAAGGGCGGCCACCCCCATGCCCTCGTGCTTGGCAGAACGCTGGCTGTGCAGGGCCACTCCAAGTTAGATGTGAACTGGCGCTTCCTGGTGCCTCCTGGTGCCTCCGACTGTTTTCTAGGGTGGCGCCCTCCTATGTGGCAGGCAGTGCCATGGTACCTCAGCCCAACCCTTCATGTTGCAGAGTTGCAGTGACGTGCCCAGAGTCACAGAGATGGTTCATGCATGAGTGGGGAAACTCCCAGCACCCAGTCCAGGGCTTCCTGGCAGGCAGGTGGGGGGCTGTGGAGGGAGGGTGTGCCATGCAAGGGGAGCCCCGATGGCTCCACCGTCCCCACAGCAGCTGGACCTCAGCTCTCCTCTCCGGTGATGGGCACCTCTATGAATAGGTGCTTCTAACTGTTAGTGACCCTGAGTCCTGGGGGGCTCTGGAGGTGGCTCCTCTGGCCCGATGCCCCTGGCTGTAGTGAGAGGAGAATGTGCCAGGAATCTGAAGGTGATCTGCTGGCTCCAGACAGCTGCTGTAGCAATAACTACTACACGTCGAATGCTGCTTACTGGTTAACACTCACCGAGTACTTGTGTTGGAGGGAGCAGGACTGAAGCCATACTGGGAGCCAAAACCACGTGGGCTGTAGGCAAATTTTTAAAAGATATGTTTTTTTTTCTTGGCATGCATTTCTCTGAGTTCCCTCTTTTCCCATGGTTATCTGGTATTTCAAACCTTGTTTATGGGGCAAGATGGCGTTATTTACTTGAATGTAAAGTGTTTTCCAGCCAGCTTGGAGCTGCAGACTTGCGCAGCATCTCTCCTTAGGTGACCGGTGCTCCTGAGTAAAAGCTGACTTCCATTTTCAGCAGCATTTGACTTTTGAGTGGTTTACTTTTGAAAGAGGGCAGGCTGCCCCCCCCCCCCCCCCCGTGTGCCTGCTGTCAAGTTCTGAGGAGCCTTGGTCAGGTGTTGAGTGAGCCCAGTAACATCTCTTGTGTGCCAGGCTCCGTGCCCCCCTGATCCTACCAGCTATGCATGGATTAACTTCTCTCATGATCTCATTCTAGGGAAGAGCAATTGAGGCTGAGCCAGGTTCAGTTTTGCTCAAGGTCAGCTAGCCAATGAGAGGCTCAGGAAGAATCAGGACTGAAGTCCAGGCTGTCTGTACCAAGACTCATTCCTAACTCATACACAGTCATGCTGTGACTGATGAGCTCTGATGGTGCCCAGGCCCATCCCCAGGCTGGGCAGCTGGGGCCGGGGAGTGGCATGAGCTCTGCTCAGCTTGAGCTGCCCTTACTGCCTCATGCACTGTCAGCAAACGCTGTGCAGGTCTCGCAGGAGGTGCTGTGCATGCACAGGTCAGGGTGCTGGCTCTGCAAAGTGGGGAGAACTGGCCCTTGACCATGGTGGTTCACTGTGGGCTGGAGCAGAAAGTCCCAGAGTGACCCCAGGCTGACAGAGTCCAGCATTTATTAGAGATTACTTTCTTTGTATCCTCTAAAGATTCTGCTTTACCTGGGAGAGAGTGGGCCAGGAGAAGCAGGGAGGGAGAGAGGGAAGAGTCTTCATGCCTTAGGCACAGGCCTAAGCGGCCTTTGTTTATAGATGTGAAGGAGAGACAGGATGTTCTCTCCTCAGTTAAGGTTTGTAGCGTTGAATTATGTTCTGTCTTCCTTTGAAGGACATTGAGAGCAGAATAAATCAACTTTGGGCTGAAATTAACCTCTTGCTGCTTCCAGAGTAACTGAGCTTCTGAGCTGGTAGCAGAGAATTGCAGAGCTGAGAGCAGCTTTAGATTCCCCCAAGAAGACCACAAGTATGTGCGGATGGTATCAGGCTGGGTCTCCCCAGGGGCTTTTATAGTTAGGCCTTGCTCATGATCCTCAGGATTTGGGGTGGAATGGACCCAGCCAGTAGGAGTTTAGAGGGTTGATTTGGCCAGCTTCCCTAGAGGCAGCTCGGTTGTAGTAGCCAACCCCTCAAGACATCTGCCTGTGAAGACAGAAAGCCAGTTGGCTTATTTCTTGTGTGTGTAAACACCTGCTCCACATCAGATGACAGGGCCTCATGCATACAGATGGGGAGCACAGGAGATATTGACATTTTGTCCAATTGAACGAATGCCTCTCCCCACTCTGGGAAAGTTTTGGTTTGTAGAAGAGAGTCCTTGGGACATTGGGCACATTCTCACCATTTCTGCCCTTCTCCGTGTTCATCCAGGGCTGTCAAGATGCTGGGGGAATCTGTCAGGACTCTGGCTGGAGCTGGCCAGATATCCAGGATCAGTCTCCCAGGTCAGGGAGGGGACAAGCCTTCCGGATGACCAAGACCTCTCAAAGACCTCAGGTCAAGGCCTTTTATCCTCTGGGAATGAACTGACCCAAGACCAGTCAACAGGAAGGTCAGTTTCTTCTGTTTCTTCTCCTTCCTCCCAATTCCTCCCATGCCCAGCTCCCCAGCCTGAGCAGAAGTGTGGGGAGAACCAGACAGAAGCTGGGAATCCTCTGTCTTGGGAATTGGGAAGGGAATTTCTCAGACTAAGTTCCAACTGTGAGGTCCTTTCAAAGTCTCAGTCTGTAGGCTCAAGGGTTCCCACCTCATGGTCCCATCTGAGGGACTGGTTTTCCCCAAAGTCCCGTCTCATGCTTTTCTAACCTGACCCCATCTCCAAAAACTGTGTTAGCTTCTTCCCCTTCTGGAGCCAGCAGGGCTCTCAGAACACCCAGAGGCTTCATTTTACAGACCAGAAAACAGAAAGGGAGTGGCTAGGTCTGGGTTTGAGTCCCAGCTTGGCTCATTGTCTAGTTTGGGTCTTGGGAAAATGTCTTACCTGCTCTGACTGTTAGCTTTACACCTGCATTTTAAGCTATAAAATATTTTAGAATATCAAGTCACTTGATTGGCTATTAGTAGGGCAACCTGCTCCAATTTTAGAGAACAAATTGGAAGACTTCCTCATGCACACACTTAGAAATCAGGAATGATCATGTACATAGAAAACCCTAAAGACTCCACCAAAAAATTACTAGAACTAATAAATGAATTCAGAAAAGTGGCAGGATACAAAATCAACACACAAAAAACAATAGTGTTCCTACATGCCAAGACAAAATAGTTGAAAAAGAAATCCAGAAAGTAATCCCATTCACAATAACTACCAAAAAATGAAATACCTAGGAGTAATTTAACCAAGAAGATGAAAGACCTCTACAATGAGAACTATAAAACACTTGTGAAAAAAGCTGAAGAAGACACAAATAAAGGGAAAGATGTCCCATGTTCATGAGTTGGAAGAATTAACATCATCAAATTTTCATATTACTCAAAGTTATCTACACATTCAACATAATCCCTATCAAAATACCAATGATGTTCTTCACAGAAATAGAAAAAATGATCTTAAAATTTGTATGGAACCATGAAAGACTTTTTATAGCTAAAACAATCTTGAACAAAAAGAAAAAACTTGGATGCATCATGATTCCTTACTTCAAAATATTTTATAAAGCTATAGTAACCAAAACATCATTGTACTGACATAAAAACAGATGAATTGACCAATGGAACAGAATAGAGAGCCCAGAAATAAACCCTTACAGCCAACAGATTCTTGACAATGGTGCCAAAAATATAAATTGGGGAAGGGACAGACAGCCTCTTCAACAAATGGTGCTGGGAAAACCAGATATCCACAGGCAGGAGATTGAAACTAGATTCTTTTATCTCACCATACACAAAGTTAACTCTAAATGGATCAAAGACCTAAACTTAAGACCTGAAACTATGAAACTACTAGAAGAAAACAGGGAAGATGCTACATAAAAAGGTAGTGGGCAGTGCTTTTTTGGACAAGACTACACAGGCACAGACAACTACAGCAAAAATACACAAGTGGGACCACATCAAACTGAAAAGCTCCTGCATAGCAAGGGACACTGTCAACAAAGTGAAGAGACACCATACAGAATGGGAGAAAGTGTTTGCAAACTACACATCAGACAGGGGGCTAATATCCAGAACATATAAGGAACTCAAACAACTCAACAGCAAAAAAACAAGTAACCAAATTAAAAAATGGGCAAAGGACCTGAAGAGACATTTCTCAAAAGAAGATGTACAAATGGCCAACAGGCACATGAGAAAATGCTCAGCATCACTAATCATCAGGGACATGCATATTGAAACCACAGTGAGATATCATCTCACCCCAGTTAGAATGGCTGTTATCAACAGAAAATAACAAATGCTGGTGAGGATGCAGAGAAAAAGGAACCCTCCTACACTGCTGGTGGGAATGTAAATCGGTACAGGCACTGTGGAAAACAGTATGGAGGGTCATCAGAGAACTAAAGATCTACCCTATGACTCAGCAATCTCACTGCTGGGCATGTACTCAAAAGAAATGAAGTCAATATATCAAAAAGACACCTGCACTCTCATGCTCATCACAACACAAGTCCCAATGGCCAAGAGAGTGAATCAATCTAAATGCCATCGATGGATAAAAAAACTGTAGTATATGCACAATGGACTACTATTCAGCTATAAAAAGAAATGATATCCTATCATTTGAAGCAACATGGATGGAACTGGAAACCATTTGTGCCTGAAGTAAGTCAGGCACAGAAAGACATATACTGTATGATATCACTCAGATGTGGAATCTAAAAAAGAAAAAGTTGTTCTCACAGAAGTAGAGTAGGATAACGCTTATGAGAGGCCGGGAGCAGAAGGGTTGGGGATAGGTGCTGGCTACCGTAAGTGAACCATTGTGTTATATATGCATGTATTGAAGCAACACAATGTACCCCCAAAATGTGTACAAATAAATGTTAAAAAAAGGCATCTGGCCAGGGATCCGGGGTACACTGGAGCCCATTGTCAGCTGCCCCTGTGTTTCACATTGGTCCTGGGTCCAGTCTGGGTCAGGAAGTCGTGACCTAGGGGCTGCCGATGTCTGTAGTAGTCAAGTCACTGCCACCTCAGTGCATGGCTGTTGGCACTGCTGCCAGGCCCCACACCGCGAGGTTAGTGCTGTGTGTAGCGTGCTGCAAAGAGGCATCATGCGGGCATCGTCTAGAGTGCCTGAGATGCCGTTGCTCCCACCAGCTCTGTGTGACATAGCTGCTCCTGTCCTCAGGAGCAGATGCATGGGCTCTGAAAAATGGGTGGGAATATCCTATGATTCCAGAGAAAAGCTGTGCCTGTCCCCACATCAAAACACCAGCAGATGCAGAAGCCACGACTGTCCCCAGGAGTGGATTCCAGTCCTTCCTGTCTTGTCAGGTCCAAAGCTCTCTGCTGCTGGCTGGTGGAGAAGACCTGAGCAGCAGAGGCTCCTACCTGGATTTTGTGGATGTGACCAGTGGAGCTCACTATTGCTCTGCAGTCAGGGGGAGAAAATGCAGAGAACTCGGCCTCTGCCCTGCTGCTGCTGACCATTCTTTCCAATAGGCCAGGCCGATCCTCGGGTCTTCCTGTGACCCATGGGCCATGTGCCATGCTCAGTCCCATCCACTGGCATGTTTGAGTTATTGTCCTGGAGGTGGGAGACACGCGCTCCCTGCCAGGGGCCAGCCTGGGGAGCTTACGGGCCCTGCTCTTATGCTGGAACTCTGAGTGTCTCAGGGAAGGAGGTAGCTGGTCTTGCTCATAGGATTCTTCCTTCCTTAGGGTCTGACACAATCCCAGTGACAGTGGACATCACAATGATCTCAGGAGGGACGGCATGACCCATCTCTGTTGTGCAGCATTCAGGCTCTGCAACGTGATGGCTCATCTCAGACTCCAGCCCACCACCCCCAGAGCGAGGGTGTGGACAAGTTTCTAGCAGGACACCACAGAGGTGACGCTTCACACGACGGGTCTCCTCCTCCTTCGCCATCTCACCCCCACTCACTCATCCTACTAAGAACACGTGCTTCCAGTGGGTTTTTTGTGTCCTTGAGATGCAGAAGTGGGAAGTGAGCAGTAAGAGAAAAGATGAGAAGACTCAGGGAGGCTAAGTTACTCCGGGAAGAAGGGACGTGGAGATGGGGATTTCTGTTGCTCGGGCTGGAGACGGGAGGCTGAGGGTTGCCATACAGAAGCGAGCTGCCTCTGCGCGTGTGGACATTGAAACGTGGAGAGCCAGCTTTTGGGAAGGGTAACTGCTGCTCGAGCTCTGGACCCTTTCAAGAAAACCTGAGAGACCCAGGGTTGGAACTCTATGATTGTTATTTGGCAGCTGATTGTACTTTTTAAAAATATGTGGCTTGTGCAGACACTGGGTCAAGGGTTGGTGGTGGTGATCTTTCTGCTTCCGTCCCATCTAGGTTGGCTGTCTCCCCATGGACCATTTAAAAAAAACAATTTTTCTCTATGCCTTCATGCAAAGCAGTCCACATTTGCGATGCAGAGCTTCTTGCGTGGGGACAGCCTGCAGACAACCCTGTGGATGGCCATGAGACCTGTCCAGTTGTGCTGTGATTGTTTATGAGTCTGTCTCTCCACATAATCTCTGAGCATCTTGAGGGTGGTGACCGCCTTACTCTTCTCTGCGTTTGCTTCGGTGGGAATCCAGAAAATGTTGATTTTCATAGCAAAGCTTGTTTCATTTGCAAACTCTCTCCAGGACTGGTCTGTCCTTATTGTGTATATGAAGATGTGGGTAAAGAGGGGACTCCACCCCCAAAAAGAGAACAAACCTTCCCCACCAATAGCCCTACTGGGTGCATAGTGCGCCCACACTCCTTGCCACCAGGTGCCTCAGAACATGACCTAATTTGGAAATAGCATCTTTGTAGATGTAGTCCGTTAAGTTGAGGTCACACTGGATTAGGATTGGATTAGAGCAGGTCCTTAATCCTGTGCCCAGTGTCCTTATAAGAAGGCCAGACACACAGACACACACAGAGAGGGAAGGATGGAAGAGAGACTGGAGAGATGCGGCTGGGGCCGAGGATGCCGCGGGGGCAACAGAGCCAAGTGGAGGCAGGACAAGGTCCTTCTCTAGAGCTTCAGAGGGACACCACCCTGGTGACATCCTGAGTTTGGACTTTTAGCTTCTAGAACTGTGAGAAAATGAATTGTTGTTCTTTTAATCCACCTAGTCTGTGGTCATTTGCTATGGCAGCTCCAAAGCCAAAACCTGAAACCTCCAATTTTGTTTCTGGAAAAGAAATTTGTAGTGGGGGGGAGGGGGGCTAGGGGCTGGGTCTGATTGGCATGTGGTCTGATTGGATGCCTGCTCTGACTCCTGCTGCCCCCTGTGCTGGCTTCATAGTGCGTGTGCTGGGGATGTGGTGGGGTGGGCTATTAATGCCTTTCCCCAAGGGAGGGGACAAAAAATCCATTTTTTTTTTTTTGTTTCTCAAATATCCTGGAACCCAGTTTATACAAAGCCAGAACGTTTTAGCCAGTTAACACAGCGTGTTACATACATCACCCTATTCATTACCTCATTTAATCCTAATACAAACATAAGATGAGGTATCATTCAGATTTCTTGGTTTCAAGTAAGAGACATCAACTCTGGGTATTTTAAGCATAAGTGGAATATGCACTGGGAAGACATCTGGGTCATTTAGAAGGGGCTTGGAGTATGGCTGTATGCCTAGGGAGCTCGGGAAGGCCACGTTGCCGGACTGTTGCATGAGGACAGTTGATACTCTGGCATCCTGGTGGTGATACATCCCCTCAAGGCAATTGGGGACAGATGTCTGACTCCCCACACCCAACTCACAGCCCTTCTCTGGGGCTCCCCAGGATGTGGGAAACCCAGACCAGTGTCTTTGGCTTCCTCCGAGGGGCTGGCCGCTACCTCCGAGGCTGTATCCAGTGGGTCCCACGGCCAATATGTCACGGCTTTTCTGTTGATGACTTAGTTAGTAGTACTCCTCTTTGTTTCATGTGTGGATTTTCAGCAAAAATAATTTCAGATGTCCAGCCCTCTCTGAATGCCGCTGGAGAGAACCGTGTCTATTCCAGAGCCCCAACATCAGCCTTAGAGCCACCCCTCCCCGCAGGCCGGTGTGATCACAGCCTCGGGAACCCCAAGAAAATGGTTGGGATTTTTGGCCTTTTTTGAGTTCTGGACCCTTTTGAAATCTGGTGAAAGAATACTTGCTTTTTCCCTTCACCCATTTTTCACTTTTATTTTCTATTATTATGTTAACTTCATTGCATTTGTATTATTTTATAAGGTTTTGGCCACCACCACCCTTTCTTTTTTGGTAAGAGGGTGGGTTTAAATGAGCCTAGAACCAAAGCACCACTCTAGACATAACCAGAAGGATTGGCTGCAGCACAATGCCCTGCAAGGCTAGCCTTGCGGGCTCAGATGATCTCTGGCTTTTCTCTTTTGCTGGGATTTGGGGGATTAGAAGATGGGGAGCTCTGAGCAGACAGGTCATCCCCACTTGTTGCTCCAGTGCAGATATTCAGGGTGTGCTCTCCAGGCACGTTGTGGAGAAGGGATGTCCTGAAATTCTGCCTCCATCCTCTTCTCTTGATGGTCATCTATGGCCCTGCTCCTGTGAGGGGATGCTGGAGTGGACTGCGGGGCAGTGCTGCCCACCAGCAGCTGGGTGTGGGTGTGTGTGTGCACGATGCAGAGAGCAGCAGTGATGGGTGTGTGGGATCTTGAGGCAACACTGGCCTTGACTCATTAAAGCCTCTGAGTCCAGAGCCATAAACGTGACTTGGCAGCCAGGAGCACTATAATTTTAAGCCATAGGACATAGGAAGGGTTTTGAGGGGTGTAGTGGATTGAATTATGTCCCCCCAAAACTCACTGAAGCTTGAATTGTGTCCCCCAAGTTTATGTATTAGAAACTTAGCCCCCACTGTGACTGTTAAGAGGGTGGGAAATCCTATTATGGTAATTGAAAGGTGGAGCATTGAAGAGGTGATTGGATTATAGGACCATACAGTAGTGAATGGATTAAAAATGGTGGTTAGGGGTGTGGTTCTGAGGGCTTTAAAAAAAGAGGAGAGTCCGTCTTGCTCTCTCTCTCTCTCTCTCTCTGCCTCCACCATCTTGCAGTGTGAGACCCCTGGGTCACTGTCACCACCACCAGATGGACTTTGGACTTCCCAGCCTCAGAAATTGTAAGCAAATACATTTCGTTTTTCTTTATAAATTACCCAGTTCCAAGTATTTTGTTATAAGCAACACAAACAGACTAACACAAGGGGCTTGCCATTCTGGGGATCAAGGTGGATTCTTGACTCCTCATGGGAACCACATTCCAGCTAGATTCCTCCACAGCTTAACGGTGAAGACATGAGGTCAAGACTTTCTGGGTTCACACCTACTACTAACTCTTACTAGTTGTGTGACCTTGGAAAAGATTCTTCGTCTGCAAAATGGGAGAAATTGTAGATTTTGTTGTGAGAATTAGGTGACTTAATATATGAAAATCACTTAAAAGAGTGGCACATTGGTTAGCTGTTGTCCTCATAGTATGTCACACCCTGGGGCCTGTGGACATGTATGAGTCGGTTGAATTTGATTTAGAAAAAGGCGTTAGTGATGGGAGATAGAAGAGCAGGAAAAAAAAACATGCCTTTTGCTATCCTTCCCCTTTACAAAATGCTTTTGGAATTTTGCCAGTAAACTGGTCAGCGTCAGTCTCCCACATGCTGTCCGCAGCCCATTCGTTAGCTTTTGGATCCTTACACGCAGACGGGGAGTTCTCTCAGCCATTCATGCATCCTTTAATCAGACACTGGAAGCAGAGCCAGGAGGTTTATTGGGACCATGGATCTATGGCTTGCGGGGGTAGATGTACTGTTTTTTTCCTACAGCAAGACAGTATGTTGTGACAGTATGCAACCCACTTCCATCCTGGTGCACAGCCGAAGAAACAAAGGCCATTAAGTTTAGTGCAAGTACGGATTTCCACTCCCTTGTTTCCCATTAGACCCTTCCCTGAAGGAAAAAAACAAACCAAAAAAGAAAAATTAGTCTTCAAACAGCCGGGAGAGATCCTAGGCCTGTCCTCTCTTCCTGGTGGATGGCTTATTATTTTGTGATTTGCCTTTGGGGCCCCAACTTCTCACCTCCTGCTGTAGGTCAAGTGTGTCGCCCAATGGTTCATGTGTTAGGAACTTGACCCTCATTGAAACAGTGTTTAGAGGGTGGGAAATCCAGTTATGGTATTTGAAGGGTGGGGTCTTCAAAGGTGATTAGATTGTAAGGACTCTGCCCTAGTGAATGGATTGATCCATTCATGGAGTAGTGGGTTGATGGTTTAAGGGTGGCCAGGGGTGTGGTTCTGATGGCTTTATAAGGAGAGTGAGTGAACAGGTCAGCTTTCTTGCTCAGCGCATTTTTGCCATGTGACACCATGGTCACCATGGGACCCTGTAGAGTTTCCACCCAGAAGGCCCTCACCAGAGGTGTTCCACGGACCTTGAACTTCCCAGTCTCCAAGCCATAAGAAATAAATTCCATTTCTTTATAAATTACCCAGGTTGAGGTATTCTAAGTAATACAAAACGGACTAACACACCTCCTACCATGTCTCAGCAAGGAGTTAGGGGGAAATAAGACTTTGGATGGCTGAGCAGTGGTATGTGAGCCGTGAAAGTGACTCTCCTCATTCAAGCTCTGGCAGCGTTCAGGACAGAGCCACACTCCCCCTCCCCCTGTCCCTCCCTGCTGGGCTTATCCCCTTATCGAGGTTTCAGAAGACCCCACTTTCATGCTCAGACCCAAACCCACCATCCTACCTGAAGGCAGTGAGATCAGCAGGAAGAGAAGTATCCCAGGAAGACAGAGGTTCATGGCTGAGGAGCACGCAGAGCTGGGACTCCGGGGGTGGCCGGCCCGGGGCTCTTTATAGAGCTGGGCTGGGATGGGTGGGGCTGGACACCAGCCTTGCTCATCCTGGAAGGGCAGGCTGGGGACAAGATGGGCTGCTGCAGGGTGGAGGAAGTGAGTCCCTAGCTCTTATTCACCCAGGAAAGGAGGCATTCAGTGCTGCTTTTTCTGCAAACCATGGGAGATGAAGGGACTAAGTCTAACATGTTTCCTATGAGCAGAACAGGACCAAAGACCAGGCCCCTTCTGCCCAGGCCCGAACACATCAAATGCATGTTGACATGAAAAGAGGCAGGGACAGTGTCTGCACACAGGAGCCCAGAGAAGCTACGTGCAGCACAAAGCTCAGTCTAGGACTGAAGGGGATTCAAGCAAGAACTTCTGTGGTGTTCCAGGAAACGAGGGGTCTCAAGGCGTTGATTGTCGGTCTGGCCAAGAGTGGGTAGGAGCTCAGAAATAGTGGACAAGGGACAGCTTCCTTCTCTGGTGGCCAATTACTTCTCCTGGCTGAAGACAGATGCTGTAGAAACGTTTCCAGAAAAGTTCCCTGATGGACTTCGTTTTCCAAATGGCTGGCATGAAATGTTGGCTAAAATGTGAGGACTTTGAAGGTTCTGGGAGAGGTTTCGGGAACTCTCCCTTGGTCTGTCATGAGAAGAGCATGTTCAGTGCTGGGTTCAAGGTCGGATGCCAGTGTCAGGACTGGAGCTGAACAGCATGTCCCTGGACTCGCAGAGACGCAGCTCTGGGGGAGGTCATCAGCCTGCCCCTCAGGGTGTGGTGGATGACCGACAGTGGAAAAGACACTCACTTTGGTTTTATTCTGTCCCCCAAGGCAGAATTGTGCTCAAGTGTCCCACACCGTAGGATTCTGAGTCTGTAACATGTCAGCAGAGCGTATTTTATTGGTTACACTCTGCTTTGTGTGGCTTATGTAGCATCTCAGTCTCAGATTCTTCTTCTCAAAAAGTGTGTTGCAAGCGGGTTTTCTTGAGGATGAAGTGAGAGGAAGCTGAGAAGTTGCTTTGCACTCTGGTGTACATTAGGTACTTGTTATTATCATTATTAAATTTCACCACCATAGCTGCGCTCTTTTCTCCTTTACAGACCCTCTCCAGATTCCTTCTCAGTGAAGGCAGAGTTTTGTTGACAGAGTTTTATTCTGGGTTCCAAGAACTCCTGCAGAGCCCAGAGCACTGCTGTGGGTTGGATGGTGGTGGGGCGAGGCAGTGGTTAGTTGACGAGCAGGTCATGCTCAGTGCTGGGTCGGGGTTGCGAGTCCCCTCGTGTGAGTCCATAGAGGACTCCAGGAGAGCCTGCACAGGACATACGGTCCCCCTCACAGAGCTCATGTCTTATCCTGACAATCTGCTACAATCTGCTACCAGGGACATGATGCAGGTTAGTGGTGCCACCTCACTCTTGTAAAGATGGAGAAATCTAGGCTCAGAGCAGTGACTGAGCTTGCAGAAGTATGCTATGGGCAGTGCTGGGTCAGGTAGTCAGGTCTTTTTTTGGCAGCTGGCCAGCATGGGGATCCGAACCCTTGACCTCGGTGTTATAACACTGTGCTCCAACCAACTGAGCCAACCAGCCAGCCCAGGTCTCTCAATTCTTGGTTCAGAACTCTGTCATTTTCCACATATTTTAAGTCATTCCATCATGTTAGGGAATATGGGAAATCTGAATCCAACATTTTCTAAATCCATCAGAGCCACCTCCTAGACATGATTCTGGAAAAGCAGACCCAAGATGCATATGGAGACCGGGCTGGGTTCAGGACGGGCTCTTTCACGCCCATGTGACCTGGATCGGTAAGCAGCTGACTCCACCTCTTGGCAGGAGCTGCTCCTAACTGTGCTGTTCCCTGTTCCCACCTGAGGTCTTGCCAAGAAGAGCTGCCAGGAAAATGAAAACTGCTTCTTGTCTTTCCCTTTAGAGTTGCTCTCTTGGTGTTCTCTCCCCTTCCTCTGTCTTTAGCTTCCTAGGATTCCCATGCTCTTCTTATCCTGTCTACCTTCCAGAAAAACCATCCAGAACACACCGTGTACTGTAACCCTCGTGAGTTACAGTAATCCTCTTGAAGGAGGAGCCGCTCACCTCCCACTTCCAACTTCATTGTTCACGAGTCAGATCGTGACTCACTGTTTGCTTCTCCCCACGTGCAAATTTGTTTTCCCCTTGGTTTTTGCTTTTAAACTTTAAAAACAAATCCTTGCTGAAAGATGACATTTAATACACATAAAGATAAATAAGCAAATCATATCCACAGCTTAGCCACTTTTCAGACAGCGGACACTGTGTAAACAAGGCAACAACTTCTCCAGCCGCAGAGGGCTGTGCGTGCCCTGCCGTAATCGCAGCGGGCACTCTCCCCGCCCAGGAACCACTGCCCTGATGCTGGTAGTCATCACGTTGTTCTTGCCTTACTTTATGGTTTTCCTTTGTAAATGTGCATCACCAAACAAAGTGGTCTAACTCGGCTGTCTTTTGACCTATTTGGAAATGGCAGCACAAACGTATTCTGTAGGGAAGGTGTCCCGAAGGGAGGTCACTAAATCACAGGACTTGCACGGCTTCAGTGTATCCTAATGCAAACTTTACCAAAGTGCTTTTGCTAATTTACATACCCATCAGCAAGTTTTACAAATTTTTGGTTACTCCACATCCCTGGCACTGCTTGGTATTGTCAGACTTTTAAACTTTAGACAACTTGATAGTTATCTAGTGGTTTATCATTGCAGATTGATTTCCCAGATTAAAAATAAGATGGAATATCTTTTCACATATTCATTTGGTCATCTGGATTTCCTCTTTTGGTAAGTGTCTATTCAGGTATTTAGCTGATTTTTTTGGATTGTTTTTTTCCGTTAAAAACGATCTGTAGAGGTCGTTTACATTTTCCTTCTACAAGCCCCTTGTTGATTATAAGTGCAGCAAACATCTTCCACTGTCTCACCGGGTTGCTCTCCTAATGGTATCTGTGATGGCCCCCAATGACGGCCACATGCTCATCCACAGAACCAGTGAACATGTCACCCAACATGGCAAAAGGGACATTGCAGATGTGATTAAATTAAAGATATGGCAATGTGGAGACCAGCCTGGATTATCTGAGCAGGCCCAACGTAATCACAAAAGTCCTTATAAGAGAAAGCTGGGAGGTGGGGCGGTCAGAGCCAGAGAAAACAAATGTGATGACAGAGCAGAAGGGAGAGGGGAGAGGGTAGTAGAGAGGAGGGGAAGAGATGCTGAGAGAAAGAGACAAATAGAAATATTGAAAGAGGCTGCACCCTTGGCTTTGAAGATGGAGGAAGGGGCCACATGCCAAGGAATGTGGATGGCCCCTGGAAGCTGCAAAAGAGGAAACAGATTCTTAGTCTGCAGCCCCCAGAATACAGCCCTGCCAACCCTTCGTGAATTCTTGACCTCCTCAATAGCAAGATAATAAATATATTTAAGCCACTAAATATATATTAATTTGTTATAGCAGGAATAGAAAACTAATACATTGTCTTTCAATGAACACATTTTCTTAATTTTCTGCACCTTGCTTATGAATCTTTCCCCACTCCCAGGCTATGAAGCTATTTCCTATAGTATTATTTTTCTTTACTTGCTGGTATTTTTTTATCTTTCACATTTAGCTCTGTAACCACCTGTGATGATTTTTGTGTATGGTGGAAAGTAGGGGTCCTATTTGATTTTTTTCCATATGGAAACACAGTTGTTCCAACACTAAAAATTATGGAAAAGGTTATTGTTTCTCCACTGTCTTTCTGTGCCCCTTTGTCTTAAATCCAGGCTTTGTGTATGCATGAGTCTGATTCTGGAAACTTAATCTGTTCCTTTTTCTATTTGTCTGTCCTTGTGCTAATGTCACACTGTCTTGACTGCTATAGCTTTATAATAAGTTTAATAAGCTTTTTAATGAGAACTGTCTGACTGTCAGTCTATCACGTGTACATTCATCATATCTATAATTTATCTATCTATCCATTCATTTATCTATCTAATCTGTCTACTCATCATATCTATCTCCCTATAAATTCATCATATCTACCATCTCTCTCTCTCTCTCTCTCCATTCATCAGATCTATCATTTATCTTTCTGTACATTCATCTTATCTATCTATATCCATCTATCTAATCTCCAATAGAGCAAATCCTCCTACTTATCTTTTTTTTTTTAGTATCTTGGCTATTTTTGATTTCTTGCATTTCCATACAAATTTTAGAATGAGCATGTCAAGTCCCTGCCCCTCCCAACCCCCCAAAAAGGTGTTGGAATTTTCATTTCAGCTGCATTGAATACACAGATCAATTTAGAGACAACTAACATCTTTGCATCATTAAATTCTCCAGGTCAAGCGTTTAGCGCTTCTTCGATCTTACTCAATACATTTCCAAAGTTTCTCCACAGAAGACTTTGCACCTCTTTTACTGGATTTGTTTTAAGGTCCTTGATAACTTTTGATGCATGCAATTTGCTGATACTATGTAAAGAGCTTTTGCATATAAATTTATTAGTAATACTGGCCTGTAGCTTTCCTTTCTTGTAAGGTCTTTGTCAGATTTTCTGTAAGTGTTATGCTAATCTCATTTTTGCTTATTTTTTGTCCATCCTAGATTTTACTGCATACGTTTTTGACTGATCACAGTCTAATGTTAAGTCAAGTCTGTGCCTCCTACTATGCAGCCCTCAAGATGCTGAGGCATGAGTGAGATCTGGGAGGGATGGGGGTGGGCTGGTGCAGAAAACCGGTGGTGTGCAGTGTTGCTCCCAGCTTTTCTGCCTTCACCTCTACCACCTTGAGGGTGACAGGCTCAGAGCAACCGGGCTCTGATACTTTTTTTTTTTTTTTTTTTTTAAGCAAGCAATGCTTTATTAAAAGAGGAGATGGACTTATGCATAGGAGGGTTAGCTACAGAGAAGATTCAGATTTGGGCATGAACTCAAATGGGAAGCTTTCCAGAAGAGGTGGCATTGCTTGGAGTCTTGAACGCTGTGTAGGATTTAGAAAGAAAATGGGGGCGGGGAGAGGAGTGTCCTAGGAGGTGCCACAGCACATAAATGAGAAGCAGCAGGCACACGTAGTGCATTTCAAGTCATTTTCAACCACCCAAATTGAGTTTGGACTTCATGGAAGTGACGATAGAGAAGAGAGCATGGGCCAGATCATCTAGCACTGTTTTTGGCTGTGATGGCAATTTGGAGAAGGGTTGTAGGAAGAGAGCACGGAGTTTCTTCAGTACGAACCTATTGCAGTAATCTGGGCAGAAGGTGAAGAAGTTCTGAACTGCGGAGTAGGGGAAGGAATGAATGTATTACCAAATAACAATAATTAATATAGTGTGGTTCCTGCGTATAAATAGAGTGATGGATAGAACAGCAAGAACTAAATTCAACATATGAAAAAGTTTGGGCTCTATTTTTTCTATGTGCTGCTGAAGCAAGCACAGGCTATATTTAAATAAATATAATAATCACAGTGCAAGTATTAAAGTAAAAATATTAACATTGCTATAGTACTATTATTTAATCTACAGTCCACAGACCTTATTAAAATCTTTCCAAATGTCCTCCTAGAGTCCTTAATAGCAAAATGGAAAAACAGAATAAAAAAGCTTTTTTCGGGGGGGGTGTCCAGAATTGGGTCCAGAATCTGGTCCTGAAGTTTGAATTATGTTTTGTCTCTGAAACAGTTCTTTCGTTTTTTATGGTCTTGACATTTTTGGAGAGTGCAAGCCATTTACTTTGTACAGTGTCCCTTGATTTTGGTTTGTCTGATGTTTTCTTATGGTTAATTTTGTTTTTGCAGTTTTTGCCTGGATTTCATGGGAGTGGTGGTGTGTCCTTCTTAAGACATCCATCCCACTACTGGTGATGTTAATTGTGATCATTAGGCAGAAGTGGTGTCTCCCAGATTTCTCCATGGAAAGCAACTATTTTTCTCTTTGTAATTAATAAGTATGTTGTGCAGAGATAATTTGAGACTATGTAAACTTATTTTCCATCAAACTTTCACCTAGTTTTTTGATGATTCTTGACTGAAACAGTTATTACTATGGTGTCTGCTGTAGGGGCCAAAGGAAAACTTCTTGTAAGGTAAATGCTGGCCATAGGCTTACCCCCCACTCCCTGTGCATGTCAGAGTTCCCCTTCTGCCCTAGGAAACTACCCCTGGCCAAGGTAGTTTACCCAAGGAAAGGCACGTCTCCTTTAAGACAAATGGAAGATATAGGAACACATAAGCATGTGAATGATTTACACCTCTCCTTTGATCTGTTCACTATATAGCTGCTGTATGTACCCCATGGTGGGGAGGATTTCTAGTTGACGGTCCACCACCAGCACTTCCTGTAAGTCTAGTAAACTGATGTCTCTACCTACTGCAATATTGGGTGAATCCTTTGGAACAGGTGAACACTATGCGAGTGCTCTTTTGGATTTGGGGCTCCCGCAATGCACTTCTTCACCCTGAAGTTTCATTAATAACAATCACTGACAAATTTAGATCAAAATGAAGAAGAGGCATAAAAATTGTATTATTTAACATGTGGGGAAGGGGCAAAGCATGGGGGAAATCACAAGAGAGGAATGTCCCAATTTCCAGTGAGGGTACAGAAGCTTATACACCAGTGTTCATGAGAGAGAGAAGGTGTGGGAGGCAGAAGCCCCAGAACAACCGCCTGGGACCAGGTTTCTCTGTCCGCAAATGAATATATTTCAGGTAATCTCACAGCTGCCCTCAGAAAGAATAAAGAGTAGTCTCACAGGAAGCTTGGCTGTTTGCATACACAGGCGCAAATTTCTTTCCATGCAAAAACCAGCCTTCTAGCCAATCTTGTCTTTCCAGTCTCTCTGAATTAGCCATCTTGAATGTCAAAGAAATATATTTTGGGGTTGAAATATTTTGCTTTTCCATTCTGCCGAATGGTGATTTTATTTATTGGTTTATTTAATAATTTATTTATTTAAAACTTTTTAGGTAAAAAAGTTAAAAACTTTATGTATTTTTTAATTTGAAAAAATTCCCCCTCAATTTTACTGAGACAAATAAAAAATATACAGATTCAAGGCATAGAACATGATGATTTGATGTGCACATGCATGTGAAATGATCACCACAACCAGATTAGTTAACACGTCAATCCCCACAATTATTTACCTCTTGTGTGTGTGTGTGTGTGCGCGTGTGTGTGCGTGTGTGTGTGTGAGATGAGGACACTTAAGATCTACTTTCTTCACAAATTTCACATAAACAATACAGTAATATAAGCTGTAGTCACCACACTGTACATGAGATCCTAGAATTTATTCATCTTATATCTAAAAGTTTGTTCCCATTGACCATCTCCTCATTTCCTCCACCCCCCAGTTCTGACAGCCACCTTTCTACTCTCTGACTCTGTGAGTTTGACTTTATTTATTTTAGATTCCACATGTGACTATGTAACAGTCTGAGCAGAAGTGACTCCATTTTGTTAAACTTCTAAATTAAAAATTTTTTTTCTTACTCTTGTAGCCCAAACTGCATAGCTTGCAGTTGGACATTAGAATACCATGATTCTTGTTCACGTGACGCTAGAACATAATGACTTTTGCTCATTGTGCATAGAGTAATTGTAGAAGAAATTATTAACCCAGATGGCCATTCTTCACTTGCTTACAAGCTACATCTTTTCGAAGTTAACAGGAACTGAATCTGTGACTTGACTTCACAGAGGATGGTCACCATGAATCAGCTCCCACCCGAGAAGTTCTCTGATGTTTATCTGCAGTTTTATGATTATGCCTTCACGTCCCTGCTTAGGTCGCCATGCATTGGCCCCCTACCACCTGTCCCTATAAAACCTTAGGCAAGTCTGGGGAAAGTGGAGATGGTCTTTGAGACAGGAGTCCACCATCTCCCCAGGGTGCCAGCTTCCTGTTTAAAGACCACCTTTCCTTACACCAACACTTGTCTCTCAATTATTGGCTACTGAGCAGTGAGCAAATGGACCTTTGTGGTTTCGGTAACAAGTGGCATTATACAATATTTCTTTTTCTGTGTCGGGCTTACTTCACTTAGCACAGTGTCTTCCAGATTCATCCATGTTGTCACAAATGACAGGATTTTCTTCTTTTTTATGGTTGAATAATATTCAAATGGTGATTTTGTGATTTTATTATTTCTACATTTATTAGCCAACATTTTAACATAAGGAAAAACTTTATCTTCTTATTTATTTAGCCAGCATTGACTCATTGATGCTTATTTAATTCTAGAGGTTAATATTTGTTATTATCATTATTTAGTTAGATATTCAAATTTTTCCACATTTGGCCAGTGGGATCCACTTCAAGCTTGCTTCTGTGACATGCCCTCATCATTGAGCATTTTCTTATTTTCTGGGACCACAAGATATTCCAGGTTCCTCTTGTATTTCCCCTGTCCCAGCCCCAAATTAGCCACTTTTCCAAGGGGTCCTGATTCCTTTTAGTGTAGAATAATATTTAAAATTCAAGATCTGGGTGCCAGCTCGGTGATTTTTGATAAATATAGACACCCATGGACTAGCTCCCTAGTCAAGATATGGGATGTTTTCACATTCCCAGAAAGTTTACTTGCGTCCCTTCACAGTCAATCTTCCTTTTAACCTCTGTGCCAGGTAACCACTGAACTGATTTCTACAACTTTGGATTAATTTTGAAACTGGACAGCTGGTCTACGTCCTTGATCAAACCAAGTAAGGAGAACCTTGCTCGCGACCAATAGAAGTCCACAGCCTGGTGAGCGTGCTCAGCGAGAGAAAAAGGACTTTTCCTTTGACAGACCGGCAAACGTACCAATACTAGGACTCTATTGTGTGGAGAGAATACACACCAGCGTGCACGCAGGCAGCCTCAGAAAGAAAATGAGAACCTCCCCGAGCTTTCCTAAGGAGAAAGTTTATATATTGCTCTGGGACAGAGGTATTTCTCTGTCTTAACTAAGGGGAGGAATATTCGGTGTGGAGGAGGATCTGTTCGAGTCAGCAGGACTGAAGCCATGTTGGGACCTAAAGCTGCCTGGGCTGTAGAGGAGGGGAGGGTTTTAAAAAGGACAGTTTTTTTCTCTCCACTCTTTCTTCCCATCCCCTAACTTTCTTATCTCGCTCGCTAAGTAGGAAAACAGCTGAGAAGCTAATCAGTACTTTGCAAAGCTAACAGTTCTTTCTTTGAAACTTGTAGAGTTTTGAGAAATGATCAAGGCCGAATGACTGAAGCTGACCTTGGGCACCACCCAAGTACACTGGCTCAAATCAAAATCTTGCAGGGTCCTGAGATAACAGCGAAGATGAGAACAGAAACCAGATGAGGCCTTGGCGAGACCTTGTACCTGACACTTAGACACAGACCCCTGTAGCTCACATCTCCTGCTCTCCTGCTTTTCACCTCCCACATTCCATTCCCTCAACCCTTCCTTAAAAAACTTCAGTAAATGTAAATCTTTGAGATGAGATATTCTACCATCTCCTTCAGCTGAATACACCTGCTTTTCTAACACCAGCCATTTGACTTCTGCGGTTTTTTCTTTCCTTCTCAAGAGGGCGGGCAGCTGGACCTGAGTTCAGTAACAGATCTAAGGTAATTAAGGCCTAATGAGGTAGCATCAACTTCCTGTCATGTGTCCCTGAGTTTCTGAAGTATCCAGTCATGCACAGGAGTCACTTCCCTTAATCTTGTCCTTTCCATTATAGGTGAAAGGTCATGACGGCAGTCATCTACACTTTTGTTCCTCCTTGTGCGCAGGTGTGGTGGGCAGCATGCTGATTGTGAGGTCCTTAAGCTGTCACCAGTGCGTTATGAGTCCATCAACTGCCAAGCAAAGAGGTGGGCAGTGCCGATCCAGTCTGAATATTTATGAGCAGCCTTCCTGGGGCATGTCCTACTTTATCCCTGTCTCAGTTTTGCCTTCTGTGGGATTTTGTATAAATGGAATTATATAGCATGTGCTGTTTTGTGTCTGACTTTTTTCATTCAGCACAATGTCTGTGAGATTCATCCACATGATTTCATGGATCAGTAGTTTGTTCTTTCTTATCGTTGAACAGTGCTCCATTGTAAACATGTACCATAATTTGTTCATGCATTTACATGTCAGTGGACATTTGAATTGTTTCCAGTTTTATTAATAATGCTGCTACAAATGTTCAGACACTTTTTCCTTTTTTTAAAAACTATTTTTAAATTGAAAATTGACAATTTATAATTGTATTTTTTATGGAGTACAAAATGATGCTATGATTTATGTGTACAATGTGGAATAATTAAAGCAAGCTAATTAACATAGCCATCATCTCAAATACTTGTCCTTTCTTTGTGGTGAGAACATTGGAAATTTACTGTCAGCAATTTTGAAATGTACAATCAACTATTATTAACTATATTCATCATGCTGTGTAATAAATCTCAAAAATAAACTTCAGTTGTCTGTCTAAGATCATGTAGCTTCAACCATCATTCACCCTGCCTCCCCACTGGACTACTGTCTGCGCCTATGAGCTCGACTGTGTAAGATTCCACATGTAAGTGTGAACATGCGATATAGTCTTTTTTCATGCACTAATATTCAAAAGGGCATATGTGTTCATTTCTCTTGAGTATAATTGCTGGCTTAATAGGTGTGTGTTTAAATTTATATAAAATCCTGTCAAATTGTTTTCCAATGAGGTGGTACTATTGGCAGTCTTGTTAATTTTATCTCACTGACTTTAATTTGCATTTCCTCAATGAATAATAATGTTGGCATCTTTTCACATGGCTAATAATCATTTATATCTCTTCTTTTATGAAGTGTTTGTTCAAGCATTTTGTCCAGTTTTTAATTTAATTTAATTTAATTTAATCTTTTACTTATTGAGTTGTAAAAGTTGTTTAAAAATTCTAGATAATCAAGGAAGTCCTGCATCTGGAATCCATAGAGTGATAATCACTACTACAAATACATAAAAAAGAACAAAATCAACTGGTAGAACAAAAATGCAAATGAGAAAGAGAAAAAGAAACTAAATTTTACCAGCACAAAAAAATAATGACAATGTAATAATGCCCCTGCTTTATTTATGATTTTAGTAATTTCGGTCTTTTCTTTTGTTGTCTTGGTCAATCTAGATAAAGATTTGCAAATTTTGTTGACCTTTTTAAAGAATCAACTTTTGGTTTTGTAGATTTTCTCTATTGTTTTTTAATTCCCTATTTCATGTACTTCTGTTGTAATCTTTGTTATTTCCTACTTATATTTGCTTTTGGTTTAGTTTGCTCTTCTTTTTCTATTTTCTTAAGGTAGAAGCTTACATTACCGATTTGAGATTTTTCTTATTTTTAATATTGGTGTTTACAACCATAAATTTTCCTCTAAGCACTGCATGAACCCTGCATCCTATACATTTTAATATGTTGTGCTTTGATTTTTATCTGAAAGTTCTCTCTAATTTCCCTGTGATTTTTCTTTTTTATCCATTTTTTACTTAGGAGAGAGACACATTTTTGAATTTTCTAAATTTCCTTCTGTTATTGTGGTCAGAGAACATATTTTTCTATGATCTCAGTTTTTTAAATGTATTAAGACTGGTTTTAGGGCCAAAAAATAAAAATTAAAAAAAAATTCTGGATAAAATAATTTGTTAGATAAATGTATTGCAAGTAGTTTCTTCTAGTCTGTGCTGTGCCTTTTTTTTCAATGGTGTCTCTTAATAAGCTTATTAATTTATCAATCATTTATTGCTTGATTATTGCTTTCTGTGTCCTGTCTAAAATATTTTTGCTTACCCCTCAGATCATGAAGATATTTTCCTATGTTTCCTCCTAAAAGTTTTTAGATATTATTATTTATGTTTACATATTGGACTCCAGATTTTCCATGTGGATATGCAGTTGCTCCAGCTCCATTTGTTGAAAAGACTTTCCCCATTGAATTGCTTTGGTGCTTCTGTCAAAAATCAATTGTCTGTATGTGTGAGATTCTTTATTCTGTTCTATTGATCTATTTGTGTATCCTTAGGCCAATATTGCACTGTCTTGATTACTACAGTTTTACAGTAGCCTTAAATCAGGTAGTTTTCTGAAAGAAAGTGAGCTGAGACGCCGGGTACTGTTCAAGCTTTATTAAAGGAAAAGAATCTGCCGGGCTGTGCTCAAAGTGATGGGCAGCCCAGGGCTGCCCTCAAAATAGGGGACAGCACCAGGTGTGGGGGTGGTAGAGCTTATATAGTGCGCCAAGGACTGGCTGATACCATCAAGGAGGGTCATTATGCTGATGCAGAAGCTATGCGACCAGGGTGGAGAACTGCACCCTTGCAGAAACAAAAGGGTTTCTGTTTAAGTCATGAGGTTTCTCATAAAGGGAAGGGGGAAGGGGCTTGGTGCTGGAGTGGAAGACAAGGCTGGTGGCTATTTTATGTTTATTGTGTGCACGATGGCACTGGTCACATCCAAAATCCATCATTCCTGCCTTTTAAGTATACGGAGAAGGGAAAAAGGAGAGAAGGTCTCATTCTTCTGAAGCTACTTCCTGCTGGAGATGGGCAAAGATACGGAAAAAATAAAAGATTTATGTTGGTGGGTAAAGCAATTAGGTGGCGGGGTATTGGTTTCGTGTGAGGAGGCTGTATTCTTCGGAGGCAGGGTCACTGATCCTGCAGGACTGATATCCTCCTCGCAGGAAAAATTCAGCCACCTTTCGGTTGGTTATACATTCCTGCAAGAAATTAGAAAAATGCCAAAAGAGACAGGGACCAAAAGTAGGATGAGTCACAGTTAGGGTTTCCAGTAGGGTAATAAGCCCGGGTATCCAAGGCTTCAGTGAAACGGTTTAAGTTGTTTTGGATCACCCCAGACTCATTTACATAATAACAGCATTTCTCCCCCAAGAAGAGGCAGGTGCCTCCCTTTTTGACTGTAAGGAAGTCAAGGGCCTGAAAGTTCTATAAAGTGACTGTCATGAGTGAGGTGACCTGTTGCTGGAGGGAGGAGATGCTATCTATACTTAGTTCTTCTGAGAGTTTCTGATAGAATTGAGAGGTAGTAGCAAGGCCTGCTATGCCAGGCCCAGTTGCAGGAAGGATCCCTGCCCCAATTAAAAAGGTACAACTAGTGCCCTATGGGAGTGGTGGGGCACTTCCTGAGAGGGTGGGCTGAAGCAAGTCCCAGTCCTGTCTCCATCTCTCCATCTGTCTGGATGGTGATGTCAGGGATGAGCCAAACGAATATGCAAAAATTTGCATTGGGGGCAGGCAACAAGATAATATAGTTTTACAAAGGAAATATATTCTGTTTTTAGGTCATGGATGAGGAGGGAGTAAGTGGGTGGTAGTGTTTGGTGTTAGGCAGAGTGTGGGCAGGCCCCACATAATGCTGACAGTCCGCAATGTGGTGAGATTAGAGGAAAGTGAAGAGATGTTTGTAGAAACACTGCGGGCTGCATCAACAGGGAGGGGGGTGACCACAAAAAGTTTCTCGCAAAGTGGGAGACAGATGAATTGCTCAGGGACCAGTCTGATTCACTGAGGACTGGATCATCCCTGTGGACCTAGAACCTCCATGTTCCAGGTGAGGGGGAGCATTGAGATAGGAGGAAAAACACGGTAAGGATGTGAAGGGTTAGGGAGCCAAAAGAATTTAAAGGGCACATTGCCACAATGAAATTGCTAAGAAGCATCCTACCGATAGGAGGTAAAGGAGTGCCAGGAGAAATCTTCCTGTAATGTTACACTCCTTTGGGGCAGCACTGGCTAATCCTGTAGCAAGTTCTAGAACAGGTAGTATAATAAAGGTTAGGGACATAGGGTGGCATATAATTCTCATGTCCCGCAATGGCAAACCCATGATTGCAGGTCAGGACCAGTCTTGGAGCAGCTCTTGTGTGAAGGATGTGGCGCAGGCCTGCAAGAGTGAGAGGATAATCCCCGGGGGAAAGATCATCTTTCTTCTGGGATTGGGGGAAGAGCGGAGGTCCTGGAGATTTTCAGTTTTGTGGGTCCTAAAATGGACAAAGTGTGAGGAGATGTTGGGCTGGGGGTTGAGCAGAGGGACCCCTCTGGTTTGGTGTTAACAGATTTTTTCGGTAAAGTCTCAGGTACTAGTTTTACCAAGGATAAGTGATACCAAGGGACCTTTCCTAGTACCTTTACTGCCTTGGGGGTGGTGAGAAGTACTATATAAAGACCTTCCCAGCATGGTAAGAGAGGCTTTGGGATTTGGGTTTTAATATACACTTGCTGTCCTGGGCTCAGTTTTAAAGTCTGAGGGGGGTGGTGGGGAAAGGATGAGGTAATAGAAGGTTGGCCTGTTCCCAAAGAAGATCCCTAAGGAGCAAAAGAGTAGGGAGATACTGGCCTAAAAAGGCAATGAGCTGGAAAGGAGAGGTGTGAGAGTGAAGGGTCTACTGTACATAAGTTCTAAGGGGCTGAGGCCTGTGGACTTTCAGGGGGCAGTTCACAAGTGAGTGAGTGCTAAGGGGAGAAGTTGGGCCCAAGGGAGGTGAACTTCCATGGACAGCTTGGTGAGGTGTATTAGATTTACTATGGCATAACCCAGCCGGGGGGCACGTGTGGAGGTGGCGCTCCCATCTATGAGCCATGTATGTTGGGGCCACATAATGGGATGTGGGGAGATGTGTGCAAAGGGATTGAGAAAGAGGTCTAAAGCCTCTGTGCAATTGTGTTCTAAGGGTTGTGAGTGTTTTGGGATGAGAATGGCTGGATTTTAAGAGAGGGCAAGGTTTAAAGGAGAACTGGGAATTTTCAATGACGGTAAGGTGGATAAGATGTAGGCAGAAAGGGGAGAGAATTGACATGGCCTTATGACTGAGAAGGCCTTGAAGATGATAGGGGGAACAAATGACTGTTTGTCATCCAAAGGTTAGTTTAGAGCTTTCTTTTGCTAAAAGGGTGGCTGCCGCCAAGGCCCATAAACAGGGAGCTGATCCCTGGGCTGTGGTATCTACTTGTTTAGAGAGATATGCAACCAGGAAGAAAATATCTCCTGCATCTTGTCCCAAAACCCTGACCACCAATCCTTGGGTTTCAGTGATGTATAAGATAAAAGGATGAGATAGGTTTGGGAGGATAGAGCTGGGGCTGCGAGGAGAGCGGCTTTTAATCGCTGGAAGGGAGAATGAATGGGCTTTGTGGGATCTAAGGGAATGGCAGGATCCCTTTGGCTGCCTCATAAAGTGGCTTTGCTGGCAGCCAAAGTTAGGAATCCATAGGCAAAGGTACCCTGCAAGCCCCAAGAAAGAAAGGATCTCATCCTTTGTGATAGGAGTAGGGAGTTCAGAAATTAGACTCTTGCAATCCACTGTTATTTCTCTGGTGTTGGGGTGAGGTGGACCCCCAAATAGGTAACTGAAGGAGAAGAAATCTGGGCCTTGCTGGGGGACACTTGACATCCCCTGGAGGCCAGGAGATTAAGGAGAGCAACAGTGTGGGCCTGTGAATCCTCACAGGAGGGGCTACAAAGGAGGAGGTCATCCACATATTGTATTAAAGTGCTGGAGGTTGGAGGAAGTTCAGATAAGTCTTGAGCTAAGGCCTGGCCAAAAAAGTGGAGCTATCCCAAACCCCCTGAGGTAGTACTATCCAGGTGAGTTCTTGGGAATGACATGTGTCAGGATTAGTCCTGTACTAAACAATATGAGCCATTAGGCTTTATAACCTGAAGGATGGGTGTATTACAAGGTGAATGGGTGGGTCATAGAAGATGAGAAGAAAGGAGTTTGTATATGATGGGTTTTAATTCTATTAGGTATTTGTTAGCAATGGGGTACTATGGGACATTAGGGAACGAAGAGGGTTTCCACAGTTTAACAAGGATAGGGGAATGCTGCATAGCAATGGAGGGAAAAGAAGTGTCCTACACTATGGGATTAACCTTATCTGAGCGGGAGGGAAAGGTGGAAACTTCAGGGGCCAGGTCTGGGTGCAGCCTGTAACAGGAGTATTGTAGCTGGAGTTAAAGTGTTTAGGGTAAGAGTAGCTTTGAATTTGAAGAGAATGTCCCATCCCAGTAAGGGGGTTGGGCACTGAGGCATTATTAAAAATTTGTGTGTGAATTGGGTGTGATGTAGGGTGCAGGAAAGATGTTGAGTGATCCGTGGGTGGTATTCTGATCCCATGACCCCTACTATTGTGATAGAGGATGGGGTTGTTGGTCCTGCATATTCAGGAAGAGTAAAGTAAATGGTCCCTGTATTGCTGACAAGGAAGATTGGCTTACCTGTCACAAGGAGTTACCCTGGGCACATGTGTGGTGATCTCTGTGGTGGTCTTGGGCCCTGTGCATCATTAGTCCTCCTCCTGGGCAAAGCCAAGAAACTCTGGTAGGGATGGCTGTGAAGCCAAAGGCTGTGGGTTGGGGGCTAGGCCACTCCCTCTCTAGTGAGTGGAACGGTCAACCTCCAGTGTCTGGCTGTTTGCAGTGAGGACAGGGCCTGGGAGGAGGCCTGGGGTTAGAACAGGCCCATGCCCAGTGGTCCAGTTGACTGCATATGAAGCAGTTTCTGGGTGGCTTGCCCCTAGAGGCAGCTGGCTTAGGGGTATGTGAGCCTCAGATGGCATTAGCCAAGAGCTGGTATTTGGCCTGATCTTTTTAAAAACAATCCTTCCCCCCCCTCTCTATTGTTAGAGTGTAAGAGAGCCATGCCTGTAGGGGAGTTTGGGTCTATACATGTGTATTTATGTAAAGCCTCAGAGAGGCAGGTTAAGAATTAGTAGACTTTTGGAGGCCATAAATCAAGCTTGTGATCATGTCATCCCAGAGATTCTGATCCCCGTGGCTGGACTGGTGATCCCAATTTGGGTCCATGCAAGGAACAGCAATGGCTCCCGCAGGCCACCTATTATTTTGGGCATGTACCTTGTCTGCCTGTTGTTGGGCCACCATTCAGACCTGCTCCCTGTCTTTGGGGGACAAAGTAGTAGTGAGAATCATAAAAATATTATGCCAGGTGAGATCATAAGACTGGGTGAGATATCTGAATTCCTTAAGATATGTTTCCTGGTCGGACTGGAAAGATCCCAGTCATTTTTTAATTTGGGAGAGATCGGAAAGAGAAAAGGGGATATGTACCCAGACAAATCCTTTCATCCCTGCCACTTCATGGAGGGGGTATAAAGGAGCTGGAGCTGAGGCAGGGTTGTTAACTGATGGAGGGGGAGAAGGAGAGGGGGTTGGGTGGCTGAAGGCAAAGAGAGGGAAAAGGTGAAGGGGCTGGTGAAGGATTTGGAGTGTATGGAGGTAGTCAAGGTGGCCCATACAGGGAGCAGAGTAGTGTGACAAATTGAAAGATTAATCTGAGTCCAGAAAGGGGACGTCAGGCATGAGCTAGGAGAATTTGAGATGTAGGACAGTTTTGACAGAAAGAGAAGGACTGTAGTTAGAGATAGGAAAGAGGCTTGAAAATAAGAAATCTCTCCAGCTTTTGCCATTTTGGGGAGTATCTAAATCAAGAGTGCCATCTTGTAGCCACTGGGATCCATTATAACAAGTTGCTCAAGTTTTAATGTCTCCCTGGAGGCTGAGAGATTGGCCAGGAGATAGTCTGGAGGCATAGAGCACAGAGTACAGTAGAAAATGAGACATTTAGGTTTAATGTCTCCCTGGAGGCGAAGGGGTAAATTGGCCAGGAGACAGCCCGGAGGCATAAAGCATGGAGGTTTGGATCATGAGGATCCCATGTAGAGGGTGATAAAGGTAATGGGCAGTCCTGATAGAAGAAGGGTGCCAACAAAGAATGTCCTCTTTGTTGTCCACCATCTTTTCGAGAGAAAAGCCACCGACTGGCTAGTGTCCTCCAATAGTTGGAGGGCACGAGAGGGGGTTCCCTTGGCCAGGCACTGGGGCTTCATAGAGACCATAGTCATAGAGAGTAGTCAGGGGAACCCATAGAAGTAGGTAGGGCAGACCCACTGACTCACCCTGAACTGAGGCCGATGTTGGTTGCATTGGTCTGAAACAGCAAAAGGAGAGAGTCCTGGAGGTACCCAGTTCAGCAGGTCTGGGAAGGGTGGCTGTGGGCCAATCAACCCAAGAGAGGGGATCATCCAATGGTCCAGCCAGGAGCCTTTCCGGGTTTTGGCACCATAATGAAAGAAAGTGAGCTGAGACGCTGGGTACCAATCAAGCTTTATTAAAGGAAAATAATCTACTGGGCTGCACTCAAAGTAGAGGGCAGCCCTGGGCTGCCCTCAAGATGGAGGACAGCACCAGTTGTGGGGGTGGTAGAGCTTATATAGGGCACCAAGGGCTGGCTGATATAATCAAGGAGGGGCATTATGCTACTGTGGAAGCTATGCAACCAGGGTGGAGAACTGCGACCTTGCAGAAGCAAAAGAGTTTCTGTTTAAGTTACGAGACTTCTCGTAAAGGTAAGGCAGGGAAGGGTTTGGTGCTGGAGTGGAAGACAAGGCTGACAGCTATTTTTGTGCTTATTGTACGCACAGTGGTGCTGGTCACACCCCAAATCCACCATTTTCCAGCTTTGTTTCATTTTTAAGATTGTTTTATTCATGCTAGTTTACTCACATTTTAAGGTAAATTTTGGAAGCATTTTGTCAATTTCTACAAAAAAGCCTGCTGGGATTAGGAAAATGCTTTGGGTTGTATTAAACTAATAAATGAATTTTGGAAGAATTAAATTTTCAATACTGAGTCTACCAATTTATGAACATGAAATTTTAGCAATCATGTATACAAAATAATAAAAAATTAGGTCTTCCTTAATTTCTCTCAGCAATATTTTTTTTAGTGTTCATTTTAAAGGATTTGCGCATCTTTTGTTAAATTTATTCCATAATATTTTATGGCTTTGAAGCTATTATAAATAGAAATTTAAAATTTATTTCCAATTTTTTGCTACTAGTAGGCAGAAATAAACTGATTTTTGAATATTAAGCTTTTGTTCTACAACCATGCTAAACTTACTTATTAATTCTGGTAGTTTTTTTGGTCAATTCCTTTAGATTTTAAAAATGTAAACAACTCTATCATCTGTGAATCTTCCTTTCCATTTTAAAAATTATTTATTATAAGCATATTATTATTACAAATTGTGATTTTTCTTTATGTCCTTTACCCAACTATCCCTCCCCAACCTCCCTCCTCTCTTTCCCCATGTCCATTACATCTCTAGTATACTTAGGTTTGATTTCCCCTTCTGTAAGTTCAATGTATTGTTTTGGTCTTTATTTCTTGCTTCCTTTCTTTTCCTCCCTCTTTCCCTCCCTCCCTTCCTTCTTTCCTTTCTTTCTTAGCACCTGGTTATAAAAGAGAATATGTGGTATTTCTCTTTCCTTGTCTGGCTTATTTCACTTAACATAATTTTCTCCAGACTCATCCATGTTTCGGCAAATGGCAGAATTTCATTCTTTTTTATGGCTGAGTAGTATTCCATTGTGTACGTATATCACATTTTCCTTATCTAGTTGTCCGTTGATGGACACTTAGGTTGGTTCCACATTTTGGCTATTGTAAATAGAGCTGTGATGAACATGGGAGTGCAGGTATCCCTTCGACATGATGATTTCCATTCCTTTGGATATATTCCCAGTAATGGGATTGCTGGATCATACGGTAGTTCTATGTGTAGTTGTTTGAGGAATCTCCATACTATTTTCCACAGTGGCTGTGCTAATTTACAGTCCCACCAACCTTGTAGACGAGTTCTCCTTTCACTGCCTCCTTGCCAGCATTTGTTGTTCTTGGTCTTTTTAATAATGGCCAGTCTAACTGGGGTGAGATAATATCTTGATGTGGTTTTGATTTGCATTTCTTTGGTGACTAGTGATGTTGAGCATTTTTTCATATACCAGTAAGTCATGTGTATGTCTTCCTTTGAAAAATGTCTTTTCATCACTTTTGCCCATTTTAAAATTAGATTATTATTTTTTTTTTTTACTATATACTTGTTTCAGTTCCTTATATATTCTGGATATTAATCGCTTGTCAGATGTAGAGTTTGTGTATATGTTCTCCCATTCCGTAGTTATCTTTTTGCTCTGTTGATTGTTTCCTTTGCTGTGCAGAAGCTTTTTGTTTGATATAATCCCGTTTGTTTATTTTTTCTTTTGTTGCTTGTGCTTTTGGGGCCTTGTTCATAATGTCTTTGCCCAGTCCTACATCCTGAAGTCTTTTCCTGTTTTCTTTTAGTAATTTTATGATTTTAGGTTTTATATTTAATCCATTTTGAGTTGATTTGGGATATGGTGAGAAGTACAGGTATAATTTCCTTCTTCTGCATATAGAAGTCCAAGTTTCCCAGCACCATTTATTGGAGAGGCAGTCTTATCCCCAATGTACATTCTTGCTGCCTTTGTCAAAGATCAATTGGCTGTAAGTATGTGGGTTGATTCTCAGGTTTCCTATTCTGTTCCATTGATCCTTGTGTCTGTTTTTATGCCAGTATCATGCTGGTTTTTTATGGTTGCTTTGTAATATAATTTGAAGTCAGGTAGTGTTATGCCTCCAGTTTTATTTATTTATTTGTTTATGTTCAGGATTGCTTTGGATATTCAGGGTCTTTTGTTGTTCCATATGAATGTTGGTATTGTTTTTGCTATTTCTGTGAAGAATGTCATTGGTATTTTGATGGGGATTGCATTGAATTTGTAGATTGCTTTGGGTAGAATTGACATTTTCACAATATTTCTTTTTAAAATTCAACAGGATAGACTGTCTTTCCTTTTTTGTGTGTCATTTTTAGTTTCTTTCAACGTGATTTGCAGTTCTCATTGTAGGAATGTTTCACCTCCCTGGTTAAATTTATTTCTAGGTATTTTTTTTTTTTTGGTCACTATTGTAAATGGGCTAGCTTTCTTGATTTCTTTTTCTGCTAGTTCCTTTTTGGAGTATAAAAACACTACTGATTTTTGCATGTTGATTTTATACATGCAAACTTTATTGAAATAGTTTACCACTCTAAGAGTGTTTTTGTAGAGTCTTTAGGCTTCTCTCTCTATAGGATCATGTTATCTGCAAAGAGGGACAACTTGACTTTGTCTTTTCCAATCTGGATGCCCCCTCCACCTTTTTTTCTCTTGCCTGATTGCTCTGGCTAATATTTCCAATGTTAAATAGGAGTGATGAGAGGGGGCATACTTCTCCTGTTCCTGTTCTTAAGGGAAAAGTGGAATATTCAGGATTACATTGGTGGTGGGTTTGTAATATACAGCTTCCATTGTGCTGTGATACTTTTCTTCTCTACTTAATTTGCTTAGTCTTTATCATGAAGGGATGTTGAATTTTGTCAAATGCTTTTTCTGTATGTATTGAGATAATCATATGGTTTTGTCCTTGATTTTGTTGATATGATGTATCATACTTATTGACCTGTGTATGTTGAACCACCTTTGCATTCCTGGGATGGATTCCACTTGATCGTGGTGTATAATTTCTTTCATTTGTTGCTGTATTCTGATTGACAATATTTTGTTCGTGGATTTTTACATCTATGTTCATCAGAGATATTGGCCTATAGTTTTCTTTTTTGTTGTTGTATCTTTGGATTTTGTATCAGGGTGATGTTGGTCTCATAGAATGAGTTTCAGAGAATGGCCTCTGTTTCAATTTTTTAGAATAGTTTGAAGAGAATCAGTATTAATTCTCCTTTAAAGGTTTGGTAGAATTCAGCAGTAAAGCCATCCAGTCCTGTGCTTTCCTTCATTGGGAGAGTGCTGATTACTGCTTCAATCTCATTGCTTGCTATTGGTCTGTCCAGGTTTTCTATTTCTTCTTGGTTCAGTCTTGGTAGTTTGTATGGGTCCAGAAATTTACCCATTTCCTTCAGGTTTTCTAATTTGTTGGCATATAGTTTCTTGTAATAGTCTCAAATGATTCTTTGTATGTCTGTGATATTGGTTGTAATGTTTCCTTTTTCATTTCTAATTTTTGTTATTTGGGTCTTCTTTCTTTCTAGTTAGCCTAGCTAATGGTTTGCCTATTTTGTTTATCTTCTCAAAAAAACCCCACAACATTTTGTTTCATTGATCTTTTGTATCTTTTTTGGGGGGAGGTTTCTGTTTCATTTAGGTCTGCTCTGATCTTAATTATTTCTTTCCATGTACTAATTTTGGGATTGGATTGTTCTTGGTTTTCTAGTTCTTTGAGGTGTAGTGTTAGGTTGTTTATTTGAAATCTTTCTATTCTTTTGAAGCATTTATTGTGATAAACTTCTCTTTTTGTACTGCTTTTGCAGTATTTGATAGGTTTTAGTATGATGTGTCTTTATTTTCATTGGTTTTGAGAAATTTTTTGATTTCCTGTTTAATTTCTTCTTGGACCTATGGGTTGTTCAGGAGCATGTCGTTTAATTTCCATGTGTTTGTATAGTTTCCAGAGTTTTGCTCTTTATTGATTTCTACATTTATCCATTATGGTCTAAAAAGATACTTGAATTGTTTTCAATTTTTAAAAATTTGTTGAGACTTGATTTGAGACCTATCATGTGGTCTATCCTGAAGAATATTCCATGTGCTGATGAGAAGACTGTATATTCTGTGGTTATTGGATCAAATTTTCTGTGGATATGTGCCGAGTCCAATTGGTCTATAGCATGGTTTAAATCCTGTTTTTCTCTGTTGATTTGTTGCCTAGATGATCTGCATGATGTTGAGAGAGGGGTGTTCAGGTCCTCAACTATTATTGTACTTGGGCCTATCTCTTTACTTAGGTCTAATAGTGTTTGCTTTATATTTCTGGGTGCTCTGATGTTGAATATATATATTAATGATTGTTATTTCTTCTTGATGAATAGATCCCTTTATCATTATGCAGTGGCCCTTTTTTGGGTCTCTTTTTACAGTTTTTAGTTTAAAATTTATTTTATCTGATATAAGAATAGCTACTCCTGCTTGTCTTCAGTTTTCATTTGTTGGTATATCTTTTTCCCTCCCTTCACTATTAGTCTGTGTGTGTCTTTACAGGTGAAGTGAGTCTCTTGTAAGCAGTATATAGTTGGTTCTAGTTTTTAATCCAATCAGCCAGTCTGTGTCTTTTGAGTGTGGAATTTAGTCCATTTACTTTTAGGGTTGTTACTGAAAACTATTGTCTTACTCCTGGTATTTTATCAATTTTCAATTGGATGTTTTATATGTCTTTTGTTTCTTTCTTTCCCTTTTATTGTTTGTCTTCTGTGTTTGTTAGGTTTTGGAGGCAGTAGTATACAGTTTATTTCTATTTCTTATTTGCATTTTTGTTCTAACAGTGGGTTTGTTTTTTCTTGTGTATCTGTAGTAGTGATTATCATTTTTTGGATTCCAGATGCAGGACTCCCTTGAGGATTTTTTGTAGGGCTGGTCATGTGGTGGTGAATTTCTGTAGTTTTTGTTTATCTGGGAAATGCATTATTTCTCTTTCATTTCTGAAGGATAGCCTTGCCAGGTAGAGTATGCTTGGCTGGCAGTTTTTTTCTTTTAGTATTTTGAATATATCATCCCATTGTCTTCTGACCTGTAGGGTTTCTGTTGAGACGTCTGATGTTAGTTTGATGGGGATTCCCTTATATGTGATTTGAGTCTTTTTTTCTTGCTGTTTTTAGGATTCTCTCTTTGTCTTTGAGTTTTTCCAGTTTGACTACTATGTATCTTGGAAAGGACCTCCTTGGATTGAATCCATTTGGGGATCTTTGAGCCTCCTGAATCTGAAGGTTTGTGCCACTCCCTATACCTGGGAAGATTCCTGCCATTATTTCTTTGAATATGTTCTCAAGGCCTTTTCCTTCCTCCTCCCCTTCAGGAATACCCATGGTTTGGATATTTGTATGCTTAAGGTTTTCTGCTCTCTCTTAGATTTTCTTCATTTTTAAAAATTATTTTTTCTTTTTTTGTCTGCTGAGTTATTTAGAAGAGACTGTCTTCAAGATCATAAATCATTTCTTCTGCTTGCTCTTGCCTGCTGCCCAAGCTCTCAGTTGTGTTTTTTATTTTGTTGAATGACTCTTTCAGTTCCATGAGTTCTGCTATATTCTTTTTTAAAGTATTAATCTCTTTGTAAATTTCCTCCTTCATATCCTGGATGGTTTTGCTCAGTTAATTGTGCTGTCTAACAGTGTCTTCTTGTATCTCATTGAGCTTCCTTAAGATTGTTGCTTAGAATTCCTTTTCAGTCATTTCAAGGGTTTATTACTCTATGGGATTTGAAACTTGAGAATTACTGTATTCCTTTAGTGGTGTGATATTTTCTTGTTTTTTCATATTTCTAGTATCTCTACATTAATGTCTAGTTATCTGGTGGAGCAGTTGCTTATTCTATTACTTTGGAATGGTATTTGAGGAGAGAGACTTCCTCCTCTTTTTCTGGACTCTGCTGATGACTCTCCTTGTGACAATGCTGTTGAGTGGTCAGTGGGCTGTCTGGATGGTGGCCTGGCTGCTGCTGTGACTGCAGTGGCTGTGTTAGAACACCCATGTGGAAGCAGTGTTTGCAGCAGTGGTGTGTGCTGTGGTCCCCAGGTTCACTTCTGCCTTCTTTTGGGTGGGAGGTTGCCTGAAACTGCTGTTGAGGTCACAGGGAGTGCAAGTTGCTGATATTTTGTTAGAAATTATTTCATCTATGTTCATAATGGACATTGATCTAGAATTTATTTTTCTTTTAATGTATTTTTTTAAAGTCTTGCTAGCAGAGTTTTGCTGACCTCATAAAATGAGTTGGGGCATGTTCTTTTTCTTTGTTTTCTGAAAGACTGTGTAGTATTCATACTATTACTTTCTTAAATGTTTGATAGAATTCACCAGTGAAGCCATCTGAAGTGGAGTTTTCTTCATGCAAAAGCTTTTGACACAAATTCAATTTCTTTAACAGAAACAGTGTTATTCAGATTATATATTTTATCTAAAAATCAAACTATTTAAAAGAGTATTTTCAAGGAAATCTTTACTTTTGTCTCCATCTTTTGCTCCTCCACATTGTTCACATCTGCCTCCTGTAACCATTTTAATCAATTTCTGGGTTATTTTTCTAGTGTTTCTTTCCATAAAAATAAGTTGGTATGTATATATATTCTTAATACCCCTTTTAAAATTATTTATTTATTGGCAGCTGGCCGGTATTCCCCCCCCCTTTTTTAACATAAGAGTTTGCATAGTATATACAACATTGTGCACCTTGAGTTTTTTCACTTAATCTATGTAATTTGTCCATATGATTACATGGAGAAGGTTTTTTATTTCTTTTTAAAAATCTGTATATCCATTTTATGGATGAACTACAACTTATTCAACCAGTCCTTATTAATAAACACCTCCCAATATTTTGTTATTTCAAATAAAATAATGCTGTAATGAATAACTTTGCACACGTCATTTTGTACATACAAAGGTGAATCTTCAAGGTAGATTTCTGAAAGTGGAATTGCTCAGTGAATGGGTAAATGTAACTGTAGTTTTCTTATATATTGCCAAATTCTCCTCTATAGCTGTTGTACCATTTTTCAATAAAATTGTTTGTTTCCACAGCCTCACTAATTTTTTACACTATAAAAAAGTTGAATTTTTGTGAATCTAATACTCAAAAATAGTGTTACTTGTTATGATTTTGTTATAATTTTATATCAAATTTCACTAAATGCTTTTTCTTCATGTATTAATATAATCATACAACTTTTCTTTAATCTGTTAGCATGAAGAATTATACTTGTGGATAGTTCATTCTTTTATTCTGAGAGTAAGTCCTACTTGTTTTATTAACTTTTTATATACTGTTGGATTTATTTTTCACTTTCATGTAGGACTTTTGCCTTTATATTCACAAGCAAAATAGGCCTGTATCTGAATAATTTTGGTTTCAGAATTATATTGCCCTTGTAGAATGAGAAACCTAGCTCCCACCACCTGCAATCCAATTATTTAATTGTTCAGTTTCAGTGTACTTGAATCAGAATTCTTAACCTGCACTTCTATGGGAAGCAACTGTTATCAACTACAATATGGTATTTATGTGCGGTTACCTATGGCTTTATTTTATTTTTTGCAGCTGGACAGTGCAGGGATATGAACCCTTGACTTTGGTTTTATTTATTTATTTTTATTTTTTGTGGCTGGTAAGGGGATCGCAACCCTCGGCGTGGTGTCGCCCGCACCGTGCTCAGCCAGTGAGCACACCAGCCATCCCTATATGGGATCCGAACCTGCTGCCTCGGCGCTCCCAGCCACTGCACTCCCAGCACCGCACTCTCCCGAGTGAGCCACAGGGTCGGCCCTTGACTTTGGTTTTATAATACCACACTCTATACAACTGAGCTAACCAGCCAGCCTCCCTCTGACTTCAGTCTTGAAAACTCCACTCATTCCAAAGTTATTTAGGTCAGCACATTCCCCCCACTCCTTTCAGATGGTTAGATACTCTTATTCAGAATAGTTTCATTGTCCTGTTTAACCCTCCCCTGACTCCTCACTGCTACTTCTGCCTCAAATGCCAGGAGTACTGATCTTTCTACTTTCTTTATAGCCTTCTCCAGAATGTCATTGTCTTTGTCCATTTTCTGCTGCTATAACAGAATATCACAGACTTGGTAATTTATAAAGAAATGAATTTCGTTTGGCTCACAGTTCTGGAGGCTGGGAAGTCCAAGAGCACAGCACTGGCATTTCTTATCACTGAATAATATTCCACACAGATGTACCATTGTCTGTTTATCCATTTACCTAATGAAGGACATTGTGGCTGATAACAATTTTTAGCTATTATGAAGAATGCTCCTGTAAAAATTCCCATGAAGGTTTTTGAGTGGACATTAGGAGTGCTAATGCTTTATTTATGGTACAATGATGTTTAGCTTTATAGGATACTTCCAAACTCTATTCTAAAGTGTCTATACCATTTTGCATTTCCAACAGCAATGAATGATAGCTCCTGTTGCTCCCCATCTTTGCCAGGATTTGGTACTGTAGTAGATTGAATTATGTCCCCCCAAAACTCACTGAAGCTTGAATTGTGTCCCCCAAGTTTATGTATCAGAATTTTAGCCCCCACTGTGACTGTTAAGAGGTTGGGAAACCCTATTATGGTAATTGAAAGGTGGAGCATTGAAGAGGTGATTGGATTGTAGGACCATGCAGTAGTGAATGGATTAAAAATGGTGGTCAGGGGTGTGGTTCTGAGGGCTTTAAAAGAAGAGGAGAGTCTGTCTTGCTCTCTCTCTCTCTGCCTCCACCATTTTGCAGTGTGAGACCCCTGGGTCACTGTCACCACCACCAGAGATGGACTTTGGACTTCCCAGCCTCAGAAACTGGAAGCAATAAATTTCATTTTCTTTATAAATTACCCAGTCTCAGGTATTCTGTTATAGCAATATAAAATGAACTAATACAGGTACTGTCAGTTATTTTTGGATTTTAGGCATTCTGGTAGGTATATAGTAGAATTTAACTGTGGTTCTCGTGTACAATTCCCTATTACCGATGACAATGAACATCTTTTCACAAGCATGTTTGTCATCTGTATATTTTCGTTGCTGAAATGTTTGTTCATATTTCTTGCTCACTTTTAATATTTTTTTCCTCTCTCGCATTATGGAGTTTTAAGAGTTCTTTGTATATTTTACATGCAAGTTCTTCATCAGGTATGTGTTTTGCAAATGTTTTCTCCCAGTCTGAGGCTTGTCTTTACATTCATTTAATAGTGTTTTTCACAAGACAAGGGTTTTTAATTTCAATAAAGTCCAATTTACTATTTTTTTTCTTGGATTTTGCTTTTGGTGATCTGTCTAAAAGCTTGTTGCCAAACCCAAGGTCACTGAGATTTTCTTCTATGTTCTCTTCTAGAAATTTTATAGTTTTTAATTTTACATTTAGGTCTATGATTCATTTTGAGGTTTTTTGTGTGAAATATATAAGATCTATGTTAAAATTGAATTTGGGGGCATGTGGATGTCCAGTTGTTTCAGTATCAGTTGTTGAAAAGACTGTCCTTTCTCCTCTGAATTGTTTTTATTCCCTTGTCAAAGGATCAGTTGACTATATTTGTGTCTATTTACGGGCTTTTTATTCTGTTGCCTTAGTCTATTTTTCTGATCTTTCACCAATACCACATTGTTTTGATTACTTAGCTTTCTGTTGAGTCTTGAAATAGGGTAATGTTAGTCCTTCACTTTGTTCTTCTTATTCAGCATTTTTTCTTTCTGTATAAATTTTAATGTGATGTTTTAATATATGCATACATTGTGAAATAAATCAAGGTAATTAACATATCTGTCTCTTCACATATTTATCATTTCTTTTGTGGTGAGAACATTTAAAATCTCTCTTAGCGATTTTCAAGTATACAATACATTATTGTTAATTATAGCCATCATGCTGTGTGATAGAACCCCAGGATTCATTCCTCTTCTCTGACTGAAACTTTGTACCTCTTGACCAACATCTCCTCATTTCCCTTCCTATCTCCAGCCCCTGGCAGCCACCATTCCACTCTCTGCTTCTATGAGTTTGACTTTTTTAGGTTCCACAAATAAGTGAGATCATGCAGTATTTGTCTTTCTGTGCCTGGCTTATTTCACTTAGCATATTGTCCTCCAAGTTTGTTCCTGTTATTGCAAATGACAAGATTTCCTCATTTTTAAAAGGCTGAATAGTATTCCATTGTGTATATTATATCACATTTTCTTTATCCACTCATCCATTGATGTACGCTTAGGTTGATTCCATATCTTGGATATCACGTATAGTGCTGCAGTGAACATGGGAGTGCAGATATCTCTTTGAGATTCTGATTTCCTTTTCTTTGTATGTGTACCCAGAAGTGGAATTGCTGGATTATATGGTACTTCAATTTTTAATTCTTTGAGGAGTCTCTTACTGTTTTCCATAATGGCTGAAGTGTGAAGGGAAAGGAATAAAAAAAGAACAGGAGAGACTTTGGCAAGCTCATGCTTTCCTGATACATTATGGTTTTTTTCTTCAAAAAAGCTTTCAGAACTTGGGTCCCTCTGCCAATTTCCTCCCTTCTCCAACATGTCCTTGGCACCTCCCAGACCCTAATGGAGTAACTGAAAGTCTAGTTCTTTTAGCAGACACACAGCCTTTTAGTAGGAGGACCATCAGATAAGAGTCAGACACTCAATAAATATGCTTCCCAGGTGTGTTTTCTGGGGATACCTCCTTGCCAGAGCTCCCTAGAGGTCTCCTATTGCTGCTTACTAATGTGTCCCTCTTTTTTTTTAGGCTCTCACTTCAGACAGAATCATTATGCCATAAGTCTTGATTCTTTTCTTTTGTAGTGTATAACTGGTTGAATGCCTGCCTTTATAAACTGCAAAATAATCAGTATATTCATGTTCTAATAAACACTTAGCGCAAATAGAGTTGGAAGAGATTCTGTTTCCTAGAGGCCAGTGAAAATCCCTGTGACCTGTCCCCCAACTCTGCTAATTCCAGAAGATAGCAATGGGAACACAGAGCACCTACACCTTAACTTCCCTGGTTAATTCCTGGGGTTTAGGTAGCCCGGGTGTGGAGAGGGATAGTGCTGAGAGCTCTGACTGGGAGCTCAAAGTTTTATGACAGAGCAGAGAAACACAAGGCAGAGGGTTTAAAGATTGCTCACTGCATTTGCCTAGACTGGCCTCCTCCTAGATGGTCTTTATACCCAGCCCATTCCTAGAAAATCCTTGAACATGTCAGCCTTGGGGAAGGTCTGGGACATGTTCCTATGGCCCAGCTTAACTTACTCCCATCCCTTTAGCTGGAATTGTATGTGTCAAAAGGAAGATCGGAGTCAATGCAAGGAGGTAGCTTCTCATGTATGGTGGGGGAATCCCAGAGCCTAGGATTTCCAAGAGGAGGTGGAGACACCTCCCCCATTGAGCTGAGGTGTGTGATTGGAGCAGCAGTATAGCTTCATTCTGTCCTGTAGAGCTGATGGGAGAATCCAGGGATACTAGAGGGTGAGAGTAAAAATGATTTCCTATACTGCTTCTCACTCCTTAAAAACTGGAGACTTCAACCCAGAGATATAAAGTGCCTGAGCACAACCATTCCTCTGATTACTGGCAAAGCTGGACCTAAATCCTGGCTGTTCTGAGGCCTGGCCCAGAATTCTTCACTCTTTCACCATGTTCCTTGAACTGTATACTTGGGCAGGATTTACAGTGAGGGTTAAGATTGTAGTTTCAGTCTCTCTGAGCTCCTACAGCTCTGAGAGATGACTTCAGAACAAAACCAAAGCTCAAACCCAAGAAGGAAGTATTCAGATGGTTACACATTAACAGCCACTTAGACACAAAGATAATAAAGAAATCACTCTCTGCACCTGCAGAAGTTCAGCCAGGGAAGTAAGATCTAGTTGTCCCAAATGATCAAGAAACTCACCTGCCTGGAAGGGGCTGTGTAACCAGGTGAATAAATTTATTACCTTTGGTAAGATTTGATTATATTCAGGGCCTTAGGACATTCTGTGAAGAGAGATGGCTTGGAACGGGTTCCTGGCCACACACACAGAAGAAAGACCTCAGTGCTTGCTTTCAGTGCCACTGAGACTGGTGGCCACAAGCCCTCAGGGCTAGTTTGCATTCTTTCTTAGCTTCTGCCAGATTGTCTACAGAACATGATTCTTTCCTTCAGGCATTTCAGTATCCTCTCCTTCCTCAAATTTCTTAACACAATTTTAACAAACAGGGCCGTCCTCATCTCCATGGATTCCTGGAAATGACTGAGGAAGGCAGTTCTGCAATGCTGTTGTGAATCTGGCATGTGACCAACTCAACCTTACTCTCACCTGTGAGCAGACCCTTAGCCCACCCTTCCCCTGCTCAGACTCATATCTGCAATAGATGGAGCACAGACGCAATGTGGGAAAACTTGAAAGGGACAGGATCACTATGGGTGTGGGGCAGAAGTCCAACAGGGATGGGGAAATAGCTCCATAGAGCAGAGGGAGGAGATTTAGTTCAGTTCAGTGTGGCCACTGTTTGTGGCATTCTGCTTCATGGTGGACTCTGTGCTGGATTCCAGCAATGTGGAGAATAGAGAAGATTGTTTTCCTCACAGTCACATTGGGGACAGAATGTTTGAAGCCTATAATTTTATGTATAGTGTGCTATGAGGCTGCAAATTGAGCTTTGGGGGAAGAAGAGAAGGCTTTCTGGAGGACATGGTGCCCCAGCACAGAATCTTTAATGGGAAGTAGGAATTATCCAGGAAGTCTGGAAAAAGGGAATCCCAGGGATGTTCAGTAGATCACAGGAGCAAGTGCACAGAGGCACAGAACAGTAGGAAATGTGCAGGTATAAATACAAATTTATGTATCACCAGGATGTAGGGTGCCATTACAGATAAGGCTGGAGAGGCAGACAGAGCCAATTGACAAAGGGCCATAAGTGGGCTGGCCAGTTAGGTCAGTTGGTTAGAGTGTGGTGTTGATAACACCAAGGTCAAGGGTGCAGATTCTCACAATGACCAGCTGCCCAGAACAGAAGAAAGCAGAAGACAAAACAATGAAGGGCCATGCGTGAAATTTTAACACTTGTAGACAATGCGTTATAGAGGCACTAAAGGGAGTGCAAGGAAGTGGTAGATCTGATTTATATTTTGGATAGATCCATTGAGCAGTTCTGTGCAGGATAGATTTAGGGAGCAAACTAGGGTTAAGGAAGGTATTTTTCAAAGTTCATCAGCTCTTCAGGTGACGTATCTGTTGGCTTGCCTCTTATGCTTGTGCATGGTTTGAGCAGATAGTGTCCGCTGAAGAATTATTAACAAGAAGTATGACATTTTACAAACAAACCTAGGCAGAGATGGGGGGATAATGTCAACACTTGGAGAAGAGTGGTCTGACTCTGGGGTACTCTTTGCACTTGTGCATTTACCATAATCCAGGGCCAATCCCTTGGTTTCACACTCCCTGAAAACTTAGCCATCTCTCAGGGCTAGAGCATGAAACGAGGCTCATATATAATTCTTATATACAACAAGAATTATAATTTGTTAATTTAATTTAATTTTTTTTTTAAAGATGACTGGTAAGGGGATCTTAACCCTTGACTTGGTGTTGTCAGCACCATGCTCACCCAGTGAGCAAACCGGCCATCCCTATATGGGATCCGAACCCGTGGCTTTGGTGTTATCAGCACCGCACTCTCCGGAGTGAGCCACAGGCCAGCCCCAATTTAATTTAATTTTTAAGGTTTTATTTTGTTTTTGATACATAATAATTGAACTTATTTATGGAGGACAGTGTGATGTTTTGATATGTGTATACATTATGTTATAATCAAATCAGGGTAATTAACATATACATCACCTCAAACACTTATCATTTCTTGGTGATGGGAGCATTCAAATCGTCTTTTCTACCTATTTTGAAATACATAATACATTATTAACTATAGTCACCTTACTGTGCAATAGAACACCAGAACTTATTTCTCCTGCCTAACTGTAACTTTGTCCACCTTGACCAACCTCTTCCTCTCCCCCTCTTCACTACCCTCCCCAACCTCTGGAAACTACTATTCTATTCTCCACTTCTACAATATCAGCTTTTTTAGATTTCACATATGAGCAAGATCATGCACTATTTGTCCTTCTGTGCTTATTTTACTCAGAATAACATCATGTAGGTTCATTCATGTTGTTGAAAATAATTGAATTTCATTCTCTTTTATGGCTGAATAGTATTCCACTTTGTATATATACCACATCTTTTAAAAAAATTTTACTTCTCAAAATACATTGTAGTTGATTTTCATGCCCCTTTACCCATTCCTCTCCCCGCTCCACTTCCTCCCCACATCGTATCTGTTAACTTGATTTAAATAGTTCAAGGAATTTTTGTGGTTAGTCTGTCTTCTTCCCCCACCCTTTATTTGTTTTTGTTTATTTATTTATTTATTTTTAGCTCCCATAAATAAGTGAGAACATGTGGTATTTCTCTTTCTGTGCCTGACTTGTTTCACTTGTCAAAGATGAATTGGCCACATATACATGGATTTATTTCTGGGCTTTCTATTCTGTTCCATTAGTCCATAGACCTGTTTTTTAAGCCAGTACCTTACTGTTTTGATAACTATAGGTTCGTAATATATTTAAAATCAGGAAGGGTTATGCCTCCTGCTTTGTTCTTGCTCAAAATTGCATTTGCTATTTGGGGTCTTTATGGTTTTATATGAATTTTGGGATTGTTTTTCCATTCTATATAGAATGTCATGTGATTTTAATAGGGATTGCATCGAACCTGTAGATATCATTGGGTAGTATGAACATTTTGACAATATCAATTCTTTTAATCCATGGACACAGAATGTCTTTTAATTTTCTTTACATGTAGTTCATTGTTAATGTATAGAAATGCAACCTATTTTTGTATTGATTTTGTATCCTGAAACTTCACTGAATTCATTTTTTAGATCTAATGATATTTTTGTGTAGTCTGTGGAGTTTTCTACATATGAGATCATGTCATCTGCAAACAGAAATATGTTTAGTTCTTCCTTTCTGACTTAATTAAGAAGACTTTATTTCTTTTTCTTGCCTAATTGCTCAGGGTTGGACTTCCAGTTGTCTTTATGTCAAATAGAAGTGGTAAGAGTGGACATCTTTGGCTAGTTCCAGATCTTAGAGAAAAAGCTTTCAACTTTTCACCATTGAGTATGGTGGTAGTTGTGGGCTTATCATATATGGCCTTTATTGTGTTGAGGTACATTCCTTCTATACCTAACTAGTTGAGAGTTTTTAATGCTGCAATAATGCTGTATAACAAACAATCCCCAAACTCATTGGCTTAAAATAAGAAGCACTAATTTTTCATGCATAGGTGTTCCAATCACTATGGCATCCTAACAAACCACCTCAAACTTTCATGATTTAAAACAAGAATAATAATGTATTATATTACAGGATTTCTATGAGTCAGGAACTTGGGAAAAGTTTAACTGAGTTCTGGTTCAAGATCACTGATGAGGTGACAGTCATATGTGATTTGAGGCCAGAGTTATTTGAAGGCTTTCCTGAGGTTGAGAGATCTACTTTCAATGTGATTTTTTTACATAGCTGGCAGGTTGGTTGCTGACTGTTGGCTGGGAGCCTTAGTACTTCTCCACATTGACTTTTTTACAGGGCTGCTTGAGCGTCTCTTCAGGATTGTGGATGGTTTCCCTCAGAAAAGCAATACAAATGTCCAAGCAAACACTTCAATGTCTTTTATGACCTAGCCTCTTAAGTCACACATTACTTCCACAGTATTCTACTGGCTACAATGGTTCTGTGTGGGACAGGATCACTCAATGGTTTGAATACTAGAAGGCATGGATCATGAAGGGCATCTTAAAATTGGGCTACTACCACAGATCTGTAGGCTGGTGTGGCTCTTTTGTGTTAGTCTGGATCACCTGTGCTTGGCACCAGGCTTTTTGGTTGTGTTCTGGTCTGCTCCATATCTAACTATCTAAAACTAGCTGTAATCATCTAAAACCAGCTGAAACAGCTAAGAGAATAAATTTCAGATATTCTCCCCACACTGATGTAATGAAGTACAAAAATCATATGATCATATCAATAAATGCAGAAAAAGCACTTGACAAAATTGGCATTAATTCTTTTTCAAATGTTTTGTAGAAATTACCTGTGAAGTTATCTGATCCTGGGAATTTCTGTTTGGAGGTTTTTGGTTACTTTTCAAGCTCCTTATTTTTTATTGGCCTGTTCATGCTTCCAGTTTCTTCTTGATTCAGTCTTGGTATGTTGAATGTTCCTAGGATATTATCTATTTTTTCTAAGTTGTCCAATTTGTTGGCATATAATTGTTCATCGTAGTCCTTTATGTTTTTTTTTTTATATCTATAGCATTGGTTGTAATTTTCTTCTTTTAATTCTGATGTTATTTGTGTCCTCTCTTTTTTTTCTTAGTCTAGCTAAGGATTTGTCAATTTTATCTTTTCAAACAACCCACTCTTGGTTTTGTTTATTTTTTTCTCTGTTCTGTTTTATTTATTCCTTTTCTGATATTTATTATTTCCTTTTTTCTGCTAACTTTGAACTTGGTTTGTTTCAATTTTTCTAGTTTTTTGAAGTGTGATGTTAAGGTGTTTATTTTAGGTCTTTTTATTATTGAAACAATTGATTATGCATTTATGTGGGGTACAGAATTGACTGTCAATACTTGTGTACAACGTGATGATCAAATCAGGATAATTAGGATATTCATCATTATAACACTCCCTTCTTTTTAAATTTTTATTTTAATTTGTGAAAAATTTTTATTGAATCAAAATTGATTATACATTTTTGGGGGTTCAATGTTGAGATATGTTGATCAAATCAATATTGCTAGCATATATATATTTTTACAAATCATACTTACTCTTGCTGTTTTTAGGATTCTCTCTTTGTCTTTGACTTTTTACAGTTTGACTACAATGTGTATCAGAGAGGACCTTTTAAGATTGAATCTGGTTGGGGATCTTTGAGCCTCTTGGATCTAGAAATCCATATGTTTTCAAATACCTAGAAAGTTTCCTATTATTTTGTTGAATAGGTTTTTATTGTCTTTTCTTTTCTCCCCCACTTCCAGGACACCCATAATTCAGACGTTTGTATGCTAAAGGTTCTCTGACAGCTCTCATAGGTTTTTCTTTATTTTAAATTTTTTTTCTGCCTGGGTTATTTCTTTTCTCCCCCCCACCCCTTTTAATTGTGCAATCCAACTTCCTCTATCCTTTCTGTTTTACTATATGCTAGATGGAATAACTTTCAGATTCTGAACATTCCAAGTTTGAGGTTTTTTTCCTATGGTTTATATTATTTATACATAGAGCAAGTAATATTTTCTTCAGCAAATTTTTATATGAAAAGAACATCCAATCTATTAGATACATATACCTTCTTTTGATGTTTTCCAAAGAGTTGTCCTCAAAAGGCATAGATTAAACAAAAAGTATTGCTTGTAGATGAGAATAAAAATAATCAAACTTTCCTTTAGCTTATGTTCTCTCAAATAGGAATTTATCCTCCAACTTTAGAAACACATTTATCTAATGCAGTTCTAAGAATTTCAGATGTGAATAAGTCTTCTTTGTGACTAAGTACTTGAAGAATTTTGAATTTCACTTTTTTTAAGGTTCAAGGAAGTCACCAATGGAGAATATTTAACATAAGCTAGTTGAATAATTTTAAAAGGAATTGGAAAAAATAAGTAGGTTTTGAGGAATGATGGCTTGCTTTCCAGGAGAAATTGTCTTATAGTAAAGTCTTCTGGATATCAGATTTACCAGGCCTGCTTAGACTGGACACTTAGTACTGGTCCACAATTCTTATTTATCTCCATAATAGTGTTGCCAAGCGAGGGCTCCCTGCCTGATGCACGCAGAAGCCAATACCATGGGTTTTGTGTATGTGTGTGTTTGTCTGAAGAAAAAGGCTTTATTATGAGGTCAACTGGCAAGGAGATAGGAGGCAGTGATTTCAAATCTGTCTCCCTGAACCAAGGGCTGAATGGGTTTTTTTTCCACCCTGGGTTATTTCAAAAAGACTGTCTTTGAGATCAGAAATTCTTTCTTCTTTTGCTTTAGCCTGTTGCTTAATTTCTCTGCTGTATTTTTTACTTCCTTGAATGAATCCTTCAGCTCCAAGAATTCTGCTGCATTCTTTTATAAAGTATCTAATTTTAAATTTCCTCCTTCAGATCCTGGATTGTCTGTCTCATTTTGTTGTGCCATTTATCTGTGTTTTCTTGTATCTCATTGAGTTTCCTTAAGATTTGCAGTTATTTCATAGGTTTCTTGTTGTTTGGGGTCTGATACTGGAAAGTAATTGTATTCGTGTGGGAGGGTCATGTTTTCTTGTTGGTTTGTTTGTTTTTTCATATTTCTGGTGTTCCTGCGTCGATGTCTGTGTATATGGTTGAGCAGTTGCTTCTTCTAATACTCAGAAGTTGCTTTTGAAGGGAAAGACTCCCTCCAGTAGATGTGTTTTATATTGACTATGGGGTAGGGTGTTTTAGTTTTGGATCCTGGTAGACATCATAGTATAGTCTCTGTATTCAATGTCAGAGTGGCCTATGAGTGCCTCCATGGCCTAGGTACTGGGGCAGTCCATAGTTCCTTGAAGTGAGTGACACTGGGTTGGGTCTCCTGGGTCATGTACAAGATCTTGAGCTCTTTGGAGAAGCACCTGTATGCCCTGTTGTTCCATGGTTGAGGTGAGTGACCCTGAATGGACTTGCTGGCACTTGGCTAGTGTCCTGTGACTCTAATAGGTGGTGTGGGGTATTCTAAAGTTCCTCAGCTTAATTGGATAACCCCGGGAGGGGTTTCCATGGGTTGGGATTAGGACCTTAGGCTTTGAGGGTCATAATAGAGGGCTCAGCAGACCCTCAGCTAGAGTGAGTGACTCAGTGGTGTTACTGGGGCTCTGGGCAGAGCCCTGTACCCCCAGAGGGGATGGTTTGGGATACTCTTTAGCTTTGCTGTTGAAGTGGGTGACACTGAGTGGGGTCACTGGATTTGTGTGTGTGGCTCTGTACTCTCAGGAGGGACACTGGGATGGTCTGCAGCACCATCATGGAAGTGGGGCACTCTGGACAAGGTCTTAGCAGTTTTGGGTGGGACCCTTTACCCCAAGAGTGATGATGGGCATTTTTGTAATAGTTCAGGTGGAATGGCCACTCTGGGTGAGTCTGCTGTGGTTGTGGACGGGTCCCTCTGACCCTAAGAGCATTACTGGGACACTCTGGATGTGCTCAGCTGGTGTGCTGCCCTCCATAAGGCTGCTGGGGTTGTAGGTGGGCTGTTGTGCCCCTAAAAGAGATGCTGGATTCCTCTGAAGTCCTCTTGCTGGGACAGGCAGCCCTGAGCAGGATCACTGGTGCTGAAGACTTGTGTCTGTGCCCGAGAGAGGTGTATAAGTCCTCCACTACCTCTTCATGGCTTCATGAATTGCAAGGACACATCACCAATGAAGGTGAGCTTTCCAGCAGTGGCTAGATGCCCTATTTAAGCAGTTTTCTGACTCTGGACAGTGTGCACACCAACCCCTCCATCCTGAGGGTGGCACTCTTGCTGTACTGGATCAGTGTTCCCAGGGTGCAGGACACTGTGTAGACCCTGGTATGGGAAACTTAGTGCAATCATGTAGTCACAGGGAAGGGAAACTGCTGCCAGGGCTAGAGCCAAATGGTCTCAGGTGTTGGGGCCAATCTCAAATCTGCAATGGCTGCAGTAGCGTGGGGCCCTGGTGGGGTGGGGTGGTTTCATGTGTGTTCATCCCTCTGTCAGTTCAGTTATGTGTGCTGTCAGGTGTTACCATCACCAGGCGTGTAGCCACAGAGGTCCCCCTGAAGGAGGTGAATGAGTCCTACTCCCCCACTTCATGGCTACACATATTGTATGGGTGTCCTGCCACCATAAGTTTAGTCACCGGCTGTGGGCAATGGACTTGAATAAGCTGCTTTTCTGGGTCTGGAGGGTGTATGCACCAACCCCCTTAGTCCTGAGGGTGGTGCCCTTCCTGTATTAGACTGTGCATTCCTAGGGCACAGGGCTGAAGCCAAATCAAGCAAGTTGGGGCTGAACCTGGTCCCAGGCTCATTGCAGCAGCCTGGAACTGAGGGGGTGGTTGGAGCTCCATGTGTGTCCCTCCCCAGGCCAGTGTAGCCACATGTGCCCACAGCAGTGCCTGACACTGACTGCATGGTCACAAGGGCAGCACAGACTTCCCCGTAGTTGGTCTGCTGGCCACTCACCTTCTCATGGTCAGAAACTCCTTCTGAAGCCCTGCCACTCCAGGTTGGGTGATGGGGTGGTGGTGGCAGAGAATTTTATTCCATTCTCTTTGTGAGTATCCTGAGTTTCTGCATGCACCACCACCCCTGCTGCTCTTTTAATGTGTTCCAGCTCCTTCCTTTGATTTTTCTTGTCCATGTGTAGCTGTGCATTTGATGCATTCTCCATCTTTATGGGAGAGACAAACAATGTCTCCTACTAGTTGGCCAAATTGTTCCATGGCCCCCCTCAGGAACTCCTATGTGCCTGTTTTTATACCAGTAACATGCTATTGTGGTTACTATAGCTTTGTAGTATATTTTTAAGTCAGGCAGAGTGATGTCTCCAGCTTTGTTCTTTTTGCTCAGGATTGCTATGGCTATTTGGGTTCTTTTGCGGTTCCATATGAATTTTAGGATTTTTTTCCCTACTTCTGTATAGAATGCCATTAACATTTTGAAAAGGATTGCATTGAATTTGTATATTGCTTTGGCTAGTACGGTCATTCTGTGAAAAACATCTTTAAAATGCCAAAGAAACCCTTGTCAATCTAGAATTCTATATGAAGGAGTATATCCTTCAAAGATAAAAGCAAAATAAGGACATTTTCAGATAAATAAAATCTGAGACAATTGTACACAAAATTTTAAACAGAGTTCTTCCTGCTGAAAGTAAAGATATCAAATGAAAACTTAAGTACGTAGGATGGAACAGTAAACTCTGGAAATGGTAATAATGTTTGTAAATTAAAGAATACTTTTTTCTTTTTCTTAATTTTATTTAAATAAATTAGCCATATAAGGCAAAATGAATAAGAATGTATTGGGGTTGATAATGTGTAGAAATAAAAAGTAGGACAACCATAACACAAGGATGAAGAGGAATTTATGAAATACTGTTGCAAAGTTATTGTATTTTAGATCTTGCAGACAGTGGGTTTGATGTAACTCATGAAGACAAAAGAATAAAAAAGAAAGAGAAAAAAGACAAAAAATAAAAAAGAATGAACAAAGTCTACAAGATTTATGGTATAGTATGAAGCAAAAAATTTCAAATTTTGGGCATTCCAGGAGGAAAAAACCAAAAAGGCATTGAAAACCTATTTAATGAAATAATATCTGAAAACTTCCCTAGCCTCTGGAAAGGCATGAACATCCAAATTCAAGAAGCTCAAAGGCCCTCAAATAGATTCAACTCTAAAAAGGTCCTCTTTAAGATGCATTGTAGTCAAACTGCCAAAAGCTGAAGACAAAGAAAGAATTTTAAAAACAGGAAGAGGAAAATGTCAACTCACTTATAAAGGAATCTGCATTAGAATAACAGTAGACTTCTCTGCAGAAACCCCACAGGCCAAGAGAGAACAGGATTATATACTGAAAGTACTAAGAGAAAAAACTGCCAGCCAAGAGTATTATACCTAGCAAGACTATACTTCAGAAATGTCGGGGAGAAATAAAGTCTTTCTCATACAGGCAAATATGAAGAGAATTCATCATTGCCAGGGGAGTTCTAAATATAAAAGACAAAGAACAGGCTGGCCAGTTAGCTCAGTTGGTTAGAGCACAGTGTTATAACACCAAGGTCAAGGGTTTGGATCCCCATACCAGCCAGCTTCCCCCCCACACACACAAAAAGAGAAAGGATAATAACAACCAAAATGAAAATACTTGAAAATATAAAACTAACTAATGGAGTAGATACACTAATTAGAGAGAGGAATCAAACCTTATCAATACAAAAATTCACCAAACTGCAAAGATAAACAATGAGAGGAAGAAAGGAACAAAGGATACACAAAATAATCAGAAAACAACCAACAACATGACAGAAGTAAGACTTCATATATCAATAATAACCTTGAATGTAAATGGATTGAATGCCTCAATTAAAAGACATAGGCTGAGAGTGACCGGTCATCTGCACCTAGCAGAAACCTGGTAGACTTCCTGGGTGAGGTGGTGCCAAGCAGGGTCTTGAAGGCCCAGCTGATAGACGAGGATTGCAGAAGACACGTCCCAGCCCAACCCAGTGCGCACAGAGTGGGGAGACGTCCGGCTAGGGAGGCGGAGACTCGACAGAAACCACACACCCTGTGGGGCCTCCACTGCATGATCCAGCAGCCCGGGCCAGAGTGCACAGAACAGGGAGAAGTCCTGCACGGGAAGTGGAAGCTCAGCAGAGACCACACACCCTGCGGTACCGCCCCGTGATCCAGCAGCCCAGCAGAGTCCAAGCTGACCAGAGAGGTGGCTCCCCGGAGAGGTCCAAGACCCGAGGCAATCACACACGCAAGGCACTAGAGGCCAACTGAGCAGTCACGGAGGTAGCCATACCAAATTGGCAACCGTAGCAACATCTTAGTTAGTCAATAGTCTCAAACCGGTGGACTGTGAAACCCCCTGCCACAATGAATAAACATCAGAAAAAAGATACCAGAAATACAAAAAATCAACAAAGTACACCACCAAAAGTTAATAAATCTCAAACTCTAGATCCTATAGAACAAGAAGCCCTTGAAATGACTAACAAGGAATTTCAAGTGATAATTCTAAGGAAACTGAATGAGATACAAGAAAACTCAGCTAGACATCATGATGAAATGAGGAAAAGTATACAGGACCTGAAAGAGGAAATGTACAAGGAAATCAATGTCCTGAAAAAAAATGTAGCAGAACTTGCCGAACTGAAGAAGTTATTCAGCGAAATAAAAAACACAATGGAGAGTTTAACCAACAGGATTGTCAAAGTTGAAGAGAGAACCTCTGAACTTGAAGATGGGCTGTTTGAAATAACACAAGCAGACAAAAAGAAAGAAAAAAGAATCAAGGACATTGAAGAAAATCTGAGAGAGATATCAGACAACCTTAAGCGCTCAAATATCTGAGTCATGGGTATTCCAGAAGGGGAGGAAAATGGAGATTGCATTGAAAACATATTCAATAAAATAGTGGCAGAAAACTTGCCAGGTATAGGAAAAATCACAGATCTTCAGATCCAGGAAGCTCAACAATCTCCAAACATATTCAACCCAAAAAGGTCTTCTCCAAGACATGTTATAGTCAAATTGGCAAAAATTCAAAGACAAAGAGAGAATCTTAAAAGCTGCAAGAGAGAAGCGTCAAATCACCTATAAGGGAGCCCTGATCAGGCTAACATCAGACTTTTCATCACAAACCCTAAAAGCTAGAAAGGAATGGGATGGTATTTTCAAAATACTAAAAGACAAAGATTGCCAGCCAAGAATACTCTACCCTGCAAGGCTATCCTTCTGAAACGAAGGGCAAATAGTATATTTCTCAGACAAACAATAACTGTGGGAGTTCACTACCACATGACCACCCTTACAAGAAATACTCAAGGGAATACTGGGTTTGGTTTCTGTAAAATAACTACCACTGCCATAAAAACCCAAGAAAAATCAAAACCCACTAGTATAATAAAAATGGCATTCATGAAGAGAAAACAAACAAACCAAAATGCTATCTACAACCTAAGGAACCAACAAACACAGAAACCAAACAGTAAATCAGAAAGCAAGGAACAAAAGACACCTAAGATAACCAAACAACCAATAAAATGCTAGGAATAAATCAACACCTTTCAATAACAACTCTTAATGTAAAAGGCTTAAATTCCCCAATCAAAAGACACAGACTGGCTGACTGGATCAAAAAGGAGGACCCAACTATATGCTGCCTACAAGAGACCCACCTCACCCATAAAGATTCACATAGACTAAGAGTGAAAGGATGGAAAAAGATTTACCATGCAAACAGAAAAGAAAAACGAGCTGGAGTAGCTATTCTTATATCTGACAAAATAGACTTTAAACTAAAAACCATAAAAAGAGACAATGAGGGACACTACTTAATGATAAAAGGACTGATGCATCAAGAAGACATAATGATCATAAATATGTACGCACCCAATGTTGGAGCAGCCAGATTTATAAAACAAACTCTATTAGAACTAAAGACGGAAATAGACACTAATACCACGATAGCAGGGGACCTGAACACCCCACTGTCAATATTAGACAGATCATCTAGGCAAAGAATCAGCAGAGAAACACAAGATCTAAACAATACTCTAGACCAATTGGACATGGCAGATATCTACAGAACATTCCACCCAACAACCTCAGAATATTCATTCTTCTCATCAGCACATGGATCATTCTCCAGGATAGATCACATATTAGGTCACAAATCAAGTCTCAATAAATTCAAAAAAATTGGAATTATCCCATGTATTTTCTCAGACCACAATGGATTAAAACTAGAAATTAATAACAAACGAAACTATGGAAAATATACAAACACATGGAAATTAAACAGCATTCTACTTAATGACATATGGGTCCAAGAAGAAATCAAGCAGGAAATCAAAAAATTTATTGAAACTAATGAAAATAATGATACATCATAACAAAACCTGTGGGATACTGCAAAAGCAGTATTAAGGGGGAAATTTATTGCATTAAATGCTCACCTCGGAAGAATGGAAAGATGGCAAGTGAACAACCTAACACTTCACCTTAAAGAACTAGAAAAACAAGAACAATCCAAACCTAAAGTTAGCAGACGGAAAGAAATCATTAAGATCAGAGGAGAACTGAATGAAATTGAAACCCAAAAAACAATACAAAAGACCAATGAATCAAAAAGCTGGTTTTTTAAAAAGATAAATAAAATTGACAAACCATTAGCATGGCTAACAAAAAAAAGAAGAGAGAAGACACAAATAACAAAAATTAGAAATGAAAAAGGCGATATTACAACTGATTCATCTGAAATACAAGGAATCATTCGAGACTACTATAAACAACTATATACGCCAACAAATTTGAAAATCTGGAGGAAATGGATAAATTTCTGGACACACACCAGCTCCCAAAACTGAACCATGAAGACGTAGAAAATTTGAACAGACCAATAACAATAAAGGAGATTGAAGCTGTTATCAGAAGGCTCCCAACAAAGAAAAGCCCAGGACCAGATGGATTCACAGCAGAATTTTACCAAACATTCAAACAGGAATTGACACCGATTCATTACAAACTATTCCAAAAGATTGAAACGGACGCAAATCTCCGAAACTCATTCTATGAAGCAAACATCATCCTGATACCAAAACCAGGTAAAGATATAACCAAAAAAGAAAACTACAGGCCGATATCCTTGATGAATATAGATGCAAAAATCCTCACTAAAATACTAGCAAACAGAATACAGCAACACATACGTAAAATTATTCACCACGATCAAGTGGGATTCATCCCAGGGATGCAAGGTTGGTTCAACATATGCAAATCAATAAATGTGATATACCATATTAATAAAGTCAAACACAAGGACCATATGATTATCTCTATAGATGTTGAAAAAGCATTTGATAAAATTCAGCACTCATTCATGACAAAGACCCTCTATAAGTTAGGTATAGAGGGAAAATATCTCAACATAATTAAAGCCATAAATGACAAACCCACTGCCAATATCATCCTGAGTGAGGAAAAGCTCAAAGCTTTTCCTTTAAGAACAGGAAATAGACAAGGATGCCCACTCTCACCACTCCTATTCAACGTAGTGTTGGAAGTACTAGCCAGAGCAATCAGAGAAGAGAAGGAAATAAAGGGCATCCAGATTGGACAAGATGAAGTCAAACTGTCCCTGTTGGCAGATGACATGATCCTATATATCGAACAGCCTAAAACATCTACAAAAAAACTTTTGGAATTGATAAATGATTTCAGCACAGTAGCAGGATACAAAATCAACACACAAAAATCAGTAGCATTTCTTTTCTCCAATAGTTTACATGCAGAACGAGAAATCAAGAAAGCCTGCCCGTTTACAATAGCCACCAAAAAAATAAAATACTTAGGAATTGAGTTAACCAAGGATGTGAAAAATCTCTATAATGAGAACTACAAACCACTGCTGAGAGATATTAGAGAGGATACAAGAAGATGGAAAGATATCCCATGCTCTTGGATTGGAAGAATCAACATAGTGAAAATGTCCATACTACCCAAAGTGATATACAAATTCAATGCAATCCCCATCAAAATTCCAAAGACATTTTTCTCAGAATTGGAAAGAACTATCCAGACATTTATATGGAATAATAAAAGACCACGCATAGCCAAAGCAATGCTGAGCAAAAAAAATAAAGCTGGAGGCATAACACTACCCGACTTTAAGCTATACTACAAAGCTATAATAACCAAAACAGTATGGTACTGGCATAAAAACAGACACACTGACCAATGGAATAGAATAGAGAATCCAGAAATCAACCCACACCTTACTGCCATCTGATCTTTGACAAAAGCACCAAGCCTATTCACTGGGGAAGGGACTGCCTCTTCAGCAAATAGTGCTGTGAGAACTGGATATCAATATGCAGGAGAATGAAACTAGACCTATACCTCTCACCATATACTAAAATCAATTCAAAAGGGATTAAGGATTTAAATATACACCCTGAAACAATAAAACTTCTTAAAGAAAACATAGGAGAAACACTTCAGGAAATAGGACTGGACACAGACTTCATGAATACGACCCGAAAAGCACGGGCAACCAAAGGAAAAATAAAGAAATGGGATTATATCAAACTAGAAAGCTTCTGCACAGCAAAAGAAACAATTAACAGAGTTAAAAGACAACCAACAGTGTGGGAGAAAATATTTGCAAAATATTCATCTGACAAAGGATTAATATCCAGAATATACAAGGAACTCAAACAACTTTACAAGAAAAAAACAAGCAACCCAATTCAAAAATGCGCAAAAGAGCTAAGTAGGCATTTCTCTAAGGAAGATATACAAATGGCCAACAGACATATGAAAAAATGCTCAACATCACTCAGCATCCGGGAATTGCAAATCAAAACTACACTGAGATACCATCTCACCCCAGTTAGGATGGCTAAAATCCAAAAGACTCTGAACGATAAATGCTGGCAAGGTTGCAGAGTAAAAGGAACTCTCATACATTGTTGGTGGGACTGCAAAATGGTGCAGCCTCTATGGAAATTGGTATGGAGGTTCCTCAAACAATTGCAGATAGATTTACCATATGACCCAGCTATCCCACTGCTGGGAATATACCCAGAAGAATGGAAATCATCAAGTCAAAGTATACCTGTTCCCCAATGTTCATTGCAGCACTCTTTACAATAGCCAAGAGTTGGGACCAGCCCAAATGTCCATCATCAGATGAGTGGATACGGAAAATGTGGTATATCTACACAATGGACTACTACTCAGCTGTAAAAACAAATGAAATACTGCCATTTGCAACAACATGGATGGACCTTGAGAGAATTATATTAAGTGAAACGAGTCAGGCACAGAAAGAGAAATATCACATGTTCTCACTTATTGGTGGGAGCTAAAAATTAATATATAAATTCACACACACACACACACACAAAAAAAAAACTGGGGGTGGGGTGGGGGGAAGAAGATATAACAACCACAATTCCTTGAAGTTGATATGACAAGCAAACAGAAAGCACATTGTTGGGGGGGAGGGAGGAGAGGGAGGAGAGAGGGAAGTTTTGGTAAGGGGCAATGATAATCAACCACAATGTATATCGACAAAATAAAATTTAAAAAAAAAAAAGAATAGTGAACTCTGAAGCTCTAAAAAAAAAAAAAAAAAAAAAAAAAGACATAGGCTGGCTGAATGGATACAAAAACACAACAGCCCATCCATGTGCTACCTACAAGAAATATACCTTACCTCCAAAGACACAAGTAAACTAAAAGTAAAGGTAAGGAAAAAGATATTCCATGCAAGTTCAGAACAAAAGTGAGCAGGAGCAGCTATATTTAAATCAGATAGAACAGACTTCAAATCAAAATCTGTATGAAGAGATAAAGAAGGGCACTATATAATGATAAAGAGATCAATAGAGCAAGAGGGTATAACAATAATAAATACTTATGCACCCAACACTGGAGAACCCAAATACATAAAGCAAATATTATCAGATCTAAAGGGAGAGATACACACCAACACAATAATAGTTGGAGACTTTAACACCCCACCCTCAACATTAGACAGATTATCAAGATGGGAAATCAATGATGAAACAATGGCTTTAAATCTCACCACAGACCAGATGAACCTAGCAGAAACTTACAGAACATTTCATCCAACAGCTGCAGGGTACACATTCTTCTCATCAGCACATAGAATATTCTCCAGGATTGATCATATGCTAGGACACAAAATAAGTCTTAACCAGTTCAAAAACAGAAAAAAAAAAAAGAAATTATATCAGGTATTTTTTTTTTAACATAATGGAATAAAACTAAAAATCAATCGCAAGAACTTTAAAAACCACACAAATAGATGGAAATTAAACCACATGCTCCTAAACAACCAATGGGTCAAAGAAGAGATTAAGAAGAAAATAAAAAATTTCTTGAAACTAATTAGGGCAAAAACACAACATACCAAAACCTGTGGGATACAGCCAAGGCAGTATTAAGAGGAAAGTTTACATCCATAAACTCGTACCTAAAAAAAAAAGAAAGATTTGAAATAAGCAACCTGACAATGCACCTCAAGAGACTAGAAAAGCACGAATAAACAAAATCCAAAATAAGTGGAAGAGAAAAAAAAAAGAAAATTCAAAGCAGAAATAAACAAAATTTAGATTAAAATACAATAAAAAGATAAAATCAAATGAAAAGTTGGTTTTTTGCAAAGATAAATAAAATTGACCAACCATCTGCTAAACTAATCAAGAAAAACGAAAATGAAATCAGGGATGCAAATGGAGACATTACAACTGATACTACTGAAATACAAAGGATCCTTAGAGACTATTATGAACAACTACATGCCAACACATTTGATACCTAGAGGAAATGGATAAATTCCAGGGCACATATGACTGTCAAGATTAAACCAAGGAGAGATAGAAAACTTGAATAGACCAATACCAAATAACAAAATTGAATCAGTAATAATAATAAAAAAAAATCTCCCAATAAAGAATAGCCCATGGCCAGGTGGCTTTACTGCTGAGTTCTACCAAACATTTAGGAGAACTAATACCAATACTCAAAAAATTGAAGTGGATAAATTTCTTCCAAACTCATACTACAAAGCCAGCATTACACTGATAGCAAAACCAGGCAAGGACACAATAACAAAAAAGAAAATTACAGGCCAATATTCCTAATAAACATAGATGAAAAATCCTCAGTAAAATACTAACATACCAGATCTAACAACACATGAAAAAGATTATATATTGTGACCAATTGGGTTTTACCCCAGGGATGTAAATGTGTATTTCCACATACACAAATCAGTAAATGTAATACTTCACATCAACAGAATGAAATAAAAAAATGATCATCTTGATAGGTACACAAAAAGCATTTGATAAAATTCAGCATTCTTTCGTGATAAAAACTCTCAGCAAATTAGGTGAAGAAGGGAAGATTCTTAACACAATGAAAACTATTTATCACAAACCCACAGCTGGGATCCTACAGAACTGCAACAAGACAAAGACAACCACTCTCACCACTTTTATTCAACATGCAGCTGTTAAGTCCTAGCCAGAGCAATTAGGCAAAAAGATATAAAGAGCATACAAATTGGAGAGGAGGAAGTCAAATTGTCTCTGTTCACAGAGGACATGATTTTATATAGAGAGAAACCTAAAGGCTCCCTTAAAAAACTCCTAGATCTGATGAACAAATTCAGTAGAGTTGCAGGATTTTAAAATCAACACACAAAAATTGGTAGCATTTCTGTACACCAACAACTGACTAGCAGAAAAAGAAATCAAGAAAGCAATCCCATTTACAATAGCAACAGCAACAACAAAAATAAAATACCTAGGAATAAATTTAACTAAGGAGGTGAAAGACATCTATAGGGAAAACTACAAAACACTGACTAAAAAGATTCTAAAAGATACATAAAAATGGAAAGATATCTCATGTTTATGGATTGGAAGAATCAGTATTGTCAAAATGTCCATACTACCGAAAGTGAGGCACAGATTCAGTGCAATCCCTATGAAAATACCAATGACATACTTCATAGAAGTAGCAAAAAAAAAAAAAAAAAATCTAAAAATTTACATGGAACAACAAAACACCCTGAAAAGCCAAAGCAGATCTGAACAAAATGAACAAAGTGGGAGGCATCGTATTCTATGACTTTATGCCACAAAGCTATAGTAATCAAAACAGCCCGGTACTGTCACAAAACCAGACACATAGACCAATGGAACAGAATAGAGAATTAAGAAATAAATCCATGAACCTACAGCCAACTGATTTTTGACAAAGGAGGCAAGGACACATTGAGGAAAGTACAGTCTTTTCAATAAATGGTGATGGAAAAATTAGAAATCCATATGCAGAAGACTGAAACTAGACCCTTATCTCTCACCAGATATAAAAATCAACTAAAAATCGATTAAAGAATTAAATGTAAGACCCTGAACTATAAAATTTCTGGAAGAAAACAACAGGGGAAATGCATCAGTACATAGGACTGGGCAAAGGTTTTATGAATAAGAACTCAATAGCAAAGGCAATAAAAGCAAAAATAAAAATGGGATTATATCCAACTACAAAGCTTCTGCATTTCAAAGGAAACAATCAACAGAGCAAAGGAGACAGCCTGCAGAATGATTGAATATATTTTCAAACTATTCATTCAACGAGGATTTGATATTCAGAATATGCAAGGAACACAAATGGCTTAATAGTAAAAAAAAAAAACAATTAAAAAACAGGGAAAGGAGATGAATAGACATTTCTCAAAAGAAGACATACGAATGGCCAACAGGTACAGGAATAGTGCTCAGCATCACTCATCATAAGAGGAACACAACTGAAACCACAATGAGATGTCATTTCACCCCAGCTATTATCAAAAAGTGAGAAAATAAGTGCTGGCGAGGAGGCAGAGAAAGGGGAACACTTCTTCACTGTTGGTGGGACTGGAAATTAGTACAGCCATTATCAAAACAGTATAGAGTATTCTCAGACAAGTACAGATAGAACTGCCATACTATCCAGCAATCCCACTACTGAGTATATATCCAAAGGAAAGGAAATCTACATGTTGAAGGGATACCTGCATTCTCGTGTTAATTGCAGCTCTACTCACAATAGCCAAGACATGGAGCCAACCTAAATGTCCTTCAGTGCATGATTAGATAAAGAAACATAATAGTACACAGCCTTAAAAAAGAATGAAACTCTGCCATTTGCAGCAACATGGATGAGCTTGGAGAAAATTAAGCTAATAAGAAATAAACCAGGCTCAGAAAGAGAAATACCACATGTTCTCACTCATATGTGGAAGCTAAAACACTTGATCTTGTAGAACTAGAGAGTAGCACAGTGGTTACTAGAGACTGGTGGGGAGAAGGGGAGAGAGGGATGGGGAGAGGGTGGTCCATGAATTTAGAGAGAGGGGAGGAATAAGATCTAGGTTCTAAAGCAATATGTGGAGACTAAACAAATTACTGCATAACTTCAAGTAGCTAATTGAGATGAGGTTGAATGTTCCCAACACAAAGAGGTGACAAATGTTTGAGGTGATGGATATGCTAAACACCCCAGTATGACCACTGCACACTATATAAATGAATCAAATATCACATTGCACGTCATAAATACATACAATTATCATGGGCCAATTAAGAAAAAATAAATTAAAAAGAAAAAAATTCAGAGACAGAAGTAGATGAGAAGTTACCAGGAACTGGGGGGAAGGAATAATGAGAAGTCGTTGCTCATTGGGTGCCTCAGGGTTTTTGTTCAGGATGAGGGAAAAGTTTTGGAAATAGTGGGGTGGTCACACAGCATTGCGAATGTAATTAATTCCATAAACTGTATGTTTAAAAATGCTTAAAATGGCAATCCTTATATTACGTGTATTTTACCACAATACAAAAAAATATATCTATGTATCATCTATCTATCATTATATATTATATATCTCAAGCTAGTGCATGCAGAATCTGGATCCACACTCTGGTTGTTTGATTCTGCATTGTGTATTCTTTATAGACTATCAGATAGAGTCATAAAACTTAAAACACTTTGAAAACTGTCAAGCACTGTTGACCTTCAGTCCCTCAAAGAGTTTTGTCATAAATTCATTGTACACCCTGCGTTGCCCAGTACATGCCCAGCGCAGAGCATGTGTTCAGTAGGGAGGCTTGAGACACAGTGCTCTCTCCACACCCAGGGTGGTGTGCAAGCTTTTGTCTATGCCCTTTGGGAAGCTCTTATGTTCCTAAAGAGATCACAGCTGCACTAGCATTGGGCCAGGCCATACTTCAATTCTGGATGTAGGAGTCACAAAACCTGTTTGTAGGTTGTGCTGCTGCCATTTAAGGACTATGTGAACTTGGGAAAGTCATTTATTCCACCTGAGACTCAAGTTCCTTGTTTTTAAAATGAGGAGAATAATCCCTATCTGGGTCTTGCATGTGCACAAGATTGAAAATTCTTTGTCAACTCTGTAAGTCACCTTATGGTTCTTGGCTTTTGTTAAATGGGTGTACAGTGAAGACACAAAGACTGCTACGCAGAATCCCAGCAGGGCCTGTTCACACAGTGTGAGTTCAGTTGCCAGCACACAAGAGGCACCCGGGATGTGCACTTTCGTGGTGTGATGTAACGTTCAGAGTCAGACCTTTCATCTGCTGGCTGCTCAGTGGAGCAAGTAGATGTTCTTGTCCCGAAAGCTTCACTAGCCATGCAGCTCCTTGTCTCTCAAAGCTACATATAGGGTGGCTCTCCCCTGCCTCTCAGCAGCCTTCTTGCTGGTTGGGTTGGCCATGAGGAGCTTACTCTTGGTCCTGGTCCTCGTCTTGCTCTCCCATGTTCTGCCAGGTAAGATGGAACGCCCTCTCTGTGGAAGTGGGAACAGTGAAGGATGGGGGGTGTAAGATTCTGCAAGAGAAAAGCAGGAGCTGTATGCAGGAAGCTGAACCAGAGGGGGATGAGAGCAGAGACGGAGGCTCTGGCTGCTGCAGGGAGTGCAGAGGAAATGCTGAGGCCACGTAACGGGAAGTGACTCTCTTCAGAGAAGAAACTGGTTCTGGATTTTGGTTTGGGGAGTCTATGATGTTTGAGGGGAAGGTTGTGCTGATGATATTGGCAGAAGTGGGGCTGAGCGGCAGGATGAGACCTTTAGAGGATACGTGGGACTTGGGGTGGAGGGAGACTGTTCCTTGAGGACTCTTAGAACTTGTCACCCATGTCATTTTTTATTCATTTAGAAGCCAAGGCAAATTTTTTGCTGAGCAGAATATGCAAACAGAGTTGGTTGTTAAAATGTGTTAAGTGAACCTACAGTAAGATGGAATCCCATGGACCATCAGTGTGAGGGGTCAGAGTTTACATTCTCTGGACAGAAGCCAGCAGCTTGATAATACGGAGAAGAGTCCAGTCAAGTGACTAAAGTGGAGGCTCTTGAAATTGTTCTGCTTGTGGTTTTCTGGGGCCATCAGAATGCTCCCACCCCCTGCCTCAAAACTTCGTATTCAAAAGATACCACTTAAGGGCCAACTGTGAAGTATTTAAAAGGCAGACACAGATGAGGATAATGCTGAGTCTGCTGCTGCTGTCCTGGGTGGCAGGACCTCTGGACACCCTGCACTGTGTCTCCACTGGACCCTTTTGTCCCCAGAGAGCTGCACCAGTGCTAGGGAGCACATTGCAGGCTCTTGGTCATACCACATTGATTATTGTCATACCAGAAAGGCCCAGTCCATAATCCCATGGGAGCAACTGGGTGGAGAGACCGGGAAGGCTTAACACGAAAGAGTGGATGGCTCAGGCGGGTGACTCGGGGCCACGCTCACCCTCTTCAACTGCCTTCCCGCCACACCTCCTCCACCCCTTGGCTTCCAGAGGCACCCAGATCTTAAAGTCTAGGAAAATTACTAATGTGAGATTTAGGTATGTGCTCCAGATATTTTAAACCATTTCATACTTACTTTCCCATGGAATACTCTTAAGTATCCTGTGATTAAACTAGAGCAGGCAGTAGGGTGCTTGACAAAAAGTCATACTGAATGTTATTGGGGATACAGGGGTAGAATCATGAGCTTCTAAAATTCTAGTTCCCTGATGGTTCTTTCTTCATGCTGACACTCTGCGTAGCTATCCCAGACCCTGCACGCCTTTCAGTGTGGGGCCACTGCAGAACCCTGGAACTGCTCCAACATCTGAATGCTCGTTCTATAACCAATCATCCCAAGATGGATCTGCGGGGCCTTGTTATCTGTATGTGACTCATTAGTGATTCATGTAATTGTGGACCATGGGAGCTAACAGCCCATAATAGGGCCCTGGAAAGTAAAATAATGGTAACTGAAAGGGGGGCATCCAGCCATAAAATGTTTTGGATGTCTTTGATCATTTCCAATTTATCATTACAAAGTTATAAAGTATAGCCTTAGGTCTAATTTATCCACACTGCAGGATGCTGACTGTGCACTAACCTTTGTTTCTGTTGGCAGTTACAAGTGGACCAAATGCATACATCAAAAATATCTTTTCTTCATGCTGGCGAATGAAAGGTACCTGCAAGAGAAAATGCTCAGGAAGCGAAATATATCATATTGTTTGTGATCCATATTATTTGTGCTGCACAACAAAACAATATTTACCTGTGCTGGGTGGGAAGTAGTTGTGAGTGTCTGAAGGCTCCTGCTGATTTCCACTGGGAACCCAGATCCTTCTCAGTAGCACCATCTCATTAAAACGACGGCATTGGCGTTTCAGTGTTTTTATGTCTGCTGTGTTTGTCTTTATTGTCTCTCCTATGGAAATTGTCTCCTAATTAAATTCCTTGTCTTCAGTATTTTTCTTTTCATTAATTTATTACTTATCAAAATTCACTTAAAAACTGTTTTGAAGTATAACATACAATTGGAAAAGTGCACAAACATCTTGATGACTTTCATGAATTCAACACACGTGTGTAACCAGCACCCAGATCAAGAAAATAATATTTTAACATCCCAGGCATGACCAGTCATTACCCCACAAAGGATAATCCCTGGCCTGACTCCTAGTAGTGATGTCCTGACACCTGGTTTTGAATTTTCTATAAATGGAATCATACAGCAGCTTCTCCTTTGTGTCTGGCTGCTTCTACTCTACATTATTTTTGTGAAAATTAATCATATCATTTCATGTAACTGTAGTTTATCATACTCAGTGATATACAGTATTACATTAAAGAATATATCAATATTTATTTGAATATTGTAGATGGTCATATTTGTAGTTTCCAGGTTTTGGCTCTTATAAACAGTACTACGGCGAACATTACTGTACATGTTTTTTGAGGCATGTAAACTAGGGTACTTCAAAAGACCTGTGGAAAGATTCATGCTATCTTTTAGTTCTATTTTTCTGCAAACTTTTGGAAGTTCGTTCACACAGGTGTTTCTGTGGGCATATACCTGGGAGTGGAATTGCTGCATCACAGGTTATGCACAGGTTCAGTGTTAGCAGAGAGACATTACTTGACTGTCTTCTGAATTGGTTGTCCCAGTCTGTGCTCCCACTCACAGCTTCTGAGAGTGCTTGTGACGTTACATCCTCAACCAAAACTTGTATTTTCTGCCTTTTTCCATTCTCGGGGGCATATAGTAATGGCACATGGTGGTTTACTTTGTGTTTCACTGATGACTAATGAAGCTGAACACCTTTTCAGATATTAATTGGCTATTGAGTGACCCTTATTTGTGATGCGCCTGTCTGAGTCTTTTATCCATCTGTCTATTGGATTATCTCTTTGTCTACTTGGGAAACTACTAAGGAACACTCATTATTTAACATTAAAAATAATGAAGTAAAAGGCACATTGAAAACAGTTAAGTGAAATTTTGAGTATGTTGTTGTTTACAGTGCACAGATAAAGAAATTTTGTATTACTTAGTATGACCAGGCCATAAAAATGTTTCCATTAAATATTATTAAGATAAAACACTCAAGTTAATAATGATTTAGCCCCCTTATTCTTTGAATAGGTTTTCAGCAGAATGAGGCAGTGAGAGAAAAGCACTGCTTCCAGTATTACAGGACAGAAAGCGTAGGTTTGTTTTTGAGGGGCGAACTCCTGGGAGGGGCGCCATCAAAGTTTGGAGCTTTGAATGAACACTAGCTGCTGTGATTGTGAAACATGCATCCTGGGCGGATTATATCCCGAGACAGAACTCAACTCTTTTGGCTCTTCCAAGAAACAAAGATGATCATATACACAGCCAAGTCTTGTTTTAATTCTGTTAACACCACTCCTGCCATGAGCTACCTGGACAGCCTGATGGTTTCCTTTTCAGGTGGGGAGAGTAGGTAGTGTAGATTGTTCCTGATCCACTACAACCAAATGCATAGCGATCTTCCTCTTCTTCTGTTTTTAGTGTCTACTGTTGTGGGCTTGTTTGGTCCACATATGTTTGTGGACTAAATTAGGCTGGATTTAATTTTCTAACTTAATAGCCATCTGTGGTATGAATTTCATCAGGACTCTGAATAGTAGTGAAGTTACAACCGTTCTGAGCTCTGCTCCCTCATCCTGTCCATCTAAAGCCACTCAGCTACTTCTGAGAGACCTCGGGTGTGTCTTATGTGACCTCCCTGAAAGTTACTTTGTGTTTTTCTTGTCTGGATGTCTGTGTGATGTCTGCTACTGGAAATTTGACAGGAAGCTGTGCTCTTTCCTCTGCAGCTGTCACTGGGGTTGATGTGGCCCTATCCACACTGGTGTCTCTCAGTGTCCTTTGGAGTGAAGACGCTGCCGCCTTCCTGCAGGCTCCACTGAGCGAGCTTCATGCTGTGATCCATACTGAGATGGAGCAAATGCTTCTGTTCTGTATTTTTTTTTTTTTTTTGTCTCCTAGGCATCAAATCAATGCTATGCATGGTCTCAGGCCTCAGAGTCCCTTTTAAAAACAACATTTACTGCCACTTCCTGCAATCTCTTTCTTAGTTAGTCTAGCTAAGGGCTTGTCAATTTGGGAAACAGAGCTAAGGTGCTCAGCTGACACTTGGCTCCCAGGAGGTGAGGCGCCTTGTAGTGGTGACTCCAGCCCCTGGAACAGTGGGACTTGGCAATATCTCAGTCTGTGTGGGGTTAGGTGTAGTGTCAGCAAGGACCTGGGATGGCAGGTGCAGCTGTTGTTTGGGCCTCGTGGGGCAGCGAGCAACACAGAGCTGACTCCACTCCCTGGGGAAAGGGGAGTCTCAGTAGCTGAGTCTCTAGGGGAATGGTTTAGCTCCTGGGAGGCAGGGTACTAGAGCTGGTCAGCCAGTAGGGCAGGGTGTCTCATCTCAGCCATTGCTCTGTTTTTTTGGGACACTGGACATCAGCTCAGCCCTGGGACATGTAGCTGCCAAGCTTGTCCAAGCAGCTCCTTGGCCAAGACACCAATTTCCCAGGGGGTGATCTGCCACTTCAGCTCAGTCCTGGGGGATGGTGTACAGCCACTACTGGGAGGAGTAATTAAAGATTTCCCCAGAGGGAGTGCACAGCTTCAGCTCTGGTATAGCTGCAGCTGGGAGAGGTGGTGCAGGGGCTGGCTCGAGCACAGCTTAGCCCCTTGGGTAGGTGTGAAGGCTAAGGTCGGTAGGGGAAGTGTGAGCAGTTGAATGGCAGCTTAGCCTCTGAGATGAAGGGTGTCACGCCTGGTGTAAGTCACCCTCCAGCAGCAGTTCCAGTTCCAAGATGGCATAGCACAGTAGCCTCGTGGGCCACAGAGGGTGAGGCACGGTGTCAGCTCCTTTTGGGGAGCACAGCTGTGTGAACTCCAGCTTTCTCAGCAGGGCTTAGTGCCTGTGTAGACGGCTGGAGTCTCCAGTGGTGAGGACTTTAAGTGTCCAAGGTGTTGATGGGTCTGCTGGGGTCTTGCTGGCCTTTTTCCTGAGGGAGAAGTTCTCCGGCTCCCAGCTGGCCCTGGCTGGGGGCAGGGCATGTGGCGGGGGGGTGGTGCAATGCAGACCAGATGTTTTACTCCATTCACTATGTGGCTGTCCTGAGTCTGTGCTCATTAGCACTCTGTCACTCCTTTGATGTACTCGGATGCTCTCCTTTGGTTATTTTTGCCTAAACATAGTTGTTCTTTCATAGTTTTGTCTGTCTTTGTGGGAGATGAATGGCAGCGTCCTGTACCCAGCCGCCTTGCCCTGCCCCCGTCTCAACAGGTGTTTCTGAATGAGTGGATGTCTACGTGAGGGGAGCATCACATTTCCCTTTTTAAAGTTGAGAGAGCTCAGATAAATTATCTAGTTTTTAAAAACCTAGACACAGTCCAAATGTCAGTTCAGTGTTTTCCTACTCAACTGTAATCACCACTCTCCCAAACATGGAACTCATTCACTCATTTAGCTCAAATACTGTGGCACCTGCTATGAGCTGCTTTTTTTTGAGGGGGGTGGATTGATATTTTTATTGAGATATAATTTACATACCATAAAATTTATCCTTTTAGAGTATGTTATTCACTGTTTTTTTAAATTGGTTATGAATATTCATGACATACAAAGCTGATTGTCACCCCTCATGCCCATGATGTGAGAGCCAGATTCATGCTGGCAGCATACCCATTACCAGAAATTGAATTTGTACCCCATGTCCCCCACCCAATCATCCCCAACATCCCTCTCCCTCCCTTCCTCCCCACTCCACATTGTAGCCCAAGGAATGTTCTCTCCCTCTGCAAGTCCAATGCACTACTGTGGTCTTTCTTTCCTTCCTTCTTTCTCTCTGTGTGTGCAAAAATCATCGCACGCAGGCCCTGCCCTGAAACATACTGAGGGGCGATCGGCCTAGTGATGAGGAGCACTGGTCCAGAGACAGACTGGCCTGTATTCACATCCCTGTGCTTCAACTTACTGCTTTATGACCTTGGACACATTGCTTAAAAGCTCAAGGCCTTAGTTTTTGTAATATAAATTCCAATTATAATCAAACCTACCTTGTGTACAAAGCTCAAATGAGATAATATAGAGTATTCATTAGGGTGCTTGACATGTTGGCTAATACTGTTATTATTACTATCACTACCACTAATGTTTATCTGCTTTTCTGGATGGGAAGACTTAAATGTGGATGGATAATGAATACAATGCGGGCTTTGGAGTGAGACCGACTCAGTTAACATTACAGCGGGCCTCTCACAGCCCATATCACTTTGGGCAAGTTAATTTCTCTCTGCTTCAGTTTCTGGATCAGTCAGGCTTTAGTTGCAGATACAGGAACTGAATGATATTTTTGAGGCAGAAAGAGGTGTTATACGGTGAATCAGGTGCTCAGCACATGTGCGAGGGGCTGGGAGCAGGCTGTAGGCTGGGCCTGCAAGAATGACTCTCAAAACAACTTTGGGAATTGGTTGGTCAAGAGCACAAATGCTGTAGCGTGGTCAGAAAGCTGGGTCATCAGCAAAACCTGTGCCAGCTGCCAGCCCCATGGTGACATTTCAGCCATAATCTGGGGGACATGAAGCTGCTGCCGAAACCCCTGTCTAGTGTGAGAAGCCACACCTGCAGATCGGCCTCAGCAAAACCAAGGTGTTCACTCTGCCACCTATCCTTCACTTAACTGAGTCCTAAAACCCTCTCCCACATCTGATGGGAAGAAACACAGCAAGAAGAAGAATAATGAAACGCTTATGTAGCACTTTGTGTTTTTGTTATTAAAGCATAATTGAATATACATATTTTTGGGGGTATGACATTGACTACCATCACTTGTGTACAACATGTGTTGATCAAATCAATATTATTAGCATATTCATTATTACAAATCGTACTTATTCTTTATGCCCCTTATCCAACCTCTCCCCATCCCGCTCTATCTCTCCCCCGACTTCTAATAACCATAGATTTGTTCCTCCTTCTCAAAGATCAATGGTTTTTCTGTTGATTTGTTGCTGAGATGACCTATCCAGTGCTGAGAGAGGGGTGTTCAGGTCCCCCACTATCGTTGTAGAGCAGATGCTTCTTCTATTACTCTGGAGTGAGCTTTGTGGAGAGAGAGGTCCTCTTTTTTTTTTTGGTCTCTGCTGGTGACTCTCCCGTGTCAATACGTAGCACTTACTTTGTGCTGGGCAGGGTTCCATGAACTTTTTAGATGACTCATAAAACCCTCCCAGTGGTAGCTAGTGGTGGGGCAGGGTTTGAACACAGGCTGAGTAGCTGCAGACTATATGTGCTTATGTGCCATGTCATACCATCTCTCCTAAAGCACAGCTGGAGCTCAAGCTGCGAGTCTGGCAGCACTTAGATCCCTGATCTCTGTGGACTGGAAAGCCTGCCAGAAGGAGGTGGAGACGGCTGCTGCTTATTAACCATCGGTCTCAGTCTCTTGATTAACAGAATGACAAATTAACCACCTGCCTCAGTGTCTGCATCTGTGAAAATGGGGTAATAAAAACACTCAAATTGTCGAGCTGTTGTATGGGTTACATGAATTAAAACATGTGTAACACTCAGAACAGTGCCTGACACATAGTAAGCGCCACATAAGGTTTATTGTTGCTGAAGTTTTTGCTATTATGACATCCACCAGTATATTCTTTGTTCATTTCAACCACATTTTGGTGGTATATTATCAGCAAGTTCCTATTTTAGGCAAAGGAAGGCCTAGAGTTTTCCTTTGGATAAGTTCAGGTGTGTATGCAAGATTGTACACAGAGCTTGTGCAATTGATTAGGTGTGGTAGGAATGGGTGATCTGAATCAAATATCAAATTATGGGTGGAGAACGAGAGAAATGGTGAGAAATGTGTGATCAGGAGCCGGAGAGGGAGGAGTCAGAACAACAGTGATGTGGGCACGCAGCCGGCGAGAGGCTTCTTTGGTCAGGGAAGGTGGATGGTCACTCTTGCCCTGAGGGATGCTGTGCAGCCTTTTGTCTGGTAACTTCTCCAAAGGTGCCTGTTGGTGCTAGTTCCTTAGTCAGCAGAGCTGGATTATACCAGGGAAGAGGTGGGAAAATTTGACAAGGGGCTGAGGAGTCTCCTGGGAATGAAAAACAAGACCTGTTTTAAAAGGAATATCACTCAGAAACCAAGAAATAGGTGATCCTCCAGACTTCAGTTGTGGGACTCTGGGGTGTTTTAGAATATAGTACAGTAATACAACATTTCAGGTAGAGCAACACCAAAAGATCAGGAGATGGTTGATATTGAACAAATAGGTTATTACTCACAGTTCCCAAGAGGAAGGGGCATGCCACCTGTGTGGGGGAGGGGGTGGACACAAGGAAGTGCTGGAGTCGGTCAGCAGGCAGAGGCAGGAGGAGAAAACACGGGCAAGAGCTTTTCTCATGGTTTCCATGGAGAGTACAAGGAGGCAGGACAAGAAAATGTAAGACTGGCTAGTGTGGATAATTACATGAGGCTCTGGGGCACAGGGGCTGTCCCTAGGTGCCTGGTCCTGAGGTGTTTGGGGTGGGTAGAGAGTGGTCCAGAGCGTGAGAACCTGAGGAAGGAGGTCGATGAGGGGAGGACTCTGGGTTGGTTGGTTTGTATTTGGAAAGCACGCTTGTGGGCAAGTTGTTCACTTACTGTCTCTAGGAATTGGCTGACCCAGGGATAGACTGTCCCTCCAGAATTGACACAGCCCCAGATGTCAAATCATCAGAAAACAGAAAATAGAAGACATTGTTGTTTTTGTCTTTTCAGGCACCTGTAACAAAATACCTTAGACCAGGTGGCTTCTCACCAACAGACATTTATTTCTGACAGATCTAGAGTCTGGGACATCCAAGATTAACATACTGGCAGAGTCGATGTCTGGTGAGGGCCCTCTTCCTGGTTTATAGATGGTGACTTCCTCCTGTGTCTTCACATGTGAAAAGGACAAGGGGACTCTTTTTTTATATGAAAGGGACAAGGGCACCAATCCCATTCTTAAAAGTAGAGTAAAATAATAATTGCTGGGGACTGGAGGGCGGGTTAAATGGGGGGATATTGGTCAAAGAGTACAAACTTTCAGTTATAAGATATGTAAGTTCTAATGTACAGCATGATGTCTGTAGTTAGTAATACTGTATTGTCTATTTGAAATTTCATAGCAGAACCAATTTTAAGTGTCCTCACCCCCACCTTGCACTAATGGTAATTGTGGGTGGTGGTGATGTGTAAATTACTTTGATGTGGAATCATTACACAATGTATATGTATCCAGTCATCATTTTTATTTTATTTTATTATTTTATTATTTTATTTTATTTTGTTGATATACAATGTGGTTGATTATTGTGGCCCATTACCAAAACCTCCCTCCCTCCTCCCTCTCCCACCTCTCACCCAACAATGTCCTTTCTGTTTGCTTGTCGTATCAACTTCAAGGAATTGCAATTGTTATGTCTTCTTCCCCCCCCCGTTTTTTTTTTTTGTGTGTGTGTGTGTGTATGTGTGTATTTATTTATTTATTTTTAGCTCCCACCAATAAGTGAGAACATGTGATATTTCTCTTTCTGTGCCTGACTTGTTTCACTTAATATAATTCTCTCAAGGTCCATCCATGTCATTGCAAATGGCAGTATTTCATTCTTTTTTATAGCTGAGTAGTATTCCATTGTGTAGATGTACCACATTTTCCGTATCCACTCATCCGATGATGGGCATTTGGGCTGGTTCCAACCCTTGGCTATTGTAAAGAGTGCTGCAATGAACATTGGGGAACAGGTATACCTTCAACTTGATGATTTCCATTCTTCTGGGTATATTCCCAGCAGTGGGATAGCTGGGTCATATGGTAGATCTATCTGCAATTGTTTGAGGAACCTCCATACCATTTTTCATGGAGGCTGCACCATTTTGCAGTCCCACCAACAATGTGTGAGAGTTCGTTTTTCTCCGCAACCTCGCCAGGATTTATTGTTCAGAGTCTTTTGGATTTTAGCCATCCTAACTGGGGTGAGATGGTATCTCAGTGTGTTTTTCATTTGCATTTCCTGAATGCTGAGTGATGTTGAGCATTTTTTCATATGTCTGTTGGCCATTCGTATATCTTCCTCTTAGAAATGCCTATTTAGCTCTTTTGCGCATTTTTTAATTGGGTTGCTTGTTTTTTTCTTGTAAAGTTGTTTGAGTTCCTTGTATATTCTGGATATTAATCCTTTGTCAGATGTATATTTTGCAAATATTTTCTCTCACTCTGTTGGTTGTCTTTTAACTCTGTTAATTGTTTCTTTTGCTGTGCAGAAGCTTTTTAGTTTGATACAATCCCATTCGTTTATTTTTCCTTTGGTTGCCCGTGCTTTTGCGGTCATATTCATGAAGTCTGTGTCCAGTCCTACTTCCTGAAGAGTTTCTCCTATGTTTTCTGTAAGAAGTTTTATTGTTTCAGGGTGTATATTTAATTCTTTAATCCATTTTGAGTTGACTTTAGTGTATGGTGAAAGGTATGGGTCTAGTTTCATTCTCCTGCATATTGATATCCAGTTCTCCCAGCACCATTTGCTGAAGAGGCAGTCTCTTCCCCAGTGTATAGGCTTGGTGCCCTCGTCAAAGATCAGATGGCTGTAGGTGTGTGGGTTGATTTCTGGATTCTCTATTCCAGTCATCATTTGTACACCTTGAATGCACAATTTTTATTTGCCAATCATACCTTAATAAAATTGGAAAAAAATAGATGTAAAAAAATATCAGCTCTAAGGACTAAGGAAACATTTTAAAGTAAGAATGGCCTGAATCCAAGAGTTAAATTGAAAAATATCAGGCAGATGGCCTTAACCTATGTTGGTTTATAGCAATGATTAGCTCAGTTTCAGTGCTTGTTATCCACTGATACCTTCCACTTCCTGCCCAACTGTATTAGTCTGTCTTGTGTTGCTATAACAGAATATCTGAGACTGGCTAATTTATAAAGAACAGAGGTTTATTTGCTTACAATTCTGGGACACTTGTGTCTGGCATGGGCCTCAGGCTGCTTCTACTCATGGCGGAAAGTGGCAGGTAGCTGGCGGGTACAAGCAGATTACATGGTGATAGGGAGAGAGAGAGAGAGGAGGTGCCAGGGTCTTTTAAACAACCAGCTCTCATGGGAACTAATAGAATGAGAACTCAATCATTAATCCCCCCACCTAGGGAGAGCATTTATTCATTCACGAGGGATCGGCCCCCATGACTCTAACTGCCACACTGGGGATCAGATTTCCATGAGTTCTGGGAATACAATACATCCAAACCCCATCACCAACCCTTACAGTGTATTTTTGTTATACATGACTTTTCTTTCTAAACTTTAAGTTTTGGCATTCAAGTTCTTTCTTTAGTTTTTTTTTTAAATTTTAAAAATAAAAAAAAAATTAATAGACTTATTTTTAGAACAATATTAGTTTTACAGAAAAAATGAGCAGAAAATACAGAGTTACTATATATCCCCTCCCCCGCAACCCTGCACACACAGTTTCCCCTGTTATTAACATCTTGCATTTAGTGTGGTACATTTGATTCAACTGATGAATCAGTACTGAGACATTATTATTTACTAAAGTCCATGGGGTACATTAGGGTTCATTCTCTGTGTTGTACAATTCTATGGATATTGACAAATACATAATGCCATAAATCCACCATTACAATGTCATACAGAATAGTTTCATCATTTAAAAAATGTCCCATACTCCATCTATTCATTTCCCCCATGTTCCCCTGAACCATTACCAGCCACTTATTTTTTTTTACTGTTGCTATAGTTTTGCCCTTTCCAGAAGTCATATAGTTGGACTCATACATCATGTAGCCTTTTCAGAATGGCATCTTTCAATTGGCAATATGCACTTACGGGTACTCCATGTCTTTTTGTGGCTTGAAAGCTCCTTTCTTTTTAATGACGAATAACATTTCACTGCACTGATGCACCACAGTTTGGGTATCTATTTGCCTATCGAAGAATATCTTCCAGCTACTGAAAACTATAAACAAAGCTGCTATAGACATTCATGTGCACATTTTAGTATGGACAAAATTTTCAACTCATTTTGGTAAATACCTGGGAGCATGGTTGCTAGATTATAACGGTAAGCCTATGTTTGGCTTTGTAAGGAACTGCCGAGCTGTCTTCCACAGTGGCTGTACCATTTGCACTCCCACTAGCGATGGATGAGTTTCTATTTCTCCACATCCTAGCCAGCATTTGTGTTGTCAGTGTTTTGGATTTTAGCCATTTTAGGTGTGTAGTGGTGTCTCATTGTTGTTTTAATTTGCAATTCCCTAGTGACACATGATGCTGAGAATCTTTCCATATGCTTATCTGCCCTCTCTGTGTCTTCCTTGGTTGTATATTCAGATCTTTTGCCCATCTTTAAATTGGGTTTTAAGAGTCCTTTGTATGTTTTGGATACAAGTCTTTTATCAGGTGTATATTTTGCAAATATTTTCTCCTAGTAGGTGGCTTATCTTTTTATTCTCTTATGAATGTCCTTAACAGAAAATTTTAATTCTAATGAAGTACAACTTGGCAATTTTTTATTTCTTGGATCATGTTTTTGGTATTGTATTTAAAGAGTCATCATCAAACCCAAAGTCTCCTAGATCTTCTCCTATGTTATCTTTTAGAAATTTTATAGTTTTGCACTTTATATTTAGGTTTATGATCCATTTTTTCTTAATTTTTATTTTTTATTTTTGGCCATAAAACAAGTCTCAATACAGTAAAAAGACTAAGGTCATAGAAAATATATTCTTTGACCACAATAACAAAAGGAAATTTAGAAAATTCACAAATATGTGGAAATTAAACAACATACTCCTAAATAAACTTTGGGTAAAAAGAACAATCACAGGGAAATTAGAGAGTACTTTGAGATAAAAATTGAAGCACACACATCAAAATTTATAGGATGCAGGGTTCATGCAGTGCTTAGAGGATAATTTATACTTTTAAACACCTATATTAGAAATAAGAAAAAATCTCAAATCAGTAATGTAAACCTCTAACTTAAGAAAATAGGCAAAGAAGAGCAAACTAAACCAAAAGCAAATGTAAGCAGGAAATAACAAAGATTACAACAGAATATATGAAATAGGGAATTAAAAAACAATAGAGAAAATCAACAAAACCAAAAGTTGATTCTTTAAAATGAGCAACAAAATCTGCAAGCCTTTTTCTAGACTGATCAAGAAAAAAAAGAGAGAAGATAGAAATTACCAAAATCAGAAATAAAGCAGGGGCATTATTACATTGTCATTATGGGTTTTTGTTGTGGTAAGATTTAGTTTCTTTTTCTCTTTGCATTTTTGTCCTACAAGTGGACTTTGTTCTTTCTTGTGTACTTGTATAGTGATTATCATTCTTTTGATTCCAGATGCTGGACTTCTTTGAGGATTTCTTGTAGGGCTGATCATGTGGTGGTGAACTCCTGCGGTTTTTGTCTGTCTGGAAAATACAGTATTTTGCCCTTGTTCCTGAAGGATTGCCTTGCTGGGTACAGTATTCTTGGCTGGCAGCTGTTTTGTTTTAGTATTCTAAAAATATCATCCCATTTTCTTCTGGCCTGTAGAGTTTCTTTTGAGAAGCCTGCTGTTAGTCTGATAGGGGCTCCCTAATAGGTGACTTGATGCTTTTCTCTTACTTATTTTAAGATTCTGTCTTTGTCTCTGAGCTTTGCCAGTTTGACTATAATGTGTCTTGGAGAGGATCATTTTGGGTTCAATCAGTTTGAGGATCTTTGAGCCTTATGAATCAGGAAGTCTGTATCTATCCCTATACCTGAGGAGTTTTCCATTATTATTTTGTTGAATAGGTTTTCCATGCTTTTCCTTTGTCCGCCCCTTCTGGAGCACCTGTGATTTGAATGTTTATGCACTTAAGTTTGTCTGCTAGCTCTCTTAGGTTTTCTTCATTTTTCAAAATTCCTTTTTCCTTTTTTTGTCCACCTGGGTTTTTTCTAAAAGACTATCTTCATGATCAGAAATTCCTTCTTCTGCTTATTCTAGCCTGCTGTTTAAGCTATGAGTTGTTTTCATTTCACTGAGTGAATATTTCACTTCCATGAGTTCTGTTCTATTCTTTTTAAGGTATTAATCTCATTGTAAATTTCCTCCTTCATATCCTGGATTTTTTTCCCTCATTTTATTGTCGTCTAACTGAGTCTTCTCCCATCTCTGTGAGTTTCCTTAAGATTGTTACTCAGAATTCCCTTTTAGTCATTTCAAGGTTTTCCTTCTCTATAGGGTCTGTGTTTGAGAATTATTGTATTCTTTTGATGGTGTCATATTTTCTTGGGTTTTTGTATTTCTAGTATCTCTATGTTGATGTCTGGTGATCTGGTAGACCAGTTGATTCTTATATTACTCTGGAGTGGGCTTTGAGGAGAGACATGTCCTCTTCTTTTTCTGGTCTCTGCTGGTGACTCTCCTTGTGTCAATGCAGTTGAGTGTCTGGCATGCCACATGGTGGCTGTGGCTACTGCTGTGTCATCAAGCCACTTTTTCAGCAGCCACGGCTATGGTGGTTGCTGTGGTGGGCCACCCATACAGAAGTGGTTTTTTTGTCATGCTCCTTGCCTGCTTCCAGGTGGGGGATGCTACCCTCAGCTCCTGCCTTAGGACCCCAAGTGTGATCTGTTTCTTGCCTGCTTCTAGTCAGAGGGGGCAGCCCTCCAAGTTCTTGCATTTGTGAATAACTTTAAATACAATGCCTTCCACTGAATGTCAAAGGTAATTCATTTATACCTTCTGAAGTAAAAACTTAGCTATCATAATAAAAAAAATGTAAAATTGAAATCATCAGCTCTAAATAACAATGAGTTTCCCTAAAGAGATAGCTTTTTCTTGCCCTAGAGGCTTCTTAGTATCTCTATTACAAATTCTAGACTTCACTTTTATTTTATTTTATAAAATAAAACATAATGATTATACATGTTTGGGAGGTACAGAGTTGACTATCAGTATTTGTCTAGACATCACTTTTAGACAATGCAATTTTCTCCACTGGATAAGTGAGATGTCAGAAAGTGATATCCAGAAAGAATTTTGAAGAAATGTTTCTCTGTATTGTGACAAAACCCTTATTGAGAGATTTGGTAAATACTTACATTATTTTTAAAAAGTCTTTGAATCTTGGGATTGAGTTTCTTTTGGATGTGTCAATATGCAGAGACCAGCCAGTTAGCCTAGCAGAGCTATAGGGGGTGCTCACGTAACACACACACTTTCTCTCAAAAGAATAAAGGACTTTGCCCCTGCCATTATTACAACAGAGTTCATTTCCTGACAGGATATATAAATGCCAAGGTTTGAGTTTGTGGAAGAGTAAGGTAGAGGCATTGCAGGATTAGCTTCACCATCTTACTTTGTTTTCTCATGGTGGTGGAAAGCTCTGTCTATGCAGGACTTAACCAGATTCTAGACAGGGTCTGATTCTTTCAGCAGAGGGAACTCAGCCTGCCTCCCGGGCTTTGGGCTGTGCTCTCTCTAACAGTTAATATAAACCAAACAGTGTCATCTCACCTCGTTCTTCAGATCGTCAGCAGGGAGGGTTGTTTTCAGGTTTCTCTTCACCTGTGTGTACAGACAACTTGCACCCCGTGTGGAAGAGTAAAATGAGTGGCCAGTCCAAGGCCATCTGGGGTGTTATGAGGCCACAGTTCCTGAAGACTCAGCTCCCCTCAGAGTCTGATGGTCTTCATGGGCTCTGTTTGGAGCATTCTTTAATCTGCATACTTAGTAATTATAGTTATTTTCCAGGCCATCTCTGTTCCCATTCCATTTTAACCTACGCCTCTACAGACTCCACAGGAAGAGGACACACAACTGATTTCTAGCATCTTCCTCCCCTAAGGCACCGACCTAGATTTGCTCAAATGTTGGATGTTGTTTGGGTTACAGACCCGCTCACAGCCCTGCATTCTTTCCCACTTGCTGTTCTCCTCTCATTTCCTCCCAGCTGCAGTGGCTGGCTGGGCAGATAGGACAATTGTCTTGGCCCAGTAGCATAGCCATTGTTTCCTCAGCCTGTACCAGGGAAGCAATGGGCTGTTGGCAGCCAGGAACCCCCACCCCTCAGAATTGCTGTCGTCCAAGCCACAGCCAGCACTGAAGCTGAAAAGAGCTGCTGCAGCCCCAGACCCACCTCCTTGGTCACCCTCTTCACCGTGAGCAGCACAGAGACAATCACATGCATGCACCTGCACACAGGCTGATGGTGTCCAGCACCCAGGCAGGAGCTCAGCAGCAGTGCCACAGTGGCCAGGCCACCAGCTCCACAATACAGCTGCTAGGCTTTTCTGTCCCACCTTCATAAGCTTGGCTGTTAAAGTAAACAATGAGTCCAAATGGATTCGGACAGTTTATTACCTATATATGGAGCAAAGCAGAATCAGCATGATGTTAGCTCCTATGCCCACAGGCTGACACCCAACCAGAGGAGCCAGATAGTGGGCAGCAGAGGCAGAGGGCCCCTCTGACACTGAGCCAGCACTAAACCATCGTCACGCAGTCATATTGCCTGTGGCTGAACCCTCAGGGGCAGAGGTGGAAAGTCCCACGCTTAACCAAAACTAGGGAGGTGGATGAATGACTACCTTGTGACAACCTCTCTCCTCCTGTTTCAAGAACTTCAGGCTAAGACTCAGTCAGACTTGGGTCAGCCTGCAGCTAAGCCTTGCCTATGTGCTGTATGTGAGAGGTGTTCACGTTGGTCAGAGGGCCAGGGTAGGTCTATTTCTCTGCAAATGGGAGTTCATAGAAAAGGCAAATGAGGAACTGAAGGGATGGTACTGTGGGACTTAGACGTAAAAAGATGTTTCTATTGAAGCCTCTCTAAACAATTGACATCCTTTCTATGATCACAGAGGGAAACAGGCAGGGAAGAGAACAGTGGATATCACTTTGCACCGAGAAAGCATATTCCAAGTTGTTTTCATGAGAAGCCTATCACTTTTTAAGAAGGCTACAGCTCAGATCTTCAAATCCAAGATCCTAAGATTCTGGTGGCTTACAAAAAAGAAAAATGCTAAAACCCAGCAGCCACTGACACATCAGAATGTCACAGTTTATTCTAAATTCCCTGGCTTTGTGAAAGTTGGGAGGGTTGAGGGTCTTCAGGTTAACCTGCATTCATTGGCTTCTCAGGGAGCAGGATTTCCTTTGACACAGCATTCCAGCTGGAACATACAGTAGGCGACCAGCATTTCACTTCCGTAGCACTTGAGTCTGCAGGTGCCATTTCTATAACATTTCTTGTACATTTCCAATGATAATGGATTCAAACCTGGAAGGAAAATGAATGGAAAGATAATTCACTACAGGCCTTTTTTGGACTATAGATTGGCCAGTCCCTCAATTTTTAATCCAGCTGGATTCCAAGGAGACTTGGTTATCATAATTGATTCTGTAATTGAAAAAAAATTAACGAGTGCCGTGGACTAAACTGTCTCATCCTCAAATTCATATGTTGCTGCCTTAATCCCCAGTGTTACTGTATTTGGAGATAAGGCCTTTAGGAGGTAATTTATGTTAAATGAGGTCTCACAGTGTGGAGCCTAGTCCACTAGGATTGATGGCCTTATTGTTGGAGGGTACAGCGAGAAGGCGGCAATCTATAAGCCAGGAAGAGGCCCTCACCAGAAGCTGAATAAGCCAGCACCTTGATCTTGGAATTTCCAACTCCTAGAGCATGAGAAAATAAATCTTTAGTCCACGAAGCCTGTGGTGTTTTGTTATTGCAGAACAAGCTGATTAAGACAACTAGTAACCTGGAAGTTTGACTGAATTGGTAAGTTAATATAACCCACATGATCAAGTTAGCCATGTACATAGTCATTCACCGACTATTTAATTCAAATATTTAATTATTCACTCATTACTATTTATCCATTCCCAAAGTAGTTTTCATAAATCCTGTGAATCAGGAGCTGTTGGGATACAGATCTGAGGTTCATATATACCTTAACCTCAGTGAATTTTTAGTCTAGACACAAAGAGAAGAAACACGAAATATTTCTGAGAGAGGAGAAAACATGTTGAGTACAGTGAGGCCCTGGCAACATGGAAGTCTCACTGGCGTTCAAGGCACTTGAGTTAGGCTTATCGTTTTGTGGACATGCTATGAATGTTTATTTTCACATGCAAGAAGATGTTAGGAGAAAGAGTGCTGATATCTGGCCATCCATAGAAATTCTGAGCCAACACACACCCTATCCAAGTCACCATTCCCTGAAGGAAAGTTGTCCTACAGGGCAAAAGAAGGAATCAGGGTTACTTAGCTGGCAAGGTAGAAGCCCCAGATCATCTGTAACATCTTTGGGAAGATGAATTGTAGTGGTCTATACAATGAGACAAGAAATTCCTGTGGAAATGACAGCTATGGAATGCATAAGGCAGGAAAGGAAATACTGCAGACCAGGTGTTGGCTGTCTGAGGCCATTGGTCCCGCCAATAGCTTCAGGAGGCCTAGATCCTATGGATTCTCAAATTCAGCCTGTTCGTCCCATGATCTAAAAATCTGGTTCACCTGCCTAGATAATACTTTATGGATGCTGAAGAACTAAATGGGCCTTACAGCGTAAGGATTTGGACTGATTCGGTAACATCGAGGGAAGAGCATATTCAGGATGGGATGAGACTTCCCAGTCAGAAAAGCCAGGGCGCAAGGCCGATGCTGCTCTCTCCAACCTCCTCCATCAGACATTGCTTCTATCACAGGAAGCTCAGTCCTTCTCCTGAAAGAAGCAGTTCCAAATCTGTTTTCTCATGTACCTAAGCAGTAAATTAACTATAAGCAGTTTCAGTTTATAAAGCTTAACAAATTGTGTTATCACTATTTACTGGTTTTGACTATTATACCTAGATATGTTCCTGAATTAGAGACAAAACAACCTTGGCAAAACAGGATGGGAATTGCTAATGAAAATGTAATGATAGTCTCACTCGGTCTCACGAGTGAGGCACTTTTCACATTGTGTATAGGCATATTCTACGCATTATCCCATGTAATCCTTGAGAGACTCTTCTTTCTGTTTTGTAAATGAAGAAACTAAGGCACAGAGAAGCTCAGACCTTTGGCCAAAGCCGTGCAACTGACATGCTGGAGAGCCGGGATTTGAGCTCAGACCTTGCTAACATCAAAGTTGGTTGATGCTTTTTCTACTTTGAAAACCAAAAGGTCCATAGTGGGAGTACATTTGCCGGGTTGCTCAGTGGAATTGCTCTTCGAGAGGAAGCACCCTCCACCCTCAGGAAGATTCCCATTTTACCTGCCAGTGCTGGATCCCAAAAGATGAGAAAGATAAAAACAATGAGGGGACGCTTCATGGCCCAGAGCACCTGTGGAGGAGGCTGGTGTCAGGGTCTGACACCGGCTGTCAGAGAACAGAGAGAGGAGGTTGAGTGGACTGTCCTGTATGAACTTCTCAGGTCTGCTGCGGGTGGGTGTGCTGCACTGAACACGCCCAGGGCAGCTGAGGTGGCAGTGCTCATCTGAAGACAAAACCAACAGCCCTTTCCTGTGTGACAGCTTTTCCCACTGACAAAGGTACCGTTCCCTCACCTGTGCCTTCTGAAGGTACTAATGGAGGCCTGAGACCTACACAGTTTTTCTTTTCTAAGTGAATAAAATTTATTTTGTTCAGTTTTTATGTTACAACAACAATTACAATGCCAATTTTAGAAAATGCGTAAAACACTAAAAACAAGGGAGGAAAATTTACAGTTGAGTCCAAACTTTCCGAGACAACATGTGTATTTCTTAAGAATGTTTTGACTGTGCCTCATTTGTTATTGAATGTTTTGTTTTGCATACTTATAAACTTACTATTCCTGTAATAAGGTGTCATGCTTTTGTAAGCTGATGTATACTATATATCAATGTCATTACAAACTCTCCACAACTGGTATTTTTGAATGCTGCGCAACATTCTATCAAGGTCATTTTTAAATAACTGTTGCTGTTAAAAATCTTTTTTGAGGTATAAATTACATAAAATAAACTGCAAATATGAGTACTAAAGTGTACACTTTGATAATTTTTGACATATGTGTACTTCTGTGAAACCATCACCACATTCAAGATAATAAACATATCCATTCCCCCCAACATTTTTAAATGTCTTTTGTAATATTTTCCTCCTGATCCTTCTCCTCTACCACTTTTCTGCTGACATGATAGATGAGCTTGCATTTTCTTGGAATTTTATGTGAATGAAATTATGCATTCCGTATTCTTTCTTGTTGGGTTTCTTTCCATCTCAATAATTTGAAGTTAATCCATGGTATAATGTATCAATAGTTCATTCCTTTTTATTGCTGAGTACCATTGTATGGATATACTTCTGTGTTTTTGCCAATTCAACAACTGATGGACATTTGATTGTTTCCAGTTTTCAGCTATCACAAAGAAAGCTGCTATGGACATTCATGTACAAGTCTTTGTATAAATATATGTTTTTTTTTTTTCTCTTAGGTAAATATTCAGGAGTAGAAAGCCTGTCTTTTATGATATCTTCATGTTTCAATTTTTTAAAATTTATCTTTAATTTTAATTTTTATATTTGAGAATTTTTCCTTTTCTTTTTTTATTGAAACATAGTTGATTGTACATATCTGTGGGGTACAAAGTTGAATATCAATATCTGTGTGCAACATGTGATGCTAAAATCAGGGTAATTAATATATTCAACATTATACAATGTAATCATTTTTCGTGGCTCTTTACCAATTCCTCCATTACCTCCCCACCCCCTTTCCCACCTCTGGTAACCCCAGTTCTGTTCTTTCCTATATTTGAAAATATTTAATTGACATATTAAGATTATATATATTCGAGGTGTATAACATGATGATTTTCTATTTGTATGCATTGTGAGTGATTATCACAGTTAAATTAATTAACATGTCGATCTCCACCGATGCTGTACATCCCCAGAACTGTTTTATCTTATAACTGAAAGTTTGTGTGTTTTGATCAACATTTCCCTCTTACCCTGCCCTCAGCCCCTGGCAACCACCATTCTACTGTTTTTATGAGTTTGACTTTTTAAGCTGCTACATGTAAGTGAGATTATGTAGTATTTGTCTTTCTGCGACTGGCTTATTTCACTTAGCATAACATCCTCCAGATTTATGCTCATTGTTGCAAAGGTAGAATTTCCTCTTTTTAATGGCTGCATAATATTTCTGTGATGTTGGGCTTGGCAATGATTTTTTTCTTGGATACAAGACCAAAAGCGCAGGCAGCAAAAGAAAAAAAATAAACCAGTGAGACCACATGAAACTAAAAAGATCCTGCAGAGCAAAGGAAGCCATCAGCAAAACAAAAAGACAGCTGAAGTGTCCTAAAGAGACATATTGTGGCTATAAGATTAACAACAGCCACGAGGCCCACGGAAGCATCCCAGAGGGCCGACACAACATGTCTCTTGATGATATGGCCTATGGATTTCCACCTCAGCACAGACACACTCTCATAAGCCTTAAAACAAAGCTAACCCTTACAAGAATACTTTAAACTCCCTGTATGAAAGAAACACCTGGTAACTGACCTAGACTGAATACAGGCACAAGAAAGGGGGGAGAATTTCCCAAACACCGAGAATTGCTTCCAGGTGAAGATCCTCCTGATCAGTCTGTCATCTGACACCCTGACTGCGTCTGGCCTGTGCCACTGGCCGGCTCGCGCTTGCTGTGCTGTAAGTGTGCTGCCAGAATTAACTGCTTGAGCATCAGACAATGTCTAAAGCTCACCTTTGGCACAAACTGAACCAAAGGGGAGATGTTTTCCCTGGGGAAGCTGGTCAACTAGGACCACCCGACACCCCTGAGCACAACAGCAAGGTACAGAATGGGACAAAGCATTTGCAAACCATGTATCTGATCAGGGGTTAATAACCCAAAAACATAAGGAACCCATACAACTCAATAGCAAAGAACCAAATAACCCAGTTATACAGTGGGCAGAGGACCTGAATAGACAGTTCTCCAAAGAAGACATACAAATGGCCAACAGGTATATGAAAAAATGTCCAACGTCGCTAATCAGCAGAGAAATGCAAACTGAAACCACAATATTACCTCACACCTGTTAGGATGGCTCTTATCAAAAAGCAAAAGGTAACAAGTGTTGGCAAGGATGTGGAGAAATTGGAACCCCGGTACACTGTTGGTGAAAATGTAAATTGGTTCAGTCATTATAGAAGACAGTATGAAGTTTCCTCAAAAAATTAAAAACAGAACTACTATATGATCCAGTAATCCCACTTTTGGGTATATACTTGAAGGAAATGAAATTAGTATCTCGAAGAGATGTCTGTACCCCCAAGTTCATTGCAGTATTGTTCCCAATAGCCAAGATCTGGAAAGTGTCCTTTGAGAGATAAATGGACAGAGAAAATGTGAGGTAGATATATACGTATTATATATATATATACATAACGTTTCACTTTTTAACAAGCTGACAAACTGTGTTCCAAAGTGGTTGAACCACTTCATGTTCCTCACCAGCAGTGTATGTGAACTCCAGTTTTTGCACATCCTTGTCAACACTTGGCATAGTCAGTGCTCTCATTTTAGCCATGCTAATTGTAGTGATATCCCATTGTGGTATTAATTTGCATTTCCTTAGGGACTAGTGATGTTGAACATCTTTTCATGTGTTTATTTGCTATCCAGATATCTTCGTTGGTGAAAAGTTAAGTGTATTATTGTAATTGTTGTTTGTTCAATTCAATTCATTTTAGCATTTTTCCCTGGACTATTTATTTTCTTATTAATGAATTTTGACACTTCTTTAAATATTTTTTTAATATGTACTGGTTTATTATAAAGAATATTATAAAAGACGATAAACAGCCCGATGAAGAGATGCACAGGGCAAGGTGTGGGGTGCAGGGTGTGGGCTTCTGTGCCCTCTCTGGGCACACCACACCACCCCCACACCCCCACACCTCCAGCAACCTGAAGCTCAGAGTTCTTTAAATATTCTGAGTAGGAGCCCCTTACCAGATAGATGTTTTGCCAATGTTGTCTTTTCATTCTCTTAATAGTATCTTTTGAAGAACAAAAGCTTTTAATTTTGATGGAGTCTAACTTATCATTTTTTTATGGCTCCTGATTTTGTGTCTGAGAAATCTTTGCCAACTCAAGGCCACAGAGATATTCTTCTACTTTTTTCTAGAAGTTTTATAGTTTTAGGTTTTATATTTAGGTCCATGATTCATTTTGAGTTAATCTTTTAATATTTTTTGAGGTATTAATCAAACAATTTTTTGCAAGTGGATTGGTCCATATATACAAGACTATCTTTTTTTTTTTTCCCATTAAATAGCCTTTAAATTTTTGTCAAAAATCAGTTATTTACATATTTTGGGCCTCTTTTTGGATTCGCTATTCTATTAAATTGATCTGTTTGTCTATATGCCAGTGCTGCATTTTGTGATTTTTGTAGCTTTATATTAAGTCTTGGTGCCAGGTAGTACTATTTCCCAAACTTTTTTTTTTTTTTTTTTTGCTTTAAGTGATGTTTTTCACCTGTTTCTTTTGAAACATAATTGATTGTACACATCTATGGGGTACCATGCTGAATATCAATACCTGTGTGCAATATGTGATGCTCAAACCAGGATAATGAGTATAGTCAACAATACATAGTGTAATCTTTTTCTTTGTTGTCCTTTACCAATTTATGACTAACCCTTCTGCCCCTTCCCCTTTCTTACCTCTGGTAACCTCAGTTCTGTTCTCTCCTTTTGGAAGTTCGGTGTATTATTGTAATTGTTGTTTGTTCATTTTATTAGTTAATATTTTTAGCTCCCACTTATGAGTGAAGACATGCAGTATTTCTCTTTCTGTGCCTGGCTTATTTTGCTTAACATAATTTTCTCTAAGTTCCTCCATGTTGCTGTGAATGGCAGCATTTCATTCTTTTTAATGGCGGAGTAGTATTCCACTGTGTAAATATGCCACATTTTCCTTATCTAGTCATTCATCAGTGGACATTTAGGTTGGTTCCAACTCTTGGCTATTGTAAATAAAGCTGCAATAAACATGGGAGTGCAGGTGTCCCTTACACATGATGATTTCCATTCCTTTGGGTGTATACCCAGCAGTGGGATTGCTGGGTCCTATGGCAGTTTTATCTGTAGTTATTTGAGGAACTTCATGCCCTTTTCCATAATGGCTGCACTAATTTACAGTGTAGGAAGGTTCCCCTTTCTCGAAATCCTTGTCAGCATTTGCTATTCTCCGTCTTTTTGATAATAGCCAGTCCAACTGGGGTGAGATGATATCTCAATGTAGTTTTGATTTTCATTTCCTGGATGCTGAGTGATGTTGAGCATTTTTTCATGTATGTTTTGGCCATTTGTATATCTTCCTTTGAGAGATGCCTATTCAGCTCCTTTGCCTATTTTTAAATTTGGTTACTTTATTTTTACTTTTAAGATATTTCAGTTCCTCGTATATTTTGGTTATTAATTGTCAGATCCATGGTTTGCAAATATTTTCTCCCATTCTGTAGGTTGTCTTTTTTGCTTTGTTCATAGTTTCTGTTGCTGTGCAGAATTTTTTCAGTTTAATATAATCCTACTTGTTTATTTTTCTCTTTGGTTGCCTTTGCTTTTGGGGACTTATTCATAAAGTCTTTGCCCAGTCCTACTTCCTGAAGTGTTTCCTATATGTTTTCTTTTAGGAATTTTATAGTTTCAGGTCTTATATTTAAGTCTTTAATCCATTTAGAGTTGATTTTGGTATATAGTGAGAGGTATGGATCTAGTTTCATTATTCTACTTATAGATGTCCAGTTTTCCCAGCACCATTTATTGAAAAGGCAGTTTTTTCCCCAATGTATGTCCTGTTGTATTTATGGAAGATCAGTTGGTTGTAAGTTTGTAGATTGATTTCGGGATTCTCTGTTCTGTTCCATTGGTCTGAGTGTCTGTTTTTATGCCAGCACCATGCTGTTTTGGTTACTAGAGCTTTGAAGTCAGGTAGTGTAATTCCTTTGGCTTTATTTTATTTTATTTTATTTTATTTTTTGCTCAGGATTGCTTTGGCATTCAGGGACTTTTGTTGTTCCATATGAATGTTAGGATTGTTTTTTCTATTCTTGTGAAGAATGTCATTGGTATTTTGATGGGGACTGCACTGAATCTGTAGATGGCTTTGGGTAGTATGGATGTTTTCACAATGTTAATTCTTCCAATCCAAGAGCATGGAATGTCTTTCCATCTTTTTGTATTCTCTTCAACTGCTTTCAGCAGTGGTTTGCAGTTCTTGTAGAGATCCTTCACTTCCTTGGTTAAATTTATTCCTAGGTATTTTATTTTTGGGGTGACTATTGTAAATGGGCTAGCTTTCTTGATTTCTTTTTCTGCTAGTTTGTTGTTGGAGTATTAAAATGCTGTTGACTTTTGTGTGTTGATTTTGTATCCCACAAATTTACTGAAAGCATTTATCAGCTCTAAGAATTTTTTGGTAGAGTCTTTAGACTTTTCTATATATAGGATCATGTCTGGGTTTCTTTTTAAATTTTTATTATTTATTTATTCATTCATTCATTCATTCATTTATTCATTCATTCATTTATTAATTTAATTTATTTTATTTATTTTTGCAGCTGGCCAGTACAGGGATCTGACCTTGATCTCGACCTTGGTGTTTTTATGTCTTTTTTAAAAAAAGTTGTTTTAGCAATTCGAGGTTTTCTACATTTTTTTGGATGAAACTCTATTAACTTAGCTGGTAACTATTGTCCCCAGCAGCTGAGAGGCCTGGACAAAGAGCACCAGCAAGGGATTTACCTGCATGGGTCCCTTTGGGGTGTCTTCACCATCAGGGATTGTATTGCAGGCACGTTTCAGTCACTTACAGAGTCACTTTAAGAGTTTTCAGTACTTACAGACCCTCGGGGAGGAGGTATACTGTGAGTTTTAACTGGTGGGTTTAAAGCAAGCAGGCACTAGTTCCAGGAAGACGTGCATTGGTGTGTGTACATTTGAAGTAGTCACTTATTCTATTTTTTACAGACTGGTCTTGGGTAGGATAAACCCTTCACCAGTCAGCTTTTCTGGAAATTCTGGACGGACCATCTAGAATGGTCTACAGGTGGGCTTACTGCCAGAGTCCTCAGGCATCCTGGTCTGGTGCCTTAGACAGCAAGGTGGTAGGCTTGGTACTTGATCTGCAACGTTGGGCCTGGAGCCTGGGGCTGTGGCAGCTAGCCTGGAGCTAATGTTCATTGGGGTGGAACTTATGGCTAGGTCTGTGGGGTCAAGCTTGGATCCTGGGTCCGCAGGGGTGGGCCTGGAGCCTAGGTTTCCAGGGACCAGCATGAACCCTGGGTCCTTGGGGGCCAACCTGTTGCTGGGTTGGCACTGAGCCTGAGTCTGCAGGTGATAGTCAGACACTGAGATGGGCCTGGCACTTAAGTCCACAGGGATGGGCCTGAGTCTATGGGAGCTGGCTTAGAGCCTGGGCAGACCCTGAGCCTGAGTCTTCAGGGATGGGCCTGGGTCCTGGGTCTGTTGGGGTCATCTTGAAGCCTGGGTCTGCAGAAGTGGTCCTGAAGCCTCAGTCCACAGAGTCTGGCCTAGTGCCTGGACCCTGGATCCACTGGAGCCTGGGTCCGTGGATGCTGGGCTGGTGACTGGAATCATGGAAACTGCCCTGGAGGCTGGGTGTATGGGGGCAGGCCTGGAGGCTGATTGTGCAGGTGTTGGCCTGGAGGCTAGGCCCATGAGGGCTGGTTTGTAGATTGGAGCAACAGGGGCCAGGTTGGCTCTGGGGTGGTCCTGGAACCTGGGTCTGTGGGGGCAGCTTGAGTCCAGGGTGCACAGGGGTGGTTCTGAAGCCTGGATTTGCAGAGGTGGTCCTGGAGCCTGAGTCTTGGGGGCCATTCCAGCAGTTGGGTATACTGGAATGCACCCATCTCCTAGGTCTGCGGGAACCTGGGGCCAGGGGGCTGGCTGGAGCTGGGGTCTGCTGATGCTAACTTGGAATCAGGATGGACTTGGAGGCTGGGTCCACGCCAGAATTCAGCAGTGAAGTGGTCTGGTCCTGGGCTTTTCTTTGTTGGGATATTTTTGATTACAATTTTAATTTCCCTGTTTATTATTGGTATATTCAGGCTTTCTATTTCTTCTTGATTCAATCTTGGTAGGTCATATGCTTCTAGGAATTTATTCATATTTTCTAGATTATCCAATTTGTTGGCATATAATTGGTCATAATAGCTTCTTATGAGTCTTTATTCCTGAGGCACCCATTGTAATGTCTCCTCTTTCCTTTCTGATTTTACTCATTTGAGTCTTCTCTCTCTCTTTCTTAGTCTAGCTAAGTTTTGTTTATTTTTTTAAAAAAACAACTTTAAATTTTTTTGATTTTTAAAATAGATTTCCTTTTCTCTATTTGGTTTATTTCTATTCCAATCTTTATTATTTCCTCCTTTCTGCTAACTTTGGTCTTTGCTTTTCTTTTCCTAGTTCCTTGACGTGTAAAATTAGGTTATTTCAGATATTTCCTCTTTTTTAAATGTAAGTGTTTATTGCTATAAACTTCTTTCTTAGTACTGCTTTTGCTGCACCAACATAAGTTTTGGTAAGTTGTGTTTTCATTTTTGTTCATCTTTATATATTTTAAAAGTTTCTCTTTTGATTTTCTCTTTCACCAGTAGTTGTTCAAGAATGTTTTATTTTAGTTCCCACATATTTGTGATTTTTTTGGTTTTACTTACTGTTATTGATTTCTGGTTTCATTCTATTGTGTCAAAAGAGATACTTCCTAGGATTTCAGTCTTCTTATATTAGTTAAGATTTGTTTTGTGACCTTAAACGTGAGCTATTCTGGAAAATGTTTCATGTGTGCTTGAGAAGATTCTTTTTTTTTTTTTTTTTAAGATTATTAATTCTTTTTTTTTTTTTTTTAAATTTTATTTTGTCGATATACATTGTGGCTGATTATTGCTCCCCATCACCAAAACCTCCCTCCCTTCTCCCTCCCCCCACCCCCCAAACAATGTCCTTTCTGTTTGCTTGTCGTATCAACTTCAAATAATTGTAGTTGTTATATCTTCTTCCCCCCCCCCCCCCCGGTTTGTGTGTGTGTGTGTGTGTGTGTGTGTGTGTGTGAGAATTTATATATTAATTTTTAGCTCCCACCAATAAGTGAGAACATGTGGTATTTCTCTTTCTGTGCCTGACTTGTTTCACTTAATATAATTCTCTCAAGGTCCATCCATGTTGTTGCAAATGGCAGTATTTCATTCGTTTTTATAGCTGAGTAGTATTCCATTGTGTAGATGTACCACATTTTCCGTATCCACTCATCCGATGATGGGCATTTGGGCTGGTTCCAACTCTTGGCTATTGTAAAGAGTGCTGCGATAAACATTGGGAAACAGGTATACCTTCGACTTGATGATTTCCATTCCTCTGGGTAAATTCACAACAGTGGGATAGCTGGGTCGTATGGTAGATCTATCTGTAATTGTTTGAGGAACCTCCATACCATTTTCCATAGAGGCTGCACCATTTTGCAGTCCCACCAACAATGTATGAGAGTTCCTTTTTCTCCGCAGCCTCGCCAGCATTTAACGTTCATAGTCTTTTGGATTTTAGCCATCCTAACTGGGGTTAGATGGTATCTCAATGTGGTTTTGATTTGCATTTCCCGGAAGCTGAGTGATGTTGAGCACTTTTTCATATGTCTGTTAGCCATTTGTATATCTTCCTTAGAGAAATGCCTATTTAGCTCTTTTGCCCATTTTTTAATTGGGTTGCTTGTTTTCTTCTTGTACAGTTGTTTGAGTTCCTTATATATTCTGGATATTAATCCTTTGTCAGATATATATTTTGCAAATATTTTCTCCCACTCTGTTGGTTGTCTTTTAACTCTTTTAATTGTTTCTTTTGCTGTGCAGAAGCTTTTTAGTTTGATATAATCCCATTTGTTTATTTTTCCTTTGGTTGCCCGTGCTTTGGGGGTCGTATTCATGAAGTCTGTGCCAAGTCCTATTTCCTGAAGTGTTTCTCCTATGTTTTCTTTAAGAAGTTTTATTTTTTCAGGGTGTATATTTAAATCCTTAATCCATTTTGAGTTGATTTTAGTATACGGCGAGAGGTATGGATCTAGTTTCATTCTCCTGCATATGGATATCCAGTTATCCCAGCACCATTTGCTGAAGAGGCAGTCCCTTTGCCACTGAATAGGCTTGGTGCCTTTGTCAAAGATCAGCTGACAGTAAGTGTGTGGGTTGATTTCTGGATTCTCTATTCTATTCCATTGGTCAGTGTGTCTGTTTTTATGCCAGTACCATACTGTTTTGGTTATTATAGTTTTGTAGTATAGCTTAAAGTCAGGTAGTGTTATGCCTCCAGCTTTATTTTTTTTGCTCAGCATTGCTTTGGCTATGCGTGGTCTTCTATTGTTCCATATAAATGTCTGGAGAGTTTTTTCCATTTCTGAGAAAAATGTCTTTGGAATTTTGATGGGGATTGCATTGAATTTGTATATCACTTTGGGTAGTATGGACATTTTCACTATGTTGATTCTTCCAATCCAAGAGCATGGGACATCTTTCCATCTTCTTGTGTCCTCTCTAATTTCTCTCAGCAGTGGTTTGTAGTTCTCATTATAGAGATTTTTCACCTCCGTGGTTAACTCAATTCCTAAGTATTTTATTTTTTTGGTGGCTATTGTAAATGGGCAGGCTTTCTTGATTTCTCGTTCTGCATGTTCACTATTGGAGAAAAGAAATGCTACTGATTTTTGTGTGTTGATTTTGTATCCTGCTACTGTGCTGAAATCATTTATCAATTCCAGCAGTTTTTTTGTAGAGGTTTTAGGCTGTTCGATATATAGGATCATGTCATCTGCAAACAGGGACAGTTTGACTTCATCTTTTCCAATCTGAATGCCCTTTATTTCCTTCTCTTCTCTGATTGCTCTGGCTAGTACTTCCAACACTATGTTGAATAGGAGTGGTGAGAGTGGGCATCCTTGTCTAGTTCCTGTTCTTAAAGGAAAAGCTTTCAGCTTTTCCCCATTCAGGATGATATTGGCTGTGGGTTTGGCATATATGGCTTTAATTATGTTGAGATACTTTCCATCTATACCTAACTTATAGAGGGTCTTTGTCATGAATGAGTGCTGAACTTTATCAAATGCTTTTTCAGCATCTATAGAGATGATCATATGGTCCTTGTGTTTGAGTTTATTAATATGGTGTATCACATTTATTGATTTGCGTATGTTGAACCAACCTTGCATCCCTGGGATGAATCCCACTTGATCGTGATGAATAATTTTACGTATGTTTTGCTGTATTCTGTTTGCTAGTAATTTAGTGAGGATTTTTGCATCTATATTCATCAAGGATATCGGCCTGTAGTTTTCTTTTTTGGTTATATCTTTACCTGGTTTTGGTATCAGGATGATATTTGCTTCATAGAATGAGTTTGGGAGATTTGCGTCCGTTTCAATCTTTTGGAATAGTTTGTAAAGAATCGGTGTCAATTCCTCTTTGAATGTTTGGTAAAATTCTGCTGTGAATCCATCTGGTCCTGGGCTTTTCTTTGTTGGGAGCCTTCTGATAACATCTTCAATCTCCTTTATTGTTATTGGTCTGTTCAAATTTTCTACGTCTTCACGGTTCAGTTTTGGGAGCTTGTGTGTGTCCAGAAATTTATCCATTTCCTCCAGATTTTCAAATTTGTTGGCGTATAGTTGTTTATAGTAGTCTCGAATGATTCCTTGTATTTCAGATGAATCAGTTGTAATATCGCCTTTTTCATTTCTAATTTTTGTTATTTGAGTCTTCTCTCTTCTTTTTTTTGTTAGCCATGCTAATGGTTTGTCAATTTTATTTATCTTTTCAAAAAACCAACTTTTTGATTCGTTGATCTTTTGAATTGTTTTTTGGTTTTCAATTTCATTCAGTTCTGCTCTGATCTTAATGACTTCTTTCCGTCTGCTAACTTTACGTTTGGATTTTTCTTGTTTTTCTAGTTCTTTAATGTGAAGTGTTAGGTTGTTCACTTGCCATCTTTCCATTCTTCTGAAGTGAGCGTTTAATGCAATAAATTTTCCCCTCAATATTGCTTTTGCAGTATCCCACAGGTTTTGGTATGATGTATCATTGTTTTCATTAGTTTCAAGAAATTTTTTGATTTCCTGCTTGATTTCTTCTTGGACCCATATGTCACTAAGTAGAATGCTGTTTAATTTCCATGTGTTTGTATAGTTTCCAGAGTTTCGTTTGTTATTAATTTATAGTTTTAATCCATTGTGGTCTGAGAAGATACATGGGATAATTGCAATTTTTTTGAATTTATTGAGACTTGATTTGTGACCTAATATGTGATCTATCCTGGAGAATGATCCATTTGCTGATGAGAAGAATGAATATTCTGAGGTTGTTGGGTGTAGTTTTCTTTTTTGGTTATATCTTTACCTGGTTTTGGTATCAGGATGATGTTTGCTTCATAGAATGAGTTTGGGAGATTTGCGTCCGTTTCAATCTTTTGGAATAGTTTGTAAAGAATCGGTGTCAATTCCTCTTTGAATGTTTGGTAAAATTCTGCTGTGAATCCATCTGGTCCTGGGCTTTTCTTTGTTGGGAGCCTTCTGATAATAGCTTCAATCTCCTTTATTGTTATTGGTCTGTTCAAATTTTCTACGTCTTCACAGTTCAGTTTTGGGAGCTTGTGTGTGTCCAGAAATTTATCCATTTCCTCCAGATTTTCAAATTTGTTGGCGTATAGTTGTTTGTAGTAGTCTCGAGTGATTCCTTGTATTTCAGATGAATCAGTTGTAATATCGCCTTTTTCATTTCTAATTTTTGTTATTTGAGTCTTCTCTCTTCTTTTTTTTGTTAGCCATGCTAATGGTTTGTCAATTTTATTTATCTTTTCAAAAAACCAACTTTTTGATTCGTTGATCTTTTGAATTGTTTTTTGGTTTTCAATTTCATTCAGTTCTGCTCTGATCTTAATGACTTCTTTCCGTCTGCTAACTTTACGTTTGGATTTTTCTTGTTTTTCTAGTTCTTTAATGTGAAGTGTTAGGTTGTTCACTTGCCATCTTTCCATTCTTCTGAAGTGAGCGTTTAATGCAATAAATTTTCCCCTCAATATTGCTTTTGCAGTATCCCACAGGTTTTGGTATGATGTATCATTGTTTTCATTAGTTTCAAGAAATTTTTTGATTTCCTGCTTGATTTCTTCTTGGACCCATATGTCATTAAGTAGAATGCTGTTTAATTTCCATGTGTTTGTATAGTTTCCAGAGTTTCGTTTGTTATTAATTTCTAGTTTTAATCCATTGTGGTCTGAGAAGATACATGGGATAATTGCAATTTTTTTGAATTTATTGAGACTTGATTTGTGACCTAATATGTGATCTATCCTGGAGAATGATCCATTTGCTGATGAGAAGAATGAATATTCTGAGGTTGTTGGGTGGAATGTTCTGTAGATATCTGCCAATTCTAATTGGTCTAGAGTCTTGTTTAGATCTTGTGTTTCTCTACTGATTCTTTGCCTAGATGATCTGTCTGATATTGACAGTGGGGTGTTCAGGTCCCCTGCTATCATGGTATTAGTGTCTATTTCCGTCTTTAGTTCTAATAGAGTTTGTTTTATAAATCTGGCTGCTCCAACATTGGGTGCATACATATTTATGATTGTTATGTCTTCTTGATGGATCAGTCCTTTTATCATTAAGTAGTGTCCCTCATTGTCTCTTTTTATGGTTTTTAGTTTAAAGTCTATTTTGTCAGATATAAGAATAGCTACTCCAGCTCGTTTTTCTTTTCTGTTTGCTTGGTAAATCTTTTTCCATCCTTTCACTCTTAGTCTATGTGAATCTTTATGGGTGAGGTGGGTCTCTTGTAGGCAGCATATAGTTGGGTCCTGCTTTTTGATCCAGTCGGCCAGTCTGTGTCTTTTAATTGGGGAATTTAAGCCTTTTACATTAAGAGTTGTTATTGAAAGGTGTTGATTTATTCCCAGCATTTTATTGGTTGTTTGGTTGTCTTAGGTGTCTTTTGTTCCTTGCTTTCTGATTTACTGTTTGTTTTCTGTGTTTGTTGGTTCCTTAGGTTGTAGATAGTGTTTTTGTTAGCTTGTTTTCTCTTCATGAATGCCATTTTTATTATACTAGTGGGTTTAGATTTTTCTTGGGTTTTTATGGCAGTGGTAGTTATTTTTCAGGAACCAAACCCAGTACTCCCTTGAGGATTTCTTGTAAGGGTGGTCTTGTGGTAGTGAACTCCCGCAGTTTTTGTTTGTCTGAGAAATATACTATTTGCCCCTCATTTCAGAAGGATAGCCTTGCAGGGTAGAGTATTCTTGGCTGGCAATCTTTGTCTTTTAGTATTTTGAAAATATCATCCCATTCCTTTCTAGCTTTTAGGGTTTGTGAGGAAAAGTCAGATGTTAACCTGATTGGGGCTCCCTTATAGGTGATTTGACGCTTCTCTCTTGCAGCTTTTAAGATTCTCTCTTTGTCTCTGAGTTTTGCCAATTTGACTATGACGTGTCTTGGAGAAGGCCTTTTTGGGTTGAATATGTTTGGAGATCGTTGAGCTTCCTGGATCTGAAGATCTGTGATTTTTCCTATACCTGGGAAGTTTTCTGCCACTATTTTGTTGAATATGTTTTCAATGGAATCTCCATTTTCCTCCCCTTCTGGAATACCCATGACTCGGATATTTGATGGCTTATGGTTGTCTGATATCTCTCTCAGATTTTCTTCAATGTCCTTGATTCTTTTTTCTTTCTTTTTGTCTGCTTGTGTTATTTCAAACAGCCCATCTTCAAGTTCAGAGGTTCTCTCTTCAACTTCAACAAGCCTGCTGGTTAAACTCTCCATTGTGTTTTTTATTTCGTTGAATAACTTCTTCAGTTCAGCAAGTTCTGCTACATCTTTTTTCAGGACATTGATTTCCTTGTACATTTCCTCTTTCAGATCCTGTATACTTTTCCTCATTTCATCATGATATCTAGCTGAGTTTTCTTGTATCTCATTCAGTTTCCTTAGAATTATCACTCGAAATTCCTTGTCAGTCATTTCAAGGGCTTCTTGTTCTATAGGATCTAGAGTTTGAGATTTATTAACTTTTGGTGGTGTACTTTCTTGATTTTTTGTATTTCTGGTATCTTTTTTTTTGGTGTTTATTCATTGTGGCCGGGGGTTTCACAGTTCACCGGTTTGAGACTAATGACTAACTAGGATGTTGCTGTGGTTGCCAATTTCGTATGGTTGTCTCGGGCCTTGGGCTTCTTCGGGGAGCCACCTTTCTGGTCAGCTTGGACTCTGCTGGGCTGGTGGATCACGTACCACAGGGTGTGTGATCTCTGTTGAGCTTTCACTTCCTGTGCAGGACTTCTCCCTGTTCCGTGTGCTCTGGCCCAGGCTGTTAGATCGTGCAGTGGCGACCCCACCGGGTGTGTGGTTTCTGTCGAGTCTCCCCCTCCCTGGCTGCACGTCTCCCCACTCTGTGCGCACTGTGCTGGGCTGGGGCGTGTCTTCTGCACCGCTCGTCTATCAGCTGGGCCTTCAAGACCCTGCTCGGCACCGCCTCGCCCAGGAAGTCTACCTGGTTTCTGCTGGGCACAGACGACTGGTCTCTCTGGGTGCCTTTGTAGCACTATGTAGATCTTTCTCGGGTCTTGTTCACCTTTGTATCCCCCCAGTATAAACCGAGTCTAGCGCCCACCTGCAGCCAGCTCTCCGGCAGGTTCAAGCGGACCTGGGAACTCTCCTACCACACTATTCCCAACCAGACATTCGTTAGGCTTTTTTCCAAACTGATGGCCGCAGAGATGGTATCTGCCTCCCAGTAACAGGGAGTTTACCTGGGGCCGGAGTCCAGGGTATGGTGGAGTGACAGTTGGCCCGCCCGTGCTTCCTTGCCATCCCGACACTGGCCCGGGACACCCCCTCCACCAGCCCCGCCAGAGAACCGCGGAGGGAATGGGAGCGGAGGCCCCCGCGCCAGGCCAAGCAAGTGGGAGGGCTCAGTGATGGCTGAGCAGGGCGGAGCTGCCTGCACCTGGGAAAATGGAGGCAGCACAGGGGCGGTGAGTGGCCTGGTGGTGCAGGCGGGAGCCGCGTGGGCATCCAGCCCCCCGAACAGAGCTGTGCCAGGGATCACTCACAGTGCTGTGCCAGGTCGGGTGCTCGCTCTCTGTCTCTGGTTTGCCGCCTTTCCCAGTTCTCGGCCGCTGCCGCCTCGGGCTGTTCAGTCGCGGCGCGGCTCAGGCGCTCCCAGGAATCTTCTTTAATGCCGGCCTGAAACCTCGAATCCTGAATAGGGCAGCTGGCCGCCTTCAGCGCGGCCCCGGCCTCCGGGATCCTGGCTGCATCCACAGCAGCCCTGGCGCTGTGTTCCCTGTTTCGAGACTCGCTTTTGCAGCTAAGAAACAGTTCTTTTCCTGCTCAACACTTCAATGCTGTTGTCTGTAAGTGAGGCAGCCTTTCCTGCCGGGGGCAAAGTGGCGGTCACCCCGCACGACCGGTCAGCAGCAGCAGTCCTCCCTTAAGAGATGGCGAGAGGAAGGTCCACAAGTTTCCCGGCTGCCTGAGGCCCAGTGGCCACCTTTCCACCTCAGCTACTCTGCGCCAGCAGCCGCAGCCGCCGCCATCTTGAAAAGCCAGAAGATTCTTTATTCAAGTGCTGTCAGGTGAAATGTTCTGTACATGTCTTCTAGGGTCATTTGGTCAATAGTGTTCAAGTCTGCTGTTTCTAGTTTGATTTTGTCTAAATATTCTATCTATTATTGAAAATGTGGTATGCAATCTCCTACTATTATAGTATTGCCATTGATTTCTCCTTTTAGATCTCTCAAAATTTGCTTTATATACTTAGGTACTCTGATGTGGGCTATATTTACAATTGTAATATCTTTCTGTTAAGTTGGACCATTTATTATTATGAAATGACCTTCTTTGTCTCTAGAGACAGGTTTTGACTTAAAATTTACTTTGTCTTACATTAAGGGTAGCCATTTCTGATTTCTTCTGATTGCCATTTCCATGGAATGTCTTTCTTCATTTCCTTACTTTCAGCCTAAGCATGTCCTTGAATGTAAAGTGAATTTCTTGCAGATAGTATAAAGTTGGATCTCGGCTTTTTATTTATTCAGACACTCTGTATATTTTCGTTGGGAAGTATAATACATGGCGGGCAGGAGGGAGGGAGTTTGGGGAGGGACAGGTCAGGTAAAGGGCATAAAGAAAAATCATGATTTGTAATAACAAATATGCTAATAATAATTTTCAAAATTTTAAAAAAGTGATCATTAATGAAGGTTTTACTACTGCAATTTTTTAAACTGTTTTATACTAGTCTTGTAGGTCTTTTGTCCCTCTTTCTCTCTCTTGTTATCCTTTTTCTTGTGTGTGTGTGCTTTGTATTGATAAGTTTTGATTTTTTTCTTTTTCTTTTGTGTAACTTCTATAGATATTTTCTCTACAGTTATCAAGTTACTTACCTAAAATATCTTAAAATAGCTATTTAAACTAATAACAACTTAACTTTCCTTGCCTGCAAGGACTCTCCACTTTACCTCTCTTATGTACTAATTAAGGTCACAATTTAAATCTATTTATATTATATATCTACTAACATAAATTAGTCATAGTTGCTTTAATACTTTTGTCTTTTAACTTTTATAGAATTAAAATTGATTTTCCCACTACTGTTATGCAGTATTCTGTTTTGTCTGTGTGTTTACTTTTAGAGTTTCACACTTTCTTATGCTCTCATGTTGCTGTTCGGTGTCCTTTCATTTCAACTTGAAGAACTTCCTTTGGCATTCCTCGTAAGGCAGTTCCAGAGGTGATAAATTCCCTCAGCTTTGGTTTGCCTAAGAGCCTTTATCTCCCCTTCATTTTTGAAGGACAGGTTTGCTGGGTATAGTATTCTTAGCTGGAAGTTTTATTCTTTCAGCACTTTGCATATATCATCCCACTCCTTCTGGACTGCAAGGTGACTGCTGAAAAACACACTGATGGTCTTATGAGGATTCTCTTGATATAACAAGGTACTTTGCTCTTACTGTTTTCTTTCTTTTTTCTTTGACTTTTGACAATTTGATTATAATGTGTTTCATTGCTGCTTTCTTTGGATTCATCTTATTTTAAGTAACTTAGGATTTCTGGATCTTGATTTATATTTCCTTCCCCAGGTTTGAGAAGTTTTTAGCTATTATTTCTTTGAATATGCTTTTTGCCCTGTTCTTTCACTTTTATTTCTGAGACTCTGATAATGCATGGCATGGTCTGATTTATGGTGTTCCATAAGTCCTGTAAGCTATCTTCACTTCTCTCTCTCTCTCCCCCTCCCTTGCTCCCTCCTCTCCCCCCTTCTCTCTTCTCCTCAGATTGGATGATTCCCACTGACTTGTCTCTAAGTTTGCTGATCCTTTCTTGTGCTTGATCTAGTTTGGCATTGAACTTCTCTATTGAATTTTTTAGCCCAGTTTTTGTAATATTTTTTAGCTCTATTATATCTCTCTTTTTAAAGCATGTAGAAATAGGTAGATATGTAGTTCTTTTCTTTTCATTTTTTCTTTCTTTTTTATCAAAGCATAAATTATCATATATATTTTGGGGTACAAAGTTGACTGTTAATAGTTGTATACTATATGTGGTGGTCAAATTAAGATAGTTAGCTTATTCATCATTACAATATGTAATCATTCTTTGTGTCCATTAACAAACTTTCTCATTCATTTCTCATTAACCTCCCCTCCCATTCCCCCTTTCTGCTTTTAGTAACCAAAGTTCTGTCCTCTCCTTCTAAAAGTTCAATGTATTATTGTAATTGTTTTTTTTTATTTCTCTCTCTCTCTCATTCTTTCTTTGTTGTTTATATATTTATTCAGCTCCCACTTATGAATGAGGACATGTGATATTTCTCTTTCTGCACCTGGGTGGTTTCACTTAACATAACTTTCTCCAAGCTCATCCACATTGCTATGAATGGCAGAATTTCTTTCTTTTTTAGTGAATGAGTAGTATTCCATTATGTATATATACCACATTTTCCTTATCCAGTCATCCATCCATGGACATTTAGGTTGGTTCCATTACCTGGCTATTGTAAATAGAGTTGTGATAAACATGGGAGTGCAGGTTTCCCTTTGACATGATGATTTCCATTCCTTTGGGTATATACTCAGTAGTGGGATTGCTGGATTGCATGGTAGTTCTATCTGTAGTTATTTGAGGAACCTCCATACCTTTGTTCATAATGGCTTTACTAATTTACAGTCCTGCCAACAGTGCAGAAGGGCTCCCTTTTATCCACACCCTCACCAGCATTTGTTATTCTCTGTCTTTTTTTTTTATGATAGCCAGTCTAACTGGGGTGAGATAATATCTCAGTGTGGTTTTGATTTGCATTTCACTGATGGTTAGTGATGTTGAGCATTTTTTCTCATACTTGTTGGCTATTTGTGTGTCCTCCTTTGAGAGATGTCTATTTAGTAACTTTGTCCATTTTAAAAATTGGATTATTTGTTTGTTTTCTGTTGAGTTCCTTTTATATTCTGGATATCAATCCCTTTTTGGACTTGTAGTTTGCAAATATTTTCTTCCATTCTGTAGGCTGTCTTTTCATGCTGTTGATTATTACCTTTGCTTTGTTGAAGCTTTTTAGCTTGATGTAATCCCATTTGTTTATTTTTCCTTTTGTTGTCTGTGCTTTTGGGGTCTTACTCATAAGCCTTTGCCCAGTCCTACATACTGGAGTGTTTCCTCTGTTGTCTTCCATGAATTTTAGTTTCCAGTGTATATTTAAGAATTTAACCCATTTTCAGTTGATTTTGGTATATGGTGAAGGGTTACAGGGCCAGATTCATTCTTCTATGTATGAATGTTCAGTTTCCCCAGCACCATTTATTGAAGAGGCTGTTGTTTCCCCATTGTATGTTCTTTGTGCCCTTGTTGAAGATCGGTTAGCTGTAAATACATGGGTTGACTTCTGGGTTCTCTATTCTGTTCCACTGGTCCATGTGTCTGTTTTTATGCCAGTACCATGACATTTTGGTTACTATAGCTTTATAATATAATTTGAAGTCAGGAAATGCAATGCCTATTGCTTTATTTATTTATTTTTGCTCAGGATTGCTTTGGCTAATCTGGGTCTTTTGTTGTTACATATGAGTGTTAGGATTGTTTTTTTCTATTTCTGTGAACAATGTTATTGGTATTTTCATGGGAATCACATTGATTCTGTAGATGACTATGGGTAGTATAGATATTTTCACAATATTGATTCTTCCAATCCATGAACAAGGAATATCTTTTCATCTTTTGGTGCCCTCTTTAATTTCCTTCAATCGTAATTTGTAGTTCTTATTGTAGAGATCTTTCATCTCCTTGGTTAAATTAATTCCTAGACATTTTTTTGTTGATTATTGTAAATGAGCTTACTTTCTTGATTTCTTTTTCTGCTAGTTTATTTTTGGCATATTAAAATGCAACTGATTTTTGTATATTGATTTTGTATCCTGCAACATTACTGAAATTGTTTATCACCTGTAAGAGTTTTTTGGTAGAGTCTTTGGGGTTTTCTATAGATAGAATCATGTCTTCTGCAAACAGAGACATTTTGTCTTCATCTTTTCCTATTTAAATGCCCTTTATTTCCTTCTCTTGTCTGATTGCTCTGGCAAGTATTTCCAACAATATGTTAAATAAGAGTGGTGAGAGCAGGCATCCTTGTCTTTTTCCTGTCATAAATGAAAAGCTTTCAGCTTTTCCCCATTTGGGATGATATTGGTGGTGAGTTTGTTGTAAATGGCTTTTATTGTGTTGAGAGATCTTCCTTTTATATCTGATTTGTTGAGAGTCTTTATCATGAAGGATGTTGAATTTTATCAAATGCTTTTTCTGCTTTTATTGAGATAATCATATGGTTTTTGTACTTTATTTTGTTGATGTGGTGTATCACTTTTATTGATTTGTGCATGTCAAGGTATGTCAAGCCATTCTTGCATCCCTGGGATGAATCCCACTTGATCATGGTGTATAATCTTTGTAATGTGATGCTGTCTTCTATTTGTTAACATTTTGTTGAGGATTTTTGCTTCTATGTTCATCAAGGATATTGGCCTGTAGTTTTCTTTTTTTGCTGTAGCTTTGTCTGATTTTGGTGTCAGCGTGATGCTGGCCTCAGAATGAGTTTTGTAGAATGACCTCCATTTCAATTTTTTGGAATAGTTTGAAAAGGATTGGTATTATTTCCTCTTTAAAGATTTGGTAGAATTCAGCAGTGAAGCCATCTGATCCTGTGTTTTTGTTAGTTGGAAAACTTCTGATTACTACTTTAATCTTATTTTTCATTGTTGGTCTGTTCAGTTCTTGTATTTTATCTTGGTTAAGTCTTGTTAGTTTGTACATGTCCAGAAATTTATCCATTTCCTCCAGGTTTTCAAATTTGTTGGTATATAGTTGTTCACAATAGTAATCTATAATGATTCTTTGTGTTTCTGTGGTTATCTATTGTGATGTCACCTTTTTTATTTCTGATTGTTATTTGGGTCTTCTGTCTTCCTTTTTTAGTTATTCTGGTTAATGATCTGTCAATTTTGTTTATCTTTTCAAAAAATTTACTTTTTGATTCATTTATCTTTTGTATTTTATTTTTGGTTTCTGTTTCATACAGTTCTGGTCTAATTTTAATTATTTCTTTCCATCTACTAACTTTGGGACTTGATTGTTCTTGTTTTTCTAGTTCTTTAAGACACAGTGTTAGGTTATTTATTTGTAATTTTTCTCCCACTCACTCTGCACTAAGCTAGGAAGACAATCTGTAACAAATTCCTACATTCTATTTTGCCATTTGCTGTGTTTTTTGCACTCTCAGAAGCCTAGTAAATGCCTGCTTCCTCTGCTCTCTGAGATAGGTCATTTGGTAGGAAACTTGGCTCTGTTTCTGGAGCAAGCTAGTGATAGGAATTGTAGAATGTTACCAAGTGCCTGCTAATATTCTCTAAAGTCAAGTTGTCTTATTATCATTGCTTGCATGCTGAATCTTGTGTTTGAAATTATTTTCCCAATAATTTAAGGCTTAGGGTATTATTTTTCTCTGTAGTGGGTTTAAAATTTATTTTGCTAGCCAACTGAGTGCTGTAGTATTCCTGGACCACCATTATCCAAGTTCAAGGCATCTGGTTTTCTGGTCACCCAAATGTGTAAAACCAAGCTGCACTCTGCACAAGAGGTGGTTACTTTTCTTTTGCCTTTATTTCTATGATACATTCCTTTAGGACTTAACCAGAGCAGATAGATCTTATCAGAGGCTCGTCAAGAACTCTGATTTTTTACACTAAAAGTACAGTTTAGTCTCTCAGTTGCCTATTATTTTATTGGCAAATGCTCCTCAGTAGAATTGTCTTAATGTCGGAGTTTAACTCTGTGGGTTCTTATCTCCTTGCATTACTTATCTATTGCCATGTAACAAATTAACCCCAAATTTAGCAGCTTAAAACAATAAACACATTTATTATTTCGCAGTTCCTTTGAGTCAAAAAGTAGGCAGGGCTCAAGTGGGTGCCTCTGCCTCGAAATCCCCCACAAAGCTACAATCAATGTATAGGCTAGGTCTTTATCTGCAAACTTGACTGGGGGAAAATTTGCTTTCAACCTCACACTGCTAGTTGTAGGTGAGTCTCAGTTCCTTGTGGGCTGTTGGATGGAGGGCCTCAGTTTCTCACTGTTGGCTGGAGACCTCTTTTACTTCTTTACAATGTTGGCCTTTTATAGGAAGAACATAATATGGCAACTGGTTTCCATCAGTGCTTTTAAGAAAGAGAGAGCAAGATGGAAGTGAAAATCATTTTATAATCTAGCCTCACGGGTGGCATCCTGTCACATTTGCTATGTTCTACTCACTAGAAGTGAGTCACCAGGTTGGCTTACATTCCAGTGGAGAGGATTAAATGGAACCATGATCACTAGGAGGCAGGGATCATTGGAAGCCTAGAATATTCCTGGGTTTTGTTTGGGAAATTCCTTGCTAATTTGTTAGATTTTCACTGCTTTTAAGAATATTTTAAAGATATTTTATCTGTTTTTTTTTGTAGTTTGAATACTTAAAAACAGTTCACCATTACTGTGTTCTAAACATTGTGTACCCCTTGCCCTCAAAAACAGAGGGACAAAGAGCATGCTTCTGCATTTCAAAAGGCCATGTTTTCACTGGGCACTGGAAGAAACTCTTTGATTCAGACATTGTGATAGATTTTAGAAAATGCAGATGAATGAAGAGCATGATTCCTTACCTAAATCACGTCTTGAATAAAGTAAAGGCAAGGGGAAAATATGGGGATAAAGGAAAGCTGTTTAAGAAAGCTTAGGCAGTGGAGGGTAATTTTTTCTGCCTCCAACACTGGGATTCAGATAAAGTGAAGGGAGGAAGGCACAGGGAAGTGGGTCATGGAGGATGGAACACTGGGTAGAATAGGACAGCACAGGGCACTAGTATTCCCTTACATGAGTGGAGCTCAGAGAGGTGGCAAGACCATGGCATAACATCAGTTGTGTGGTGTTCTTCCACAGGCAGATCTGAGGCAGCCTCACAAGGTACCCCCAGCATGGGAAGAGAGCAGTAGCAGAATTGCTACATGACTCAAATCAGCACAAAAGTGACAAAGTCATGGGTATCAACTTTTGGTCACCTAGAATAATGCACGACTAGCAGAATCATTCAGTGCACTGAAAAATGAGCCTCACTGAAAGAGCTTTAAGAATTTTATTAAGAATGAGAATGAGAGGCAACTCAACAGTGGTACCTGGACTAGTGACTGAGAATAAGGATGAGTTAGTAATGTTAACATGATCAGTGCTCTCCCAGATACTTCGTCACTGCCTACCTCCTCTGGAATTTAAGTGAACTTGGAGGAAATATGAGTAACTATTAATTGACTAAGTTTATGTTTCTGTGACCAGGTGGAATAAGGTTCATAATAGGCATTAAATTAACTTATAGAAAAATAAAATTATACTTTTGTAAATGTGCTTAGGAGACTGATATTCATGTCCCTTATATGACTCAAACCCATATTATGTCAGAACATCTCTTTTTGACTCTCCCTCCTCTTTCTCTTCTGGCCTCTCTGGTGGAGTGGGTCGTTATTTCCAGTCATCTTTCATTCTTGACATTATATCATACGGCCAATTAATCCTGTCAATAATACTTCTGAAATTCATCCTGCATCTTTTCTTTCTTTTCAGTCCTCACTACCAGTGTTTTAATTTTAGATTACTGAAGTAGAATAATGTTGCATTAATAGATTATGTTTACGAAAATTGTATATCTCATAAACAGAAAATATACCTTATTTTCAAAATCACCTGAATTTTAACAAATATAAACTGTATCTTAGACTTAGATCACAAAAGTTGAATCAAAAAATTCCAAAAAGTGATTGAATGAATCAGGTTTTCTGGTTCAATAAAACAATAGCTCATACTTATATAGTGCTTACAATATAGTCAAGTGATATTTAAGAGCTTTACTTATAAAAACTCATATAACCATCACAATACCATAATATAGGTATTATTGTCATCCCATTTTGTAGATAAGAAAACTGTGATAGAGAGAATAACTTGCCCAAGGACAAAATGTGGCTTTGGTTGTAAAGTGAGGCATTAAATGTAAAAATGCACAAGTGAAAATAAATTGTAAGCATTTATAAAATTTATATTTATTTTAATTTGACCATCTAAACATGCAATTATCACAATTTCCTCTTACCCACCATATTAATTATTTTTAGATAGATCTGGGAGTTAAAGACATTTTTAGTTTCCTTTCCTAGAATCTAAAAAAGATGGAGTTAGACTTTTCACCACTTCTTTTTTTTCTTAATTTCCTTCTTCTTTGCCTTGCAGCAGATGGTCCAGTCAGCACAGTATCTAACTGCGTATTCATCAGCATTGCACTTCATTCTGCAATGGTAGTGACCTGGACAGCCAGCATTAGAAAGTAAGCTTCTGGCTTTGAAAAGAAAGACAAATGACATTATACTATATTATTTATTTGTTATTTTATAATGTCCAAAATATTTCCTAATAAATTAAAAACAACAATAAAGAAATTTCCCAGAAAAACAACAAAAAAGAATGCAGAAGAAAAAAATTGAAGATAGTGAGTAATGATTTTTTTAAAAATAAAGAGAGCAGATAAATGAGCCAGGAGCGGAAAAGACAATTTTTTAATGAAAACCATTTAAAACATATTTCTGTCTAAAATCAATGATTCAGTTGTGTGATGAGAATTTGTGATACAAGAAAAAATGTTTAGTTTCAGGAGTAAAATTTTTTAAAAAGTGAGGGGGGATGGAATCTACAATACAAGGGGTAAGTTTAGCCTTAAATCAGAAAATGAAGAGAAGGCAGAGTATGGGCAGGTATAAAGTTAGATGACGAGATATGGTGGCATGGAGCCCCCACTACCTGACAGGGCATGCATGGGGTCCTAAACAGGAGCCAAGGGCAGCCCCCACTGCTGGGCTGCAGGCAGGAGCATGCTGAAAACAACAGTTCTGTGTGGGTGACCCACAACATCCACAGCTGCCACAAAAATGGCCCATGGCTACAAGAGTAGCCACAATACACATGGCCTGCCAGACACTTAACTGTATTGACACAAGGAGAGTCACCAGCAGAGACTGGAAAAAGAAGAGGAAATCTCTCTCCTCAAAGTCCACTCCAAAGTAATAAAAGAAGCAACTGACCTACCAAATGACCAGACATCAATGTAGAGATACTAGAGGTACAAGAAACCAAGAAAATATGACACCACCAAAAGAATACAGAAATTTGCAAATACCAGGTCCTATAGAGCAGGAAACCCTTGAAATGACTGAAAAGGAATTCTGAGCAACAATCTTAAGGAAGCTCAATGAGATAAAAGGAGACTCAGTTAGAAAACAGAATGAAATGAGGGGGAAAGATCCAGGATATAAAGGAGGAAATTTACAAAGAGATTAATACCTTAAAAAAGAATGTAGCAGAACTCAGTGAATGGAAAAATTCATTCAATGAAATAAAAGTCACAACTGAGAACTTAAGCAACAGGTTAGAACAAGCAGAAGAAAAAATTTCTGATCTGAAGATAGAATTTTTCAAATAAACCAGGTGGACAAAAAAAAGGAAAAAAAAATTTAAAAATGAAGAAAATCTCAGGGAGGTAGCAGACAACCTTAAGGCACAAACATTCAAATCTTGGGGGGTTCCAGAAGGGGAAGAGAATGGAAAAGACATTGAACATCTATTCAATGAAATAATAACAGAAAATTTCCTAGGTATAGGGAGAGACATGGACCTCCAGATCCATGAGGCTCAAAGATCCCCAAACAGACTCAATCCAAAAAGATCCTCTCCAAGACAAATTATAGTCAAAATGGCAAAGCTCAAAGACAAAGAGAGAATCTCAAAAGCATCAAGAGAAAAGCATCAAGTCATCTGTAAGAGAATCTCCATCAGACTAACATCAGACTTTTCAACAGAAACTCTACAGGCCAGAAGAAAATGGGATGGTATATTAAAAAAAAAAAGAAAAAAACTGCTAGCCAAGGATACTATACCCAGCAAGACTATCCTTCAGAAATAGAAGAGAAATAGTGTATTTCCCAGACAAACAAAAATTGCAGGAGTTCACCACCACTAAACTGCAAAAAATCCTCAAGGGAGACTTGAATCTGGAATAGAAAAACAGCAATCACTACCATGAATACACAAGAAAGAACAAAACCCACTGGTAGAACAAAAATGCAAACAAGCAAGAGAAAGAAACTAAATCTTATCACCACAAAAACCAACAAGCACATAAAGCAGACAATAAAAGGGATAGAAAGAAACAAAAGATATTTAAAACATTCAAATGAAGATAAATAAAATTCTAGGAGTAAGGCAATACCTTTCAATAACAACCCTAAATGTAAATGGATTAAACTACCCACTCAAAAGACACACACTGACTGATTGGATTAAAAATCTAGACCCAACTATATGCTGTCTTTAAGAGACTCACCTCAGCTGTAAAGACACACACAGACTAATAGTGAAGGGATGGAAAAGATATACCACACAAATGAAAACCAAAAATGAGCAGGTGTAGCTATTCTTATATCAGACAAAATAGACTTTTGGTTTTATAAAGAGACAAAGAAGGCTACCATATAATGTTAAAGGGATCTATCCAATGAGAAGACAGCAATCATAAATATATATGCACCCAACACTGGAGCACCCAGATATATAAAGCAAATACTATTAGGCCTAAAGAAAGAGATAGGGCCCAAAACGATAATAGCAGGGCACCAGAACACCCCTGTGTCAGTACTGGACAGATCATCTAGGCAACAAATCAACAGAGAAATACAGGATTTAAATGACACTTTAGACCAACTGGACCTGACAGATATCTATAGAATATTTCATCCAACAACTACAGAATATACATTCTTCTCAACAGCACATGAAATATCCTCCAGGATAGACCTGATCTTAGGTCACAAATCAAGTCTCAAGAAATTTTTAAAAATTGAAATCATTTCAAGTATCTTTTCAGACCACAATGGATTAAAACTAGAAATCAATAACTAGCAAAACTCAGGAAACTATATAAACACATGGAAATTAAACAACATGCCCTTGAACGACATATGGGTGCAAGAAGAAATTAAACAGGAAACCAGAAAATTTCTTGAAGCTCATGAAAATAAAGACACATTATACCAAAACCTGTGGGATACAGCAAAAGCAGTACTAAGAGGGAAGTTTATTGCAACAATTACATAAAAAGAATAGAAAAATTTCACATAAAGAACCTAACAGTACACCTCAAAGAACTAGGAAAACAAGAACAATCCAATCCTAAATTAGTAGACAGAAATAAATAAATAATAAATAAGATCAGAGCAGAACTAAATCATAAAGAGACCCTCAAAATGGTACAAAAGATCAATGAAGCAAAAAATTGTGTTTTTGAGAGTATAAATAAAATAGACAAGCCATTAGCTAGGCTAACTAAAAAAAGGAGAGAAGACCCAATTAACAATAATCAGAAATGAAAAAGGAGACATTACAACCAACACTGCAGAAACACAAAGAATCATTAGAGACTATTATAAACAACTGTATGCCAACAAATTTGAAAGCCTGCAGCAAATTGATACATTTCTGGAAACACAAACTACTGAACCAAGAAGAAGTAGAAAACCTGAACAGACCAATAGC